>NC_065511.1:36360692-36602033 GCF_006386435.1 Epinephelus moara | reverse complement strand
ATATTGACATGTCCTTGGAATTAAGTAAATCTGGCATGGGGCTGGACATTTCTGTAAAGTTTGGTGAGTTTTCGCCCTTGGGAAGTATGACTTCCTCGGAAGAAAGAAAGAAAGAATTCCTAGGAATACAATAGTGTCCTGGCAGCTTAGCTGCCCGGACCCTAATAATAATACTTTTACAGCTCAAAGATAATTGTAATACTACTAAAAACAGCATATACAGTGAGTGAGTGTATGAAATGACCAGGAAAAGTTACACATTAAGTTTGTACATGTAACATGTTGTGGGCTCTGTTCCCAAGAATATTACTAAACCACTCCAGATCATTTTAAACTCTCAACATTATCTTTTAATGTGGTATGTATTAGTCCATCTCTTAGATGTAGGTGGATGTTCATCTTTCCACTGCATGGTTTTACATTTGTTGGCTGTAATAAGGCCAGTTCTAATGAATCTGAGTTTGTTTTTATTGACCTTTATATTAGATGTGTCGCCCACAAAAGGTCATGGTTTATTTTATAGTAAACATTTGGGCAGAATTGTCCCTAACCCTGAAGTAAGCGATGTTGGTCCATGTTTTTTTCCCTTCCATTTAGGTTATTGTAGAAACCATTGTAAAATTGGTCTTAATTTTTTTTCTGAGTGGCATTAAAATAGTCTTTAAAAGTCTTATATCTAATTTGCCTTAAGCTGTAGGAGCCCTGTTAGCAGGTCTGTTATTAAACCACATATACGCTGATATACTGTAGTTTTAATTTGCTTTAAAGCCCTAAACTCTGGCATGTCAGCACTTTATAGAAGTATTATGGGGTCGCTGCATGTCTGGGCAGTGCAGTGATTCTGGTGTTTTATTACTTTGTTTTATATTACTTTTATTGTATTTTACTGTATCTGCCTCGCTGTGTGATGTATTTTATGCACACTTTGTCATAGTGTGTATTTGTGTGGAGTGTTTGATTTAAGCCCTGCACTGAGGCAAATTCCTATGTTCAGCTATGCTGGCGATTCAATAAAGTAATGAATCTTCATGTGGCCGGTCAAAGCTCACGGGTGGCGACTTCACTGTAGTGCGTGTGCACAGCTGCCAATAGCATTTCAACTTGTCATCACTCAGAGGAATAGAGCGCGGCATGCTGTGATCCCGATAAGAGACCCGTGCTGCTCTGGAGGGACTGAATGGAGAGCCCGGTTCAATTAATCAGAGCCCTATCCTTGTCTAATTGTGCCAATAAGGCAGCAGCTGTGAATGGATCGGAGGCAGGAGTGACGTGCTGGCTGCTGTCACCTCGGTGACGGCGAGAGGCGTTAAATATTCATGCCTGTCACTCACCTCATGCAGAGCGGGTGTCTCTCTCTTCTCTCTTTCACACACAAACACACACTCACACACTTCAGTTTATTTCCATTTGTTTTAGATGGCTTCAGTGGCTCAGCAAAAAAGCAATCATACTGTACGTTTCCATAGCGGAGAGACGGAGAATCAGTGGAAGACCTTGTTCTTTTTTTTTTTCCTCACCGGTGTTGCTGCTTCCTGCACATTTTGATATCAGCCTTTCACCTCTCTGATTCTCTGTTTGCTTATATGCTTGGCATCTGAGGTCAGCATCACCTGTCCAATCCCCTGCTGTCTCTTGTATCTCTGCCAGACTTAATCCTGGTTTTAATGCCCTCCATCGATCCATCACTCTTACCTTCTCTCCTGTTCTCCCTCTCTGTTCTCCCTCCTATCTCTCTCCTCTTTTTATCTAATCCATCTGTTGTTCCATCTCCTTTCTCTCCCCTCCTACTCTGCCTGTCTCCCTCCCTCCCTCCTTCTGTCTCCACATTCACTGCTGCCACACTTCCTCTCCCTTCCTTCCAGCGCCATCTTTCTTGCCCTCCAGTCTGTCTCTCCTTCACAGTCTCCCCCTCTTTTCTGCCCTCACCCTTCGACCTCATCCACTCGCCGACTCTCTCTCTCTCCACTGCCTCCCTCATCCTCTCCCGCTCTCTCTGGGGTGACTGGCAGGAGTCTTTGGCTCTCCCACAGGCCACCTGTCTCTCTGCTCCTCACAGCTCCATTCACTTGCTGCTCTGTTTTTTTTTGTTTTTTTTTTATGAATGATGGCCATCAGAAACACGCAGGAGAGCCATCCTCCTGGAGAGACGAGTTGTCGCTTCGGGGAACAAGTCGCCTCTGTTGTGTCTGAAATGTGTCACTATGGAAATTTTTGTTAATCATGTGCCTGTGTAGCTCTTGGTGTGTTGGGTTCATTGAACTGTTTCCTAGTGATGGAGTGGAGGCACTTCACAGAGCTAGAATGGGATTACACCCTCACTGACACGTCAGAACCCTCGGCTCATTTTAATTGCCAAGGATAATAGATACGCTGACAAGATGTGTTGTCTGAGTGGCACGTTTTGACACTGTGCGTCGAGGGCAAAATACCCTTGAAAGTTCAAGAAACGCCTGTGAAATTAAAAATGACGAGGCAAAACACGCCGCCTATAATTACAGTGCCCTCTCCTGCTATTTTTTCTTCCTCTTGTCATTCAGTGCTCACATGTGAACGCTGCTGCTATGCTATCTCTCTGGAGCTTCTGTACTGTATGTGATTGGCAGAAAATTCCTCCCAATGCAGCCTAAGCAAGAAAAATGGAAATGTGTCACTAAGAAAACAAGCGAGCACGCAGCCTGAAGCAGCAGAAAATGTCGCTTAGTGTTACTCTGTGTGTGTGTGATCATATATTAGGATTAGAAGGAAAATATTTTTGTGGTACAAATGGATGCAGTCCAACACCGCAAGGAATTACCATAGAGTTGAATCAACACTTCTATGATGCAGTCGTGACAAAAATTAAACACTTTAGACTTCAGGAAGGAACTCATTAATGCAGAGATCATGAATCAGATTGTATTATATTGTGCAGATGTGTTTTTCTTTTTTGGCCTCCTTTATGGCACACCCTGGTCATTGCATATTTACATTTAGTGTTCAGTACTCTTTGGCCAGATGTGTTTCAGTAGTTTGAATTCAGTCAAAGAAATTATTTGGTCTATATTGTCCGTTTTATGTTTCAGTGACATATAAAGTTTGCTTCCAATTGGGTCAAATATTTCTGTCACTAAGCAAGAAAAAAACATTTACACTATGTATATAAATCAAATTTATCTATCGCTCATAGCATTTCCCATTTATGCAATTATTGTTCTAAATTCTATGTATGTCAGATATGTTGATGTGAAGTACAATGAATTTATTTCTGTAATAACATCAACTTTATTAAAGTAAAATTGAACATAATGGAAATAAACAATTCATGAAGAACAATTACGTAAACTTAATGAAGTAAATTAGGTAAATTCTATGAGCTATAGTTACATAAATAGTAAGTTAGTAGTTAATTAAATACTTAAATCAAGGAAGTAATTGTAAGTATAATATATACTGGGGCGGATATTGATAAATATATTGATAAAAAGGCTGTATCACTATTGATTGTGATCGTTTTTGTGATATGAAAATGACAATCTTTTGGTTATCGTCTTGCAACGTTATGCTAAATTTCTGTTAACAGCTAGCTAGCATTAGCAAACAGCCCGTACATTCTGTGCATATTCCACTCGCTAGCTTTGCATCCAGTAACACCCATCATGTGATCACACTTGACTTTAGTCAGGACAAGTATGAAAATAAAAGGTTAATGTCAATACATAAGTTCACCCTGGGCTGTAATTGTGGGAATAAAAAGGCTAATATTTTACTTAATAGTGTCAGTAATTGCTTGAAGTGGAATTTGGCCAATTTGTGAGTGCTACTGCATCAACCATCACTGATGTCACCTGTCATAGCTAAGTTACCTGTAGTTAATTAGCCACACATTCACCCAGTGACCAAGTCTTTGAGTGTGGCTGCAGCAGAAAGACGTAAGAGGAGTTTTAAGTAGAGCTGAAACTTATTGTTAATCGTATAATCGCATAAATCAAAGTACATTCACTTGCCTCAGCTTCTCACCTGTTTGCATCTCCTGCCTTTCTTTATCGTAGTAAACTGAATATGTTTAGGTTTTGGCCTGTTGTTTGGACAAAGTGAATAATTTGAAGATGTCACTTTGGACAAACTTTGTAGATTACACACTAAACAAATGTTGTTAGCTGCTGCCATAGTGTTGTGTGTGAGCAGCAGTGAGAATTAGATCATCGATAATAACTTAACTTTGGACCTATAGCTGGATTATATTTTAATTATTTTGACATCTAATATATTTAAAGACGTGTGCAGTAGTTTATAAATGTAGAATTTGTTAACGAAGCAGGCTGGTTATAGACCTCCTCACTTACTGGATCACTTGGGACAATCTGGTTTGGAAAAATCAATGAAGGCAATTATAAGAATAAGTAATACATTTTCTGGACCAGCCATGTCTTTGACTTTTTCAATAATCTGCCTTCACTCATTTTTTCCTCACTGCTGCTGATTCTCTCCACAGACTGCTCTGCCTCTGTTTGTCCTGTAGGGGGAGTGAGAGGGCTGGCAGTGATGGCTGCCTGCCATCCTCTCCTCCTCCTCCTCCTCCTCCTCCTCCTCCTCCTCCTCCTCCTCCTCTCATCTCACATTAATCTGAGGTGACAGAGTTTCATATACCACCGCCACGCACCAGTGCCCTGTCCCCCAAGTCATGTTTCCGGGCTGCGCTAACCCCAACTGTGCCAGGGTTACGCAAGAAAAAACTGAACGGGGGCACAAGCCTTGTTTGCAAGTGTTAGAAGGAGCTGGGGAATATCCACACTATAGCACACTGAGAAGTAGATGTAGTACTGTAGCAATTTAAAGTAAATAGGTTTGTCAAGTACATTTTCCTCTTTGGTAAAAGCCTTCCCGTGCATGTTGGTGGTCCCATTTGAAGCTGTGATACTGAATTTGAAAGCATTAGTGCATGAGCCGGTCTGCAAACAAGCCGCGGCACCTCGGTGGCTTTAGCTTGCAGCTGCTGTTGTCACAGAGCATGGAGAGTGGCTCAGAGGTGGATAGTATGTTTGCTTACGACCCTGGAGAACACATTCAGGTGGCTGTCGTGTGGGAGTTGGAGGGATTAATTATGTAATGAATGTAGGTGGGCAGCGGCTCTCAGAGGAGAACAGAAAGGTTGATTGTTTTCAAAAGATGGCTGACCTGAACCCCCCCTTAGGCGATGTTAACAAAAAACTCTTGGTATTTGAGCAACTATTACATGCCATTTGGATAAAAATTGTCACTCACTCAGAAATAAAACATCTTTCAAAAGGTCATCTTGTACATACAAGAGTTTAAACGGCTTTTATCTCAGCGTTTTGATTAATTCGTCCATCCCTGTGGATAGTGTACACTTTTTTTTTTCCTCCAATACCTTGGAGGCACCTAGAGAAAGAGGAAAACTAGGCCTAATTTGTCTCCTGCCAACTCGCCAGGAGCAACTGCCAGATCTTGATGACCTTAAAAGCAATCCTCTGCCATTTATCAGTTTTATTAAGAAGGATTGTTTTTGGCCAGATCTGTCTCTGTGCTGCGTGGACACTTATGGGTGGTTTGAACTTTTCCTTTGCACTTAGTGTCTGCAAGAAAATGTAATAAACCAACTCGACTAACATTTACATGCTTAGTATTTATTTCGTGGTCTTATTCCCAACAACTTAGAGTGAGGGAGTGTTCGTTATTTATGAGGGGGGAGGGAGTGGTGCAAAATGGAGGTGTAGAGGAGTGACATACAACTTGAAATGGGTGCAGTTTGCATTTATTTTAAATATCATCGGAACCCCAAAACCTTCCAGTCAGGTTGAATGCACATTTCCTTTAAAAATCACTTAAATAACACCTTTTATCATAGCCAGAAACTGATCAGATTTTCAAATTTCTGATGACCGACGCATCATGTCTGAGGAGTGTTTCCATCAGGGAAATGTAGCCAAGGAGGATTTGCATTTAGCTTAAGAAATTAGCTGTTTGTATCGGTGATAACTCTCTGTCCAGTGCTGTTTGTCCGTTGCTACGCTCCAATACTACCTACATTTGGTTTGGATATGAAAAGATATGGTTATGGCCTATGGTGAGGGGAGGGTCACACATGCTCCCCAGTCAATCAGAAAGGTTCAAGCAGTGTTATGATGATGCAAAAAACAAAACAAATATAAAAACAAGGCCACGCCCCCTTTTCTGATAAATAAAGTACAGTCCCTTTGTACAACCAAAGTAAAACCTGAATATCTGACTTTGCTTGCAGCTAGCGAGATGTTTGTTTTCCGTCACTTACACATAGCACATGGCACATAATTTTGCTGCACTTTGCATTTTACCTGCATAATTTTAACAGGTAAACACTCAGGTCACAGTTTCAGTGTAATGTGAGTTTCCTGCTTATTTACATCACATTATGCTGTTTTCATGTTACATCAGCATTTTTTAGGTTTTTACATCAATTTAAGAACAATATGGTGTCGTGTGTGCTGCAAAAATAAAGAAACGACATGCTTATTGAAGCTTTATTAACATCTCCTCAGAAAATATATATGTCCTCATTGAAATTTACCAAAAGGAATGCACATAATAAAGAATAAATAGGTACCAGGATGGTAATTAAAAGGAACACAACAATATAGACCAAAAGGTGTCGCTTATCGTACCTAAACTGTTTTACTTAGCATATTTCAATAAGCAACTCATTTATGACCCGGTTTAAGTTAACGACAACAAAAATAGAAACAAAACCACAATTCCAAAACATTTCCTACACTATTTGTTTACTGACTTATTTTTAAAGATTTTTTTTTAATTTGCAAAGTGCACTACACAGTTTTAATTCCTTGTCTTGACAAATTCAGATTTTACTGCACCATAGCCAACTATCTCCACTTTCTTTCCACCTATATTTAAATCACAATACACAGTACACTGAAAATTGTTCAGACATGCAGATAATTGCAAATTATCATCCAAAGGTTCAGTCTGTGAACGGCCAAGAATGGTCAAAATGTCAGCCCTGTTGGCCTGTTGTCCGCATATGTGTGTGTGTGTGTGTGTGTGTGTGTGTGTGTTATTCTGTGAGTAGGATCACTGTGTGTTTAATGGACACTGTAGCCAGTGCCTGAGGTCAGGAGGAGGAGGAACATCTGTCTGTGAAAGGATGTTACTGACCGTCTGAAGGACAAATTGTGCTTTTGGCCAGCTCAGCCACCTATCATGATGCAGGGGACTGTGTGTGTGTGTGTGTGTGTGTGTGTGTGTGTGTGTGTGTGTGTGTGTCCATGCAGAGGTGAAATTCATTTCTTTCTTTGTGCAGGTGCATGGCCAAATTTTTGTTATTGCCTGCATTTGTGTGTGTGTGTGTCCTAATACAGGTTCCTGTGTTTGTTCATGAACGTGTGTGTGAGTGTGTGTTTCTGTGTTTGAGCCAGAGTTAGACAGCCAGCAGTGTTTGATTACTGCCCCGTTAAGAAATAATGGATTGCACATTTTTCGCACATTACACACTCTATTTCTTGCAGTCTTACACACAAACACACTCGCTCACTGCTCTTTCTCTCTCGCACAGACTTGTACTTTCTCACACACACCGATACACACTGTCCCACCATATTTCCCTGCTCCTCACAGCTGGGCCTGAGGAAGCAGTAGTGACATATGGGCGAGCCAGCCTGCAGCATCGCTCAACTCAACCTGCCAAGCTGAACCAAAACACCCCCCTCCCTCTTCAGATCAATGGCACTCCCTTCCCTCCCTCTCCCTTCCTTCCTCTACCACCGTCTCTTCCTCTTCCTCGCTGCGTCCCTCGTCCAACGCCACCATCCCACTGTCTGTTTCTTTCTCTGCATGCCAGTACCAGCTTCTGTTGTGTACAACATGCCGCTGTTGTTGGATTCTGGCTGATATTTGAGAAGCATTTTTAATTTTCAGATTGTTAAAATTCGAATCAGAGATGGATCGATTTCAGACCTGCTCATTACAACAGTGGTCATGGATGCTTAAATCCATCAGGCATACAATTAACAATTCAAATTGGATGAAATTGATTGCTGCACCACTAGTGTCAACAGTACCCAAACATGGCACAGAACCTTAAATGACCCACTGCAGATACTCCTACACTTGCATTTGATTAATTTGTGGAAGTGGTTTGTAGTGACGGGCAGACTGACTCTTTTCACGGTGTTGGTTCCTTCAAGTTGATACATGTAAATTTACCAAACTGTGCAAGTTTTGATCCTTAAGCAAGATATGTTGTCAGTTTCTCCGTGACAATGCGTTATAGGACATACACGTTCGACAACTAGTGCTGCCCGCCCCATGGAACTTCTCTTAAATGCATTAGAGGTAAATTGTGCACAAGTTAACATTAATAAAGATTACATATTGATCCGGCGCCCGGGCAGTGACTTGCGGCATCAGAAACCAACGAAAAAAGGTGTCCTTTAACATCAGCATGATACATGGCCAGTTGCCGTTATAGTTTAATGATGCCAGAGGGAAACGTGGCAGGACAATGACGAAAGTTAAGGCGGCGAAAGTCCCAGAGGGTCAGGCAGGAGGGGTTATGGATGGGTCCATAGAACATCGACCTTCACCCAAGAGAGCTGTGTTCGGGTCCCATAAGATTCTAAAGCCAAACCCTGTTCTTTTTATCCTAAACCTAACCACTTCCTTTTGTTGCCTAAACCTAACCATGTGTGTTTGTTGTTGAAGGGGAAAAAAGGTCAATTTGCGGTGTTGTACCAGAGAAGTGCATTTATTTTAAAAGAGACTGTATGTAAACGTTAACAATCCTGTGAAAATGGAAGTGTATTTTGAAAGAAGACAGTGCATGTAACAGGCAGAGCTTGACACGGTGTCCCAGAACATCAACAACCAACGCACCCAGGGTACCTTGCACATTGTATGGGGTCGTGGGAAGTCCATGACCAAAACGTCAATATGTGACGGGTCAGAGTGAGAATGTGTGGTATTATAATTGAAACTTGACACCATTTTGTTAATGGAGGTATGTGTAAAAAGTCTCCCCTTTGAAAACAACCAAAATAGAGGGTCAGGTTCTCTTTCCAGTTGCTTTTTTTTTTCCAATATCGTTGATAAGCAAATGTACACAGTATGATAACAGTCAACTTTTATATCATGATATACCTTAAAACTGGTATATTGCTGCAACCCTACACTGAAGTCGCAAGAACAACTATCCACATAAATGCACCATTAGCCTTGACTGGAGCAAGTCTTGACTGGAGTCCGATTTAATTGGTCCCTGCTTGTTTATTGAATTCTGTCGCTGCACTACATTACATTAAGTTAAAGATTCATGAATACTGGAATGTTTGACAGCTGACCAGTTACATACAAGACACTAAAAGAAGTCGCTCAGGCAGATTCATATATTGATATCGCCGATCACCACTCATCTGTGATCAAGTGTTGTAATTTACTTTTCTGGATGTAACCACTCATCTACAGGTTACTTCCGTTAAAGAACTGAGTGAATGCTGTTTGTCCCCAGGTTAAGAAAGAAGAACTGCATCAGTAAGGCGCATATGTGTCACAGAAGTTTAGCTGTGTGTCTTATAAGGAGATAAAGAGAGCAACATTGTGGCAACAGAGAGATGTAGTGAAGTGTCTGTGTGTTGCTCTCTGGTCTGTTGAGGGGACTGGTTTCTTTGCTTCCACTAGCTGGATTTAATAATGTAGGGTTGTTGAAGCCTTTATTCTTTGGCTTTGAAGCACTGATACTAAAACGTACCATTAACTGTTTCAGATTACAGCAAAATCTTGTACTGTGGCTCCTGTTAACCTAACATGTGAGACACCATGTTAGCCACACTGCCAGTCGAGCTGCAACATCTGGTGATAATGGTGGATTTTAGTGAAATGCTAGTAAAACTCTATGGACACATGATTAGGATCAACGCTGTAAAAGACAATAACAGATTTTTTTTTCGCCTTGCTAAGAGTCTGTTCCATCTGCTCTGTCTAGACATCCAGCATTTGGTCCAAACAAGATATCTTCCCAAATACCAGCCAAACTATCCTGCAGATATTTACAGTTCCCAGAGAATGATTTAGTAACCTTGTGGCTTTTTGTCTAACCTTGACCAACACATTCTAAGGTATCTTGAAAGCTACATTTCCTGATGACACCCTGGGTACGGGGTAAAATCACTAGAGGAAAATGTTGGCATTGTAAGTTTATGCAAACCACGAATACATTACAGTTGCATGTTTCAAACCCATCATATCAACATTTCCAAAGTAAATAGTACATGAGATGACTTTGTCATCTGAAGGTGGAGGGGATGATGGATGGTGGACACTTTGATGAGACGCCAGTCAAGCTGCAGACCTCTGCAGACCTCCGTTTGAGGCCAACAAACAACAAAACCAGCTGTATTCTAGCAACCCATTGCTATTTTTCTAGCTGCTTCTCAGCCACCAAACCTGGAGCTGTGTCTGAAATCACTCACGACTCACTCTATAGTGCGCTATATAGTGAGTTCACCATTTTGTAGTGCTCTCTGAATGTATAGTGGGAATTATTATACCCTATATAGTGGACTCAAAGTATCCCACAATGCATCGTGTATAGTGTACAACAGATGGTCACTCACCAAGCACTATATCCCATCATGCATTGCACCAGAGGAACTAACAGACTGTACAAGACGGATGACAGGAGAGAGAGCATTTTGATTACAACCTGTTGTACATGTAAAAACTTATGACATGTTGAAGTTTGTTTTACCAGCTTTTCTTTGCCATCTTTCAGTTTAATGTGTCGTCGTCTGTCACAAAGAGATAAAATTAAATCGGCAACTGATCTTCTTTAGTGCTTCACGCTTACTGTAGAGAGTAGGCTAATAACGCTAGCTAATGTTAGCTAATGTTAGGAAGTTAAGTCGCTACTAGCTCTGATGTGTGTCGTAATGGCCTAATGCATAACGTTATACATTGAATTTAGAAGTTATTACATGAATGACTGGAGAAGCAAAAGGACAGGTTGCACTCACGCTGCTCTCTCTCCCCTCGTCTGTCTGCCAGTGTAACGTTATTAATATGTTTTTTTGTGAGCAGGTCAGAATCACAACACAAAGTACTTTGTACCTGAGAGTACTTTGTAATGTTATTTTATAATTTGGGGGAAAAAACGCTCAGAGTAATTTCATGTCTCAGCCGATGTTGATATGACATGATTTAATTGAGTGACAGCAATGTAATTAATGGCACCAAGAAAATGACCTGAGTAGTGTTCCAAAGTGTTTTTTCATGTTTCAGATGAGCTTGCTATATAGTGAGTAGGGAGTAGTGAATGGGTGAATGATTTTGGACACAGTCTGGGTGTCTTTTAACACGATTTTAACCGTGTTTCCACTGAGTGTTTTTTACCAAAACATAGCTGTGTTTCCAGTGGGGATTGTACCACCAAAACTAGGTATTATAAGCCAAATCATGAACTTTTCCTAACCGTAACCAAGTGGTTATTGTGCCTGAACCTAACCACATGTTAACCACAGCCTTGTTTTCTGGTGATTGGGTTGCGAATAGGGTCAATTTTGACCTAGAGATCTTTAGTAGTACTGCCACCCTAAGGCAATAGAGTGTTTTCATGCTTTAACAGGGTGCCATTTTGATTTTGATGTCCCTCAGGCCTTTTTAAGCTTCACATTGTTAGCCGACTACTAGAGCTTAACATGCATCATTATGCACCAAACAAACTGCTTCATGGATTGTCTGAAAACCCCTCTCAGAACACCTTTTCAAAATCTGAATTATGATGGGCTACAGCTAACAATCTTACTAACTTTTACACTGTTTTACTGGGAGCATCTCACCCCTCTCTATCACGGAGGGCTTTTTAAAGTTTGGACATCTGAAAAAGGTAGAAACACCAGTTCATTTTAAGCAGACCCTCGCCTTAAGAATTGTCAGTGTGTGCTTTGTGCTGTCTAGTGGGGTGTAATAGAGATTGCGACTTCTGTGTGGCACCATACCAAGCCTTTCAATAGTACTAGATTAAACTTTTCCTTTAAATCTGTGTGTGAGGTGTCAGTGTGCCATCTGAAGTGGGTAAAAGTCAGCGTGCTAGCCTAATTCTGCCTCTCTGTGGGTGCTGAGTGCAGGCCTGCCAGCTCCCTGTGCCCACTCATGGCAACCCCAGAGCTGGTGTTATGTCAGCTGCAGACCCCGCGACATCTGACCAATCCAATTCTGCCACACGCAGAGTAAAAATAGCCTCCAGGTGTTTTCCCCCCCTGCTGGAAGCAGAGGTGCAATGCTTATTGGTGGGCTGATGTGTCAGTGTTGGGTAGGAAGGTATTCTGGGTCTTTTCCATGAGTCAAGTTGTCAGTGATGAATTGCACTGGGCAGGGCAGCAGTAGGGGGGGAGAGTGAGTGGGCTTGTACTTGTTCAAGTAGATGTGATTAAGGAAAATTACCATATTTAGCTCCATGTAATTGGGTAGCATTGACATCTAGATGGCTTTTCAAGAATTTAACTTTTAAAGACTCATGGATTTAAGACAATTTTAGCTGTTTGTGCGTAGCTCATGTTATGAAACACGTTTGCACCCTTTTATTGTGATTCCAGCACATAAAGAGAAAGTTTAAGGTGTTGATCTGTACTGAATAGACACAAACCTGTGCCTCCGCTTGCCAAATATGTATTTTGTAACTGTCTCACAACTCATACTGTAGATAAAAGTAAACGCAGCCCATTTGTCTCCTCTGGATTCCATGGCAACAGCTGAAAATCTGGACAGAGAGAGGCATCACTTTAACCCTGCTGAAAATCACTACTATCCCTTCAATAACCGCAAAACCATTCAGTGTGATTACCCTGGGTCTGAGTTTGCTACTCCTCCATACTCCTCTTGTGGTTCCTTTTTCATGGAGTCAGAGCTGGCGCGGTGCTCAGTCAGGCATTATGAAACCACTTTGCTTATTACTTATATTTAGAAACACCATAAAGCAACATGGTCGCAGTAAGACTACATTATGCAACTGTGATTTTATTTGCGTTCCCGATCAATGAAGAGCTGGTTGAATGTGGGGTTAATTCAGGTTTACTGTTACTCATTGGCACTAAAGCATATTCAATTAGTCGAACAGAGTGCTCGGCCACTCTCGGCTGCTGTTTCTTACATTAATCTGGCAGAGAGAATTAAAAGGGGGTTAGAGAAAAGCTGTGTGCACTGACAAGACTTGGATTTAAATTGAAGCAGGATGCACTAAGAAGGCCTGAATTTAAATTAAAGCTGGGTGTCTTTATAGGCTTTTTTTTTTTGGTCTAATAATGTCACTCTGGTATGAGGATATTCTCAGAAGTGTTCGGCAATACGATGATAAAAACACTGTGAGACCATGTAAATTTGCAGTACTGTTTATTCCATGGTATCACTTTCATATTTCTGGGTGTGTTAAGCTATTGTAAGCCACTGCATGAACAGGACTCCTCTATGGTAATACTTATTTTTTTTTTATATAAAATGTATTTTGTCAGGTTTCTATCCATTACCAGTTTCCAAAAGATTTTCCAGTAAAAATAGAGCATTACAGCACACAGAAGCAAAAGCAGTGATTGAACAATAAGAGTTAAAACATAGATATAGACAGATAACACTTAAACATGCACAAATGACAAGAAAAAATGTTATCGCAATGTAAAAGTACTCACACAACAGTTAGTTCTGACCAAGTCATGTGATAATTTAACAGCTGATATAGAGTATAACATCAGTTGGCCCTTAACTATGCATGTATGTATCACTGCGTTTTACAGGTGTTCTAAACCGTTAATTACATTAACCGTTACTTGTCGACATTAATGGTCATCCAAATATGAAAATATTTCCACAACTTACATCTGAGTTAACCCTCTGGAGTCCACGGATGCGCCAGTGCGTCCAAATCACATGACCGATTTAAGATGACATAGCAGCAAGATGCAGCCTCCCTGAGTCTCCGTTTCAACTTGTGCGAACTTCAAACTATATACCACTTTTAAATTGTGTCGATAGACCAAGTAAAACCAGACTTATGAATAATTAACGCTATGTTTTTTCCCGAATATTGTCGTCACATTTGGTGCGCGTTTGGTGCGGGAAGAAACGGTAAAAACGGGCTATTCTAACAAAAGTGCTCGCAAGCAGAGAGGGGGTGTTTTTTTGTGTGATTTTAGGTCCAATGTGTTAATACAATATGTCAAAATGAAAAAATAACTGTAAAGTCACACAGGTGAGATTGTGCTGAAGAAAATGACACCAAACAATGCAAGGTAAACAGTTTTTAGGGGGGATTTAAAGGTAAAATCAAAAGTAGTCAAACGGCCAATTATACCCTTGGCCCCAAAGGATTAAATTAAAATGCTGCAACTGTACTGTGTGATCAAGCTGTCACTGATTGGAATCCACACATGCCACCAAGATGACTGTCAACAGACACAATACAGTTGTTGGCCTGCGATAAACAAACTTATCATAATCTGTTGTTGCTCATTACTGTTAACTAATAAGTGGTGCTTATAGAACTGTTGTATAAAAGCAATGTCAGACCGGAGGTTGTCTTGTTATACTGAATATCAGCATGGCTGTGATTATCTTCAGCACTGGGCTTGTGGCCTCAGGCAGACCACCAAATCACAGCCGTGTTGATATTCAGTACAACAGCATGACCTAGATATTGCCTCAATATGCCACGATAGAGGAATAATAGCACTTATCTAAGAAACTGTAAGCATGTTTAAAGGATATTAGAAATTTTGTGTTTTTGTTTGACTTAATTTGACTTTGCAACAAATGTAAGAAAATTATTTTGGTAAGCTTGTGGTGCAGACAAGACAAACAGGACGACGTTCAACACAATATATACTAGAGACCAAGTTACGACCCAGCTCGTGAAGGGAAAAGGGAAGCAATATAAAACCAGATGTTTTTGGTAAAATAAAGTTATTTAATAACAAAGGAAGGTACTGTTTAACAAAAAGAAATACATATAACCCAAAGAAAACAAGAATTACTAATCATATCTGACAAAATTAAAAGGGAAATAAATGCTGCTTCAATCAGAATCTCCATCTTGAAGAAGAACCGATGCCTTTGGCAGAGGAGCTAATCAGATGTAGGAGACCACACATCCTAATTTGCTTACACATCTACAATAAAGGGTTGGCATGTGGAGAGGGGGCTGGCTTTGGCCATAACAGACCATCCTGGGATGAGACCACACCAGCGTAATGCGGGTTGTGGGGGCGATGGCCCCTTACCTACTTTCCGCACCACAACTTCGGGCACCATCGTTTCAACCACACGCAATTTCAAACTCAGCCTTCAATTTGATCTCAATGACACACCTGCAGAGTTTCATAACTGCATCTTGCTCTATTGTGATGCTGTCAGACAGACAGACATATACACACCTGGCAAAATACTCAAAAAAGCTTCTGTGGTAGTTTCAAGGACTGCATCTTGCCATGATGACACACACATGCACACACACTCAGGCTGCAGACAATACCAGCCCCACTGTTGAGGCTGATTAAAGATGCTTAAATACATCTCATAAATAATTAGATACAAACATGATTTCTGCAGGAGAAATTCCAATCTTGCAGTATCATCTCTGTATCAGTAATTTATCAGTATGAGTTGATGTTGTTGCTCTGTTGCAGTCTGAGGCCATTGATAGTGAGGACATCGTCATAGGTGCTATGCTAACTTTACAGCATTATAGCACTGTATACTAGCATAAATATATCATGAATCCTATCATAGGCAAAATGAAGTGGAAAAATTTGGAAATTTGACCTGCTGGTGGCACCGCACGAAAAGGTAGAGGATCTTGAAAGTCATTCTGATTCTTCTTCTGGATACAAGGTATATTTTAAGATACATTATATGGCAGTACATTCAGACAGACAAGTGAGAGGCTGCTAAAAGATCAATAAAAAACTTGATAAATGGCAAAACCTCTCATCGGGTAATTGCCTCAACAAAAGGCAGACATGGTAAATTAACATACACGCTCTGTGCATTCTCACACTGGACTCATAAAGTATGGATGCTGCTTAATATATTTTTCATCAAGGAGGATGTACTGTAATTTCATCGCAACAAGCAATATGCCGGTCCCAAGAAAGCGCTGTATTACAACGTAGTTTTGTGCACTTTGGTTGCACAAGCGGCGAAGTGAAGCGTAATCATATAGGCAGTTGATTTATGGTGCTTGTTCCTGATTAAGTTGGATATAGAGACTCATATAAACAGGATGCTGATGCTGTGATGTGAAGCGTCTCCTGCGTTGCCGATCTAACTAGATTATGTGTGTGTGTTCATGTGTCTGATGTGATACAGCTGTAACGTGGCAGTGGAGAAAATTAGTAGTTTGAAGTGGAGCAGTGTCTGAGTTAAATTTTTTATGTGCCCTCTCACTTTGATGGACACACATCTGCACATACAAAACAGACGGAAGATGCAGGCCCACGCACACAAAAACACACACAAGCCAGAGTTTTTCCTCTTAACAGAGCCCCTTTAAAGTGAGTGGCACTTGCCTGTCTTGTGGGACATATGGCTCAGTGTGACCTGCCAGTGTCCTTCACTGTTGTTGGCTTCGCCCCAAAGCCCCCCAGGCTGCACTGCTCTCTGCAGTTAGCCCCACCTTCTAACACTGCCTCTCTGTGTTCACACCAGCTCTTTTATGTCCCGATGTTGCATTTCTGTTCGATGCTACTACTCTCAATAGGACACACTCAGAAGCACAGCGGTCTTGCATCAGAACACAAACACGGCTGCTTTCATTTCCACAGATGCCTCGACTTTATGTCAGCAAGGAGACATAGAGGACAGTGGCTGCAATTCACTTTCAAAGGACTGTACCTATATACACCTGTTTGAAACGGTCACTTTAAATTCATTATTCAGCATTTGTTAAAGCTGCATAATGGATTGTTCTGGCCACATGGGTGCAGAAGAACACCACAACTAGCTGAAAAACACCAACCAAATCCATAACATACACTGAGTGGCCACTTCATTAGGTACACCTGTAAAATCTACAGCTCAGCCATTAATTTTACCTCATTAAAAAGAGGCGTTAATTTAACTATATGTGTATAATACAGTACAGTACAGTACAGTACAGAAATATATTGAACTGTTTCAACAAAAACCATGACTATTATAACCATTGAAACTTCTCGTCTACTGTAGCTTTGTCTCTACCAACTCCTGAGAAAAATACCTGGGTCTTTGAAATGCTACACATTCAAATCTCTTCACCATCTATACCAGCCCGTTTTCATCCCCAGGTCATCGGATAAAGACACTTTGTCTTGTCCCTCGGTGTGTGATATCTTGTCCATGTAGGGAATTGGTTTGCAGCATAATCACAAAGGCATTTGATCACAAAATCAAAGTCACCATAAACATACACATATTAATATAATGAAAGTCACATACGAAGACATTCATATGTCCATACAAATACTAGCAGGAAGGGGACAGACCAGACCAGCTGGACATCTTTTGGACCAGGACAAAGTGTCCACAGTACATACGAGATAAGATGCTAGTGCTTTACCTGTTTAACAACTTAATGGCTTGTGGAACAAATGAAAACGTGGCTCTGTTTTTAGTGAACAGAGGAGGACAATATTGTCGCCCAGATGGCAATAGATTAAATGAGGAGACAAGGGGTTGCCTTTATGAGACCCACCGGGCCTTCAGGTTACTCCAGTGTGAACCCATCCGTGGCAATACGTGATGCCGACAGCAACTGATGTAGTTTAAAGAGCAAGAAAGCTTGCTTAATGCGAGAGGGAGGGGAGGTGGATGGGTCGGATTAAACCAGACTTTCACCCAGGAGACGTAGTTTGTGCGTCCTGTGTGAAGCCAAAAGTCAGTGTTGTTTAAAGCAACTTTTTGTAACATATATACAGTTGTGATGCACTGACATCAGTCTGATGATGTATGGCGCGACCAGGGCTGTCCCATTTCGAGGCTCCTTCAAATATGATCGAGAATTGCAGCCTTCTTTCCCAGAATTTGGAGGATGCAATGGATGAATCCTTCGTGGCCTATCCCAAGATTCATTGCATGCCAGTAACAATTATATGTTAAGTTAACTGACAGTTGTTAACTAGCAAACGGTTAACTGTTGTTAACATTACTATTAGCTAAAAGCACACAGCTTAAACAATCCTAATTTAATATGTTTACCTGAAAACGGTCCATCAGCCTGAAATATATCAAACGGCGGTGAATCATCTCCTCAAGTATTAAATTAACTAACTTTCTTGCTACTCCTTCTTTTGTCAAGAGCAGCTGGTTGCTAGGTAACAGGAGCACCAACGGGTCGGGACGAGAACAACTGGTGATGCAACCAGGAAAGCCTCCGCAGACTAGACTGTCCCATTGCGGAGACTGTTCGGTTTGGCTGATGCGTTCTTCAAAGGTCATGGCCGACGTAGACCACAAAGGCCACGTCCTTCAAAGGCTGCAGCCCCTGAACTGAGACACAGTTAGAGACACTAAATGGTGCATGATTATTTGACGACCTGGGAACGAGAACACTTTGTCTATACAGTGAGCTTATCTGGGCTTGTTTGCTGAAAACAGATAAAAGCAAACATTCCATAAAACCAATCTGCTAAAGGCACTGAATTGTGACTCAGTTGCCAGTTTATTAGGTACACCTCACTGATGAAGTCTACAAAGCCCCACTCTCACCAATCAATCACTACTCAGTGTGTTATTTTGAAAGGAAACTCATCATGAGTTTCTGCAGTTTTTTTTTATTTCTTTGTGTATTTCTTGGTGTTCTGGGGCCCAGCTCCAACAAAGTACTAGCTTTAGTGTTCAGTCAAGATTTATAGGTCTGTACTTTGCAGTATATGCTGTATTTTCTGAGTGTAACTGTGATGTTTCAAAAGGACCAGTGTTTCTGATTAGTGTGGCACATTCTCCCATTTATTTTCCCTCAAGTCTCACTTTTATGAATTCAGGGACTGTGGGGCCAAATGTAGTGGAGCTGTGAAATGTGGGTTTATTTTTTTATATATATATATATATATATTTCTTTTTTTTGCTTTCAATTTTCAGACATAGTGCATCATACAATGAACTGCTGTGGAGGACTTTGAAATCTAGCTTTGTCTCTCACCATATAAGCCATTCTTTCTTTTACTTGTGTTGAATGATGTGCTCCGACTTTAAAGAACATGATGTAACTGGTAGCCTGTGGGTTGCATCTGACCCCACATTAACCTTGAATATATTTCTTGGATGAATTTGATCTACTTGGTTGCTGTTGGTAGTTGCTTTAATCAAAGGTTTATCGGTTCATTCATGATTTTGGGATCCTTCTTGGCATTTGTTTGTCTGTTTATCAGCCATTATAAATAGTTTATTCACAGAACAGCTTCTGACCATGAAATACCAAGATAAATGTAGCCACAGCTGTTGTTCTATTAGTCCAACAGTATTGCTGTTATTTATCAAACACAATGGTGGTTTTTCAAGTCTAACAAAGGAAGGACAAAGAGTGCTCAGTTCTACTTGTGTGTTCACATTCCGTGCTGTACTCCAGGGGTGTGTGTTTGTGTACTGACCTTGTGCTCTCTCTCTGTGCAGGTACACCCTTTGCTGATGCGCGAGAGGCGCTCGGAGTCTCACAGGAACAAGCTACTGCGGCGGACAGTCAGCGTTCCTGTTGAGGGAAGGCACCATCCCGAGATGGGTGAGCAGACAAGCCTTTAAGCAGCTTTACTGTGATTCCAAACTTGAGGTTTTAAATAAGGTCCAACCGAGAGTTATTTTCTCATTTTTATTCCTCTTTTTAAAAATCAAATGGTATCAAATCCAGTTAAATCCATTAAGGACACTTTTGAACACGTCAGCCTGAAGTGGTTGCCTGACTTTTGCCCCGGATATGTCTCATCATTATTTCAACTCTTCTTCCCTATTGTCCATTTCGATTTTCACAGACATTATCACCTGTATTACTTTAACTTAGCTTGCTTATAATAATAGAATAGTTGCATAGCAACGGCAATGATGTAAAGCTCTTTGCATCCTTTGAGCCATTACTCTCTGTGTTACTAGCAACGCTCACAGCAGCACTCTGCATCTGAGCTGAGATAAAAGCAACCCATCTGATCAGGGCTTAAGGCAGCTGTTTTCTTTCTGCCAGATTTTGCCAAGCTATCCTTTTTTTAGGTTATTGGTTGTGTTGCTTTTAAATGAAATTCATGTATTGATACCTTGATAATCATGCTCCTTCTCTGTCTTGAGTTCCCTGTCTTTTTATTTTTTCCTGAATCTATACAGAAGTTGAATTTTTCTTTTCTCACTCTTTTTCATTCTTTCTTTCTGTCACTTTTTTCATTGTCCCCTCTGCTTTGGTATCGCTGCACTGTCCACTCAAACCCTCCTCGGACGCTCTGATAGCTGCCTTCCTCTGTTTGTTTTGCCTGACTCAGTCTCTCTGGGCGCTCTACAAATGTCCCGCTCAGTTTCTCCCTCTTCCTTCACCCTCCACCTCTCCGTCTCACTCAGCTATTTTAAGGGCCTCCCTCGTGACGTCCTCCGTCTTTCTGCCACTACTGCCACCTCAACAGTTGTGCTGATTCAACTGGATAAATATTCTCCTCAGTTTTCATATGAGTGGCTCTCTGACCTCAAAGCGGTCAAGCACTGACACATCTTTTGACACGGCCCGCCACGTTTTGACACATGCTGATATAGCAATGCCAGTTCGCATTGTCTGTGTGTACTGTAAGCGTATCGTAAACACACTCACATATGTTAGCATGCTACGCTACCGGCCATAATGCACTGACACCATTATGGACCATCTGTGGTGACTACGCCCCAAAGAGCCAAAGGAGATTAATGCGCCCCAGGCAATTAGTAATTATCAGATCAACAAAAAAGTAAATGGAGGTTGTCATGAGGCCACAGAGATTAGGTCTGCAGGGAGCCACATGACCTATTTTGTAAAATCCTTGACATTTAACATTGAGCTGAAGAAGGTTCAGTGATGATACTAATTCAGTGTTTAGTATGCACCAAGAGAGTTTGACGATTGATTGTATGAAAACATATTACATCAAATTTGTTTTTAACTGGACTGGTGCAAACTTTGGACTTTTGTCACACATTTAAGGTGCAGTGTAATTGGAGGTGTGTGATGGACTGGTGCTGCTCAGTGGCTGGCCGATAACACTGTGGTTGAACAGGCCAGTTTCTCATTTTGAATATTAGTATCTGCAGGAGTGTGCTTGGGAAAGATAATTCATTTTTAGTAAGTGTATGAATAGATAAGTTAAAAAAATGTATTAATAATGGCCATAATCTCAATGTCCCGTGCCTGTGTACAGTTTGGACTTAATTGTGCCTCAAATTTAACCGAATTAGTTGACATTTTGGGGAATAAACTCATTTGCTTTATTGCTAAGACTAAGATGAGGAGATACCACTCTTGTGTCCGCATGCTAAATATAAAGCTACCTCTAGCAGCTGGCTAGCTTTGTTTATTACACATACTGGAAATGGGGAAACTGTTAGCCTGGCTCTTTTCAGAAGTTTCAAAATCTGCATGATTTACATCAAAATTTTAGTTGCTGCATCTTAGTAAAAGCTCTTAATATAACTGTGTGCTTGAGATCTCATCTTTCTGGGTCCTGTGTGAGATCAGGTTGTCCCCAACAGTTAATACTTTGTATTGTGTTTGTTTAATCGCACAGAAACCAAAGTTAACAGTCGACGCGTAGTTGTTTGTGGTGGGCTATGTACTTGACCATTTCTTGGGCAAAGCAACTTCCTTGAATGAAAGTAATTGTGCATATTGTTGTGCTAAGCTAAGCTAACTAGATGCTGGCGGTGGCTTCAAATTTACCATACAGACCAAGTTGCAACATCCAGGAAAAAATGATGCCAAGGTGGACGTGCTAAGACTTTACAACAGAAATAAACATGTTTACAGCCTGGTGTGAAAAATGGTTTCGGTCTCTATAGCTGATTTACACGTTAATGACAACTGTCCAGGGGGTGAATCTTTATGTAACTCATGCGTCTAAATTTTATTAAGGCTTAAAGTTATGTATAATTTAGGGTGTGGCCTCTTTGAGTGACAGGCTGTCTGTAGGCGTCACCACAGTCTGTAAGTCAGATTCGTCCCTGCACTCCACCACAGCTCCACTCTATCGTCCATATTTGGTCAGTTCTGGCTCCAAAATATCCAAGATGGTGATGGCCAAAATGCTGAAGCTGATGTTTCAAAATGTGAGTCCACAATCGAATGGTTGACATCCATTATTCTTATGTAGTCTATGGTACAGACATAAGAGTGGCATTGTGCCAGTGTGAAGTTTGGGCCCAGTGCAGTGTTACGAGTGTGACCAAACCTCAGCACATCTAATAGTGCAATGATGGAGTGAAGAATGTCAGTGTCAGTTTTGGCAATCAGTATTAGAGCCTACTCAGTAACACAGAAAGACAGTCACTATTAATGTCAGTTCAGGCGTGTTACCAGGACCCAAACAATACCAAGGTCAAGTGACCTAGAAGGCTGAGGAGGAGGGATGAGTCTGAGGCTGCTCTATCTGTCTGTCTTTATTTGGGTAATTCAATTCTGTATGCATTTAGGGCATTCATATAACTCTAAACTAGGCCTCCATTGAGTCCATTCTGCAAACATTAAGGACCATTCATTCCACTCTGAAATGATGAATGAACTACATCTTTCACAGAATTGAAAGACATGACCTCGCTATCATCAATACATTCAAATTCTGCCGGTTCAGTATATTTCCATGTGCGGAGAGAAGATTAAACTGCAGCTGCTGCAGCTGCCAAACACTCACCCATGTGTTTGTGACAACATTAATACGTCAACCTTGATTCATTATTCATCAGAATTGTAAAAAGCCTGCATTTTTCACAAGATATTGATGCATGGAGACATTTGACAACAGTCCCAGCTGGATGCCTGATGTAGTGACACAGTCAGACGGAAGATGTTGGGCTCTACCTTCGATACGCGATTAGTCAAACACATAATGCCTCAATAGGTTTCTCCACTCCACTGTCGCTGTTGTAACACATCAGGCGATGCAGATGCATTATTTCCCTCCTTCATTCACTTCTCTGTACCTTTAAGGTTCCAAATAAACCTTTTAAGTCGAGGAGGCAATTAGCGCATAATGAAGACATTAATTTTTCTGGATAATTACAGTGCAGCATAAGCATTTTATGCAAATATGAGGCTTAATTAACTTTTTATGATTGTAACAGGGGAAAATGACCTTCTTTTTTTTTTAACTAAACCAAAAAAATGTTCCTTCTTGTGTTTGTTTTGTGTTTGGTTGCAAAGTACTAAAGATTTTTTCTAAAATAGGATGGATTGTGCAGGAGTATTGTACCTACAGTACCACTGATCAAAATTAGATGTTACAAGTTTCTGATAGTTCACAGGTTGATACCATATTTAACATTAATCTGAAAAAATCTATTGGCTGATATGTAAATTTACATTGGAAACCTTTTATAGTAATTACATCTGTCCAGGTCAAATTGATCATAATAAGTAGATACCAGCTAACTGACATTTGTATATTTATTACATTAAAGGTCCAGTGTATAAGAGGATAGATTAACAGAAATGGAATATAATATAACAAGTACGTTGTCTTTTGTGTATAATTACCTGAAAATAAGAACTGTTGTGTTTTCATTACCTTAGAATGAGCCATTTACATCTACACAGGGAGCGGTTCTTTGTCCACAGAGAGCGCCATGTTGCACTGCCATGTTTCTACAGTAGCCCACAATGGACAAAACCAAACACTGGCTCTAGATATGGTCATTCACGTTTTCGTGTCAACCTCTGTAGTTAGGAGCCCCTCTGCGACAAGCAGTGTCAGAGAAACACTGTTTTTTAAATGTGAAACTTTTATTCAGTGTTTTTACTGGTTGAAATCACCTGGTCCATTTGTTTAGGAACTTAAGAGGCCTCTGCTGATAATGCGGCTCCCAGTTAAAACCCTCTAAATCTGGATCCTAAAGGGGAAGTCCGGTATTTTGCACTTTGAGCCCCATTTCTGGGTTGTTTATGATGAAATAGAGTGGCTAAGACCAAAATAGTGACAATTGCTAATTTTCGGAGAATTTGGCTTTCCCCTGCCTGGCTTAACACTGCTGCCTATGGCCATGTGTGAACCTGTCCTAAAGCCACCCTAACGCCGGATTTCCACTGGATACGTTTCCGTTGCGGAACGGCAGCGCTGGTTATCTGCTGCGTGCTCCGCCGTCCGTCAATACCCACCGGCTGCGTTTGCTGTGCGGTGCGGTGTAGCTCCGCCGGAAGACATCTCGGTGCACTGCCATGATTAATATCTCCTCGTCCATGGTGTTCACGGGGTGAAATGACGTCTGAAAACCTCTGACCTGTTGACTTCAGGCCTGCCTCTGCCCATTATGTAGTTTTTAAGGTGTAGTGCAGGGAAATATGATCCGCCGTGAACACTGTGTATTTTATTTTGAAAATTAACCGGATGTTTTATTGTGTTTCTGTGCACGACTTCCTGCCCCGCACGATCTGCTCTGTGCTGAATTGCTGCGTTGTGCTCCGGCGTCTGGCAAAAATAGAAGTCCTGCGTATCTGTTGCGGAGGGCTCTGGAGTGCCGGAGCTGAGACGGAGCCGGAACGCAGCACAGCCGCAGCTGGTGGAAACACACACATTGACTAGAATGGAATCCTATCGGCTCCACTGCCGTGCCGGAGCGCAGACGCAACCAACACGCATCTGGTGGAAATTGGCCTTGAATGTTCGTTTTCAAAGCCATGAAACTCACCGAGTGGTATGTGGTGTTCGTTGATCTTCTGACATAGAAATCGTAGCAAACTGTGGTTAGCGTGAAGGGGGGGAGAGAGAGAGGGGGGATGACATGCAGCAAAGGGCCACAGGCTGGATTCGAACCCAGGCCGCTGTGGCAACAGCCTTGTACATGGGGCGCCTGCTCTACCACTAGGCCACCGACGCCCCAATCCACTGGTTTTCTATAGGAAGCCTCATTGTCCGTTGGTAGTAATCCGCCACCGGAAACGGAAAGGGGGTTGTTTACGACAAGGCTGTAGTCATTGTAGTCTTTTAGCTCAGCGAAAGTGCGGGTTCGACAGTGCTGTGTGCGTTCTTGGAGGAAGAACAAATGAAAAAGTTTCGTAATAAGTTTAAACTGCACAATGGATTACTCGCTTGTAAACAACCTTCGCAGTACGATGACTTTGAACACAACGGCAACCTTCTTCTTCTGCTTCTTTTCTGTGTCCCATTACATTGCAATGGTTTCCTGCCGGTTGGCGACACCCACGTAAAGGAGCATTATCCCCATCAAGTGGGCTGGAGTGTGAAACGCCTCAGGGTCAAACGAACGATCAAGCGGAAGTTCATGGCTTTGAAAACAAACGTTTAGGGTGGTTTTAGGACAGATTCATACATGGCCATAGGCAGCAGTGTTAAGCCAGAACAACCCAGAAATGGGGATCAAAGTGCAAAATACCGGACTTCTCCTTTAAGTTATCAGAGAAAAAAGGTCAGCACATATCAGCAGGTGTTTTACCAGGTCCATTTGTTTTGGAGAGGAGAAGACCTGCAGATAATTTGGCTTCTAAGTGTCTTGGTCCATGAATAAGGTGCACACATTTAAGTTATCAGAGAAAAAGAGTGAGCATACTTTAGCAGGCGCTGAGCTAGTGGGCCATCTGCAACATGCCAACCTTTGTAGGAGAAACACTGATTTCAGTATTTTGACTGGTTTTAATCACTTGGTCTGTTTGTTTTGAAGAGGAAGAGACCTCTGTGGATAATTCTTCTAATACTAAAAACCGTCTGAATGATGAACATTGAATGAAATCTAACCCAAAGAAATTTCAGCTGGTTGCAATCTGCAATCCTCACCGCTAAACCCCCTAAACTTTGCACACTGCTCCTTTAATATAAAGTAATGAGACAGACAGCTTTGCTATTTACTGAATTTTAACTGTTATAAAATACAGTACAGCTGTTTTATTACATGACCAGGCATTATCAATCCACTTGGCGAGGAAGGCTTTGACCCACAGGTGCTTTCCCTGTGCACATTTGTTTTCTGCCTCCAACACAAGAAGCCATGACTCTCTCTCTTGTTGTTTGAGTAGACTACACAAGGTAGCCTGAGGAACACCAAGTTTTCACTGCTGCATCTCATTGGCTTGTTTTTGGCAGTTTGTCAAAAGCTTTGAGGAGACTACGTTTTTCATTGAGAGAAAATGACTTTTTTTTTTTCCCATCATGAGTTCAGTATGCATGCAGCACCAGCCTCAGGTAGTATCACGATGGGAGTAAAGGAGAAATTTTGTTTTTGGTATTTTTTTAAGGTAAAAAAGACCCAAAATGAACACTGTATGCAGACTATTTGATTACTATAAGCAAATATTATAAACAGCATGAATGATTCTGTCTGAAGCTTTCTGATCCATATGAGGTGTTGATTACAGCAGGGGTGTCCAGACTGTGTTGAATGAGGGCCAGAATAGACAATGTAAAAATACCTAGAGGCCAGCTGCTTCATGCATCATGGGTTATTAAAAAATCACACAAACAAACAAGACAAACACAACTGTTTCATCTTTAGGTGAAAAAGTAGTCAACTTTTCTCCGCTCCTGAAAGCAGCAGTCCTCGCTGTCAACTTAACGCTTCTTTGCTATGTGTCTGCTACCTAAGCGGGAAATGTCTGCTGTTAGGTAACCTTTCCATTTGCTTGTTTACTGTCTGTTTATGAAAACACATTAGTTCCGCCTAGTTTCTACTTGATGCATGTCTGCAAACTGTATTATAGTCCTGCCATTGTGAGGTGAAGGGAAAAATGCAAAGTGATCTTGCTTAATTAACCAACATTGCATGGCCAGCCACATAGGGTATATTTTGAAAGTCAAGCCGAGGGCCATTTGAAATTAGTCTGCGGGCCTCAGACTCAGACTTTGGACATGCCTGGATCACTGTACACACAATGTTACACAATGTAAACTAAGATCTTGGCAAGGATCCCCCAGCTTTGGTTATTAAAAAGTTTGCAAAAATATATTCTGCAGAATATTTTGCACTTCTACAACAGATATTATCATTTCTATTAATTGTTAATATGGCCAACAGTTTTGTAATGTAAGGATCAGGATAGTTGGATGTGAGTTGAGGGCACTTTCCAGCTATTTTCTATCGCCTTATGAAATGAACAGTCCTTCATATTTCAATATAAGTTGTTGTAGTTGGATACAAAGTAGGCAAACAAAAATAAAACATTCACATTCTCCACTTCTTTCCCTCGTTAACCTCCCTAGAACGCGATGTGATAATCCCCATTAATGAATTTGGCCTTTAATGTTTTGTGTTCAAATTGTAAATTGACTTCATCTAAGTCTGCTCTGTTATTAGAGGAACCTTATTATCTGAATGACTTAGCCGCGGGGATAAAAAAAAATCACAGCACTACAAAGCTGATTGGTTGTTAACTTCGGCTGAATAGTTTTTCAGCAACAGTGGTTTAAACATATGGGACTTCTCCTCAGTTTGTCCTTGTAGATGTCACTTATTCCTTTTATCCACCTCAGCTTAGCAGGCAGTTGTGATAAGGCAAGGCTCAGCTGAGCAATTGTCCCAGTGCCCTTTACAATGTGTGACCTTCATTCAATATTTTAACAGTGTGTTTTGGTGCAGATGCTGCATTCTGGGCATCTTTTTTTTCAGTGTCTTCTCACAGAATTTATTCAAACTCTAGACATAAATAATACAGCATCAGCATGGATACTAGATTTTGAACCTCCTCCTAACCCTATACTGTCATTCTCCACATCCCGCATATTCTATTCTGTCTCACCACACAGCCTTTACCCTGTTCCCTCCCTGCTCCACAGTCCTGACACCAGCCCACTCCACCCTCCCACTCAACAAGGCCCGCAGGCTGCATCTTCCCTCCCAAAAAGAGAAGGCTAAAACAATGACACAATAAATTAAAGACAGAAAAGACATTGCACATAAGAAAAAAAGGTGTTAGACTTTCCACTGTTGTTATTGTTGAGCATCATGAGTCATTCCAACTGTCATCTCAGTATGACTTAAACAAAAGAATATCGATGATTTCTCTGCATCATTTTAGCGTCTGTATTTAAAGGCAAACTTTCCTCTGAGGGAGAACGTAATGGTTCACGAGAACAAAGATACCACGTTGAACAAGGCAGCATTCATGGCTTATACACAGTTGAGATTTTCTGTTTCTCAGAGTTCATGTAGGTGTGGGTCTGACCCATAGACTGTATAAAGTAATAGACTTGGCATTGTGACATCACCTATTGGTTTGTGCCGTTTTGACTGTCGCCATCTTGGATTTTTGGAGCCAAAGGTGACCATGTTTGGCTGAGAGGATGAAGGTAATGCTAACACTAGCTGCTAACTTGGTTAGCTATGGTTAAATGTGATAATGCTAATGGAAAAACAGGCTTTAAACCATTGAAACAAAATTTACTCACTGGAAGGATGTAGTATCTGACTTCTTGGATGGTATTTTAATACAACCAAACACTGAACAAGACTTTTTTTAGGCAACAGAAATAATACAGTTAACTATCATGAACTGAAAAAATGCTCAAATACCAAAAGCTACGGCTACACCTGTCAGTCCCTTCAGGATTTCCTTGGCTGTTTTTGGGGAATTTTGCCGCCTGAAATACCTGATTTCAGCTTTTCTTAAACATCTTTGTGAAGTATGTCGCTATGTTCTGACATTTTTTTAGAATAAATTTGCAGGGGCAGATGAAAATTGCAAAACAATTTTGGTCCATTATTATGAGCATTCAGTGTTTCCCAAAGAAACAGGACTGTCTCCTTGAGCCGCTGTCCTCCTACTTTCTTTGCCCATTTAGCATAGCACAGCTAACACAGCAGCAACAGCTAACATCTGAGCAGGCACAGAGCTCACATTCTTGCAGCTGTAGAGTAAGACAGAGAGGCAATAAGGAGCTGAGCGCATCAAGCTGCATGTAGCTGTACAATGAAGTAAGAGTAGGGTGAAGTTGCAGTGATTGGACAAAATTGCAAGGTCACGCAGAATTCATGGGCATCGTATGAATTTACGTTAATTGTTGTGATCGCTATGTCCCAAAGTTCTGGGGGGACTGGGCTAATCTGGGGTTACGCTATGGTTACGTTGCCTAACCAACATTGTTGCTGTGGTAGTGACTTGTCAATGGATGGGACCCACTTGTCACCGAAAGCGGCCACACCATTTATTACGGTTGAGAATATAAAAATCATCCCCCCCCAAAATTAGCTATAGAGACCAGAACCATTTTATGTTCCAGGCTGTAAACATGTTTATTTCTGCTGTAAAGTTGGGAATTTTAACATAGAGCTCTATAGATTACGACTCACTTTTGGAGCCAGCCTCAAGTGGCCATTCAAGGAACTGCAGATCTCGGCACTCCTATGTTGGCTGACCAACCAAGGGCTGGGCGATATATTAAAATCAAACCAAATTCAAATCTTTGTTTTTGCACGATGTGCTGAATGTCTACATTGTAACAAGCAGAAAAAAATTACTTTCAGTCACAAGGTATATGATAGCCCGCAGTATTAAGTCACAACTGTCCTGTAAACTAATACATCCACTGTGAATAGTTACATCACATGTGCCACAGTTTATGGGACTGTTGTAACTCATGGCGACTACCTGGCTCCGACTATCTTGTATTGAACCTAACTATGAGAGGGAGAACAGAAAAAACTATGCACACTACTATGAGCTCTCCGTTTTAATTTGTTGACGAGATATCATCTATCGTAATGACAGGTTCTACTTTATTCTCTGTCTGTTCTGACCTGTTAGGCAAGGCAGGGCAGCTTTATTTGTATGCCACATTTCATTCACCAGGGCAATTCAAAGTCCTTTACAGAGTGATAAAATATAAAAAATAATAAAAGATACAGATTGACAATAAAAGAGTGAGCTGGAGGTAAAATTAATTACTAAATGATTTACAATTTTTAAAAAAAATCACAAAAATAGCAGTGCAGACAAGAGGTGCAAAGATAAAAAAAAATATTTTAAATGATTTATAGTCAAGTTTAAAGTGGAGTAGGCGGTGTATCAAAGGAATGTTTTAGCTTTGACTTAAAAGTGGTCAGAGTCGGGGCTTGTCTAACATCATCTGGAAGGTTATTCCAGGTTTATGCTGCATGATAAGAAAACACTGCTTCACCATGTTTTATTCTAACTCTTACGACGGTCAGTAGTCTGGCTCCAGATGTCCTAAGGGTCCTAGAATATGTCACAGGCACGGCAGAGATATATTTGGGTGCTGAGCCACAGTGATTTATACACGAGCAGCAAGATTTTGAAATCCATTTTCTGAGTGACAGGTGGTCATATTTCCTAGTTTTTGTGCTAGGTAGCTAACGCCAGCTAAAGTCTGTCTACGGATATGAGGCTGATGTCAAAAGCACAAACAGCAGGAGCAGGTTCATTAGTTTGGAAACCTTTCTGCTCTGTCTGCCCAGACACTGATTATCAAACTCGGTGCCTGTGCTCTACATAGTTGAAGCATCTGGTACTGACAGGAGCTGGGTGGGATAGCCTGTATTTTAGAATATGCATACCAATGACAGCCCTTCGCAAGTGGAGCCAGTCTTTTGTTATTCTTGCTTAGCTGTCTTGCATCCCACATCTGATCATAGTTTTGCCAAAATAGACCTAAAATACTCCACTTCTGTCTAAGCTTTGTAGCTTCAGGGAGGGCAATAACACAGCACAAAAGTAGTGTTATTTAGCCGTATTTTACAGTTGCAGACGGAACATACTGAGGCACGGATGGATGGCCAGCGGCTAAATGGATTTTGCTGGTTTGAGAATTTTGCACTGAACTGGATTTATGGACATTTTATACGTTCTTTCCCCTCTCTGTGATAAACTTGCCATCGTTGGAATCCACTGAAAAGGAAAATACAAACTTTAAAAACTTGCGAGCCAGAGGATGAAGGTTTGATACTTTTAAATATTGCTGCAGTATCACTTTAAAGGGATGCATGTGTGTTTGTGTGGAAGAGACATGGCCTTCATCTTCATTTTTGTTGCTTCTTTTGTGATAATACTTACTGGCAAAAAATAGCCTAAAAATCTGAAAAATGACAACCTTGGTACCTAATGAGTGAGGGGAATGAAATATCAAAGGAGGCATGAGACTCAAAATGCCACTGATCCTGTGTCCCATCTGTCAGTGCACCAGCTCCAGGCTGCTAACCTGACAGAAGTCACAGTGCTGTTTCTGAATTTACTTGCAGAATATGAAATGATTTCAAGAGCCTCACACACACATGTAGACTCAGCATTGATTTTAGGCGCTTTGCTACTGTTGACCTTTAAATCTGTGACCTCAGTGTGCAGTGAAATTACCCCGGCTAGCAACCTGCACAATTCTTGTCATGTTCCATTAACAGTAGAAGGATCTGCCAACCTGAGCTGAGCCTGCTGCTGTGGATTTTAAGGATCTTAGTGAGGGCTGGCAAGTTGTCGGGCTATAAGTGTAGTTATTACATTATTACTGTGATTTCAAACAATCTAAAAAACCTGATTAATGTATCAAGTAGGTCCAGGAAAAGTCACAGAGGGACATTTTGAAATATATTTTACAGCCTTTTTGCTATTAAACTGTATGATGAAGAAAAGCGGGATTAAAAAATGAACTTACAGTCTATCGCTGTGTGATATAGACCAGCATAATTAGCCGCTTCAGTGTCTTGAGCTCAGTGATAAGAGTTCATTTATAGTGCTGTGACAATAGAAGCGTTTTGCGTCAGTGTGAGCCGGAGTAGCAGTGTAACTGAGCAGGGTGACAGTTTATAAACCCTGCAATTCAGTCCCTGGGAAAAGTGAAGATCTGGCCCCAGGAAGTGCGGGCTTGTGTTTAGAGAGATTTGCTGAATCATCTGCCTGTCTTGCCTTTGGAACTGCGGATGAATACAAATGGTTTGCTACACTGTTGTGTTCGGCTTTTGATGGACGTGGACACGGAGGCCTCCCCAAAACCAGTGCAGCACTTTGCGGAGCTGTATGTCCACTGGGTTGGATCAATAGACAGTCTGAGTATTGCTGCACTTTGCTAAACTGTTTTATATGTACTGCATATTTTACTGAGTTGCATATTTTAGCTTGTGCAAACAATGGCTCATTATCATACTGGAAATCAAAGAGTGATTGCCCTTGAAAGTTGTTGGGATTTGAGTTGAAGGTGTTTACCCAGGGTTAAACCAAATCAAAGGTTTGGTTTAACCTCAATGAGAATAAGTCATCAGGTAACTGGCAGAAATAATGACCATAGCTTTGTATTGTACAGTTTTTGGTCTTCTCCTGTTCTCAAACTTTTTTCCTCATGTGTACCAAACTGTTTTGTATCTGATACGACCTTACCCAGATAATTATCTTCAACTTTTACAATGTGTGTTTGTGTGTGGTAGAGGATCCCATGGGACCCAACACAAATCTTGCTGCAGGCGGGAGCGGGCGGTCAAAAAATAAACAGCAGGTCCAGGGATTCATTGGGAAAAAAACAAAATTAGAAGGGCTACCTCTGATCAGTGAGTCTGTCTCTTTACCAGACATCTCTGTGTATGCCTGTCATTCAGGGTGGTCATGAAAGTGTGCTGATGCACTGGCCAATCCAAACAAGTTAGCCAAGCTTGCGCTTATGTCATAGGCTCCACTGCCTACTCCAGCGCTACTGTTGTAGCTTTAAAATGGTGGATGGTGGACTCGTTTCACCATCAGAATTTGATTTTGTCTGATAATATTTGGAAAGTCAAAAAGTCAACACCACTCCCCTGGCTCCCCATCCTATCAAACATAGCCCCTCCACACATCCGGCGAGTAGCCTTCACTCAAAGGATGCTCCAAAAGGCCAAAGACTCCCCTCGTCTACCAATCCACACAGACGTCTTCAATCCACCCACTGCCCGACTTCCATCTAGACGTCCAATTTGGAAGAATCCCCCGCCAGCTGACTTTACCATCCAATCAGCTTGGGAAAAGGAATGGGAGTCCAAAGACATCCCAAACAAACATCTGGTGTCAGACCCCACCCTGCTGGTCCCTGGCACCAGCCTCCCAAGGAGACAGTGGTCAACCCTAAACAGATTCAGGACTGGACATGGCCCCTGCCTGACCAGCCTTCACAAGTGGGGCAGCAGCTCAAGCCCACTGTGTGCTTGTGGAGAGGAGCAAACAATGCAACACATCACTGAAGCTTGCCCTCTACAAAGACTTGAAGGAGGCTTAGTCACCCTCCATACAGTAGATCAGACGCCAACTGCTTGGCTGAAGGACTTTGCATTCGCTAAATAAATAAAAGTCAAAAAAGTTCAATGTTCAAACTTCATGATGTTAGTTTTAATACATTAAAAATGTTAAGAATCAAGGACATTTCTAAGGCTGTCCCGGACTCGGGACCTTTGGGCTGGTTAGCATTGTTGCCTAATGGCAAGAGGGTTTCCGGTTCGAATCCAGAGTGGGGGGTTAGAGCCACGGGGTGGGGGAGCTCCTCCGTGCGGAGTTTGCATGTTATCCTTGTGTCAGCGTGGGTTTCTCCAGGGTCTCCGGCTTCCTTCTATCATGCAGGTAAATTGGTGACTCTAAATTGCCCATAGATGTGATGGTTGTCTGTCTCTATGTGTCAGCCCTGTGATAGTCTAGCGACCTGTCCAGGATGTACCCCGCCTCTCGCCCAGTGTCAGCTGGTATAGGCTCCAGCCCCCACCGCGACTAGAATAAGCAGTTACAGAAAATGAGTGAATGAATCAGATTTGGCCATTTATACCAGTATTCAACGATGTTTTAACAGGCTCAGAAGCATTCATGTAATATAGTAAACAAGCTAACTGTGCTAACGACAGATCAGAAATGTATAACAAAATTTTTTGCCAACACTAGATATCAAAGAAAAGCCAGAGACCAGGTCGTTTTAAGTATCTGTGAGCATTAAATTTACCACTCCCAAGGAGAGGAGAGCAGATAGTGTTATCTCTGAGCCTTACAGTAGAAAGTTTCTCCTCCTCTGTGCCACTGTATCGTGTCCACAGCTGACTGTGCCAAAGTGTGGCATTAAATTCAAGAGTGCTCACTCCGCAGCAAAATCCTGGGACCGAAATGTCTCCAGAAGTACACTCCACACTGCACTGACTAGCCAACAAACAAAAAAACCTCTGACTGCTCGACTTGAAACAATCTCAGTCGACTGAGGGGTCCCTGACTGATGATTCAAATCTCCAACTTTCAAGGGGCAGCCCTAGAAATTTCTTGGAAATCTATATTTTTTGCTGTATCAAAAACGTACCAAACCATGTCTCAACTGCGTCATACCAAACTGAAAGGTGAATTTTGCAAACCTTTCCTCCTCTGTTATCAGCATATTAACATTCTGGCGTCAGCATAAAGTTCAAAGCAACTCTGTGCTTAAGTGCAGCCTCACAGAGCTGCTAGCATGGCTGTTGACTCTTTTGACTATTTGTATAAATGAAAGTAAGCTAGCACTCAAGCTCAACTGAAGCTATGCTATGTTGACTGATGCCACTGTTACTTTGGGATAGTTGTAGTCTATTCAAGTGGAAATGAAGCCAGCCTCTGTCAAGGTCTGCAGAGGATTAAAAAAAACGCTTTACTTTAGGTTTATTTCTTTGCTGTGGAAAACATTACCGAACAAGTTTATTCACCTGAGCATCAAAGCCCAAAAACTGAGAATCGAATGCCGTTTAACGACATTGCGAGGGCAGAGCTTTACATTTCGAACATCCAAGGTCTCTCTGAGTTGAGATGAGAGAGTCGGGTGGACCAGAGATAACAGTCCTCCTCCAGTGTTTGGGTGGGTGGTTGCAGCCAGTCAGATGGAGAGATATCAAGTTTTTCTAACATTATTAGAAAACAGCTAAAGATGAAGAGTGATATTTCAGACTGAACCCTCTCACCACCTGGCTGACAATCAGATCTCCTTCACTTCTTTCCTGAATGTGTTTGCTCACAGCTGGCATTTCGAGATAATATGGCAGGGCACTCTTAACAACACCATGCGTTGAGATTTTTATGCAAAAGGATATGTAAATGGAATGATTATGTAACATGAAATGTCTTTCTGAGTGATATACCCCGTGGGCTGGTGTGATATAACGGACAGCTATATTATCATACCTTAACAACATGCATGAAGTGAAAAATAGCGCTAGAGAGCCAGCAAGTCTGGCCTTGGTTTGAGTGACAGGTGGCCACCAGCTCAGCACACACGAGGGTCTTTAGCTCTCCAACACTGCAGCTCTTAGTCAGCTTCAGGTGTGGTAGTCAGCTTACACATACACACATACACACACTGAGCATCCCGCCGGCTCTCTCGTCCATGGGGACTGCTTCTATCTGCCATGCAACGATGAGAGGATTTAAAGCCTCTGTGAAAGGGTCACTCACCAAACGCTGCTTCTCTTCAAGGTGTTTGAAACAGATGATTTCAGACCAGTCAGCCTGTCTTCTCTAAGTGCTTGATAAGTTTAGACTGCACACACCATTAGTGTAAAGTATCCATATATCTATATGGTATCATATATAGTATCTGCATTCATTAGTTTCCTATGAATGTTCCAGGAATGTGTCATGGTGGCGTTGGCGCTGAGGGATGCTGACAGTTACATCGCAGGACTTCACTCATTGATCTTCACAGTATATCACTGATCCTCAATGATCAATGAAATACTAATGATCTACACCAGTGATTCTCCACCAAGGGTACTTGAAACCCAGAGGGAACTATTGCAGTTGCCAAGGGGTATGAGAAAGAATAGAAATAATGGGAATATATCCACATTATTGTGTTAAAGATATACCATGCAGGGTTTTCCTTAAAAAAAAACATGTAGATTAGGCTCATACAAAATAGTTCCTTTTAATTGTCACTTCTGAATGACCAGAAGTTTGTGCTGGGGTATTTAGCTGCAGAGACCCTGCCCCTGTGTTTTTGTATTTTCTTCTTATTTTGCTGTGGTTGGGACAGCGAGCAGCAACTTTATTTATATAGCACCTTTCACACAAGAAATGTAGCACAAAGCTTTACAGTAAGGGCATTATAAGCACTGAGTGCTTCACGTAAAACAGACAAGGCAATTCAATATAAAATGGCATTTAAAAACAGTTTAAAACACAGATGAACTATTAAAATCATAAAAAAAGAAAATAAAAGAATAAATAAAGTCAGAAAATCATGACATTGTCAAATCATAGAATTGTAAAATTATAAATTATAAAATCAAGTAAGAGTTGCAGCACATAAAAGGTAGGGGCCAGGTGCCAGACCATAAGCAGCACACATCAAAGAGGAAGTTAATCATGGACACAGCGCCAAAAAAGTGCAAATAAAGCCAATCTGGGGTTGGCTTTCACTTTCCCTTTTGGTGACAAAACAATTAACACACTAGCAGACAACTCCTTTAAAGGTACAGTGTGTAGGATTTAGGGGGATATATTGGCAGAAATGGAATATACTAAAATAAGTATGTTTTCTTTAGTGTATAATCACCTAAAAATAAGACACATCTTGTTTTTGTTACCTCAGAATGAGCTGATAATATCTACAGAAGTATTGCCGTGTTGCACCATCATGTTTCTACAGAAGTGCAGAATGGACAAACCAAACACTTGCTCTAGATATGGTGCTTTTGAATCAGCCACAATGAGCAGTATCCGGAAAACACTTTTTTTTTTTTTAATGTGAAACTGCTTTATTCTGTGTTTTTGCCAGTTTTGAATTACCGTGCCCGTTTATTTTGGAGAGGAAGAGACCTCTGTGGATAATTTGTCTTACCGATAAAACCCCCTGAATGTCTAGGTCAGAAAATAGGTGAGTGCACATGAGGCTAGGCTAGTGGGCCATCTGCAACATGCTTAACAGCGTAGAAGAAACTGATTTGTAACATGAAACTACTATATATTTTTTTTAAGTGTTTTCAGTGGTTTTAATCACCTGGTTGACTTTTCGTGGAAAATTCGGTAATAAAAAGAAGTTTCAGTTGGTTGCAATCTGCAGTCCTCACCACTAGATGGCACTAAATCCCCCAAATCTTACACACTGTTCCTTTAAGAAGGAAACGCAGATTGGTTTACTAATAAAATAGCTAATAAACTACCAGCCGTGATGTGCTGACTGGCTTCCAACAGTGGTGTAGTTGTAGGTGATGAGGCTGGTGTACTACTAGGTAGATGGTTAGGCTATAGAAGAGGAAGTGGGCATACTGTCCTATATATTCCAGTTGCTTTTTGGCTGATAGGTGGGTATACTGTAAACAGCCAGAAAAGGAGATGGGTATACCCCAGATACCTGTGTCTATCCTCCACTACACCACTGGCTCCCACCAATCTGAGTCATTAACACCTTTACACCACCTGCTGTGTTTGAGCATTTGTTAGACAGCTTTATTTCAATGAAGAATTATTACAGATATTTTGGGACCGTTCACTTTCAGTTTTACTTTCAAAATAGTTTCACAAATCTGGCGAAACTGCTTGTTGACAACCTGTCTAATCATCTGATGTGCCCAGATCTCAGCAGTTACTTTTGTGAGTACAATTTTATCATAACTAATAGAAATGATGGCCAAAACTATGAAAATAAGACCCGAGTTGTAATAAACCAGAATTAGCTGTAAAATCTATGGTCTTCTTATCATTCTTTTTTTTGGCCTGCTGGTGCTTTCCAGTTGGCAGTGAAAATATCTTCATGTCTTCATGACACTTGGAGTCAGATTTACATCAAATCAGACATAGACAGACAGACGGTCATGCCTGCACATATGCCACATCAAACCACATCAACTCACTTGATTTCCCCCGAGGTGGCATTACGGAGATCTGGCACATCGGCAAACATTCCTCTGGGAAATAAACGGCTTCTTACAGCTGGTTAATATGTTTAAACTCCCCCAGGACTCCAACTAGTCAGCATCAAACACTCACCAGCGTCACCTCAAGACAAGATGGCAGTCATTTCCTCACTCTGGTTCTTCTTCTTTTGCAGATTTAGCTGAGTGCATGTGCTCAGTGACAACCTGCTTCACACAGAGATCCACACATTCACACCTGGCAGATGCCCAGAACAACCAGTCTTTTACTATTGGGCACTTCACAGCTCTTCAGGCAGAGTTTTGGGGTGAAGTGTTATGTTCAGGCTCATACAACAGTAGCTGCAGGTGGGAGCGTGTCTCATTCACCGCCCTACATTTTACCCAAATATTCTTGCTTTTCCACACATTCAGACCTGCCGAGTGTGTATTTTGAGTGAGAGGTCTGAGTGCAATGCATTAAAAGTACGTGAATAGGTTTGAAATGTGTACATGCAATATCACAGAGCCTCTCGACTGCTGCTTGATATCACTCCAACCTGTATATTACCAACATTAGAAGCCATTTGATCTCAGCGCAGTATTTTCTGTTGTACAGTAACATTTTGCATGACGACAGCTGTTAATATGTTTGCTACATTTTAAACAGACTATCTCTGTAATGTTCCTCATCAAAAGCTCAATCCAAAACATTAATATAGATAAAAAAACAACAGTATTTTGCATCATGAGGGAAAGGTGTTACCTGGTTTGTTCACACAACCTCTAAAATGTGTGCACCAAATGAAAGTAAGAGCTGAAATTAGTGTATCTTGCACTAAATTTACGTAACAAGACAAAGGGGAATATTGGCTGTAAATTACCACTGTGGGCACAAAATTTTGTGTCACAGTAATTTGACAATTTAGAAGCTATTTAGTGGGATTAAACATGTAAATTAGCCCAGCCACAGTCAGTTACTCTGGTTTGGATAAATAGCTGCTAAATAAGATCTGATGCTGGGCTGTTTAGATGCGTGTTGCATGACTGGAAAATAATGGAATGCAAAAGAAAGTGTATTCTGCCTGTGACTGAAGAAAAGACACTGCATGAACAGCAGACATGTTTTTATACTGCGAGAGGAAGGTTATGCATTAGCTAAATGGCCTAATGTTGTCAGCTCAAAAAAGGATCAGTGATTGAATGAGATGTAAATTAGTGTGGGAGGTTTTTGTTTATATTATATACATGTATTTCTGCAAACAGTTAAAAAACACGGCTAACAATTGTTTTGGGCGGTACTAAGGGCCTGTCCCATTTCTACCCCTTAAATCTTCAACTTGGTATCGAGTGCCCTCGTTTGCGAGATAACCCTTGATGAGGGAAATGAGAAATATTAGGGTAGAGATCTTTCCCTAAGAAATGGGACACCACTTCATGCAAATGGGCGTGGCTGACGTGCAGGCATACGTCACACATGGTAACAACGCAATGAAAATGCCGGCTCCAGTGCTTGTGTTGTGGCGTGTGCTATGTTTATTCTTCTCCGTCTGATGAATCAACGGAGAAGAAATGCTGAAACAGGAGGCGCCTACGACGTCTTCGAGTTCTGAACGATTTTTGTTTGGGTAAGTCGATTTGTTTAAATATTTTGATGCTGTGTTCAACCATCTGTTGTTTGTATAGCCTACATTCCGATTGTACAGTAACAAATTGTTTTCCAAAACTTGCCGAAGTTGCTGATTCGCAAGATGTTCTGGGAAATTTCATCTTCCACTTCGTTGAAAGTGTGGGTCGGGCTCCCTTGGAATCTAGGGCGGTTTGTAAGTGTTGGAAACCACTTCTACTACCTCAGTTCTGTTTTGGGACACCACTAGTCTAAACGTGAACGCGCACAACCAAGTGCAAGTGGGTAGTTCTAGGGGAAGTGTGGGTATTGGGACAGGCCCTAAGCCCAGGAGGCAGCGACGGCGGAACTTTTGCACATGAGGAGGCGAGCACCAGGGGCGGACTGGGACTAAAAAACAGCCCTGGACTTTGACTCGGCTCAGCCCACAACAACCGGTGCGCAGAAACTCATCAGCCCTAGACACGGGTGTCAAAATACTTAAATCTTAACACATGATACTATACCTTCCAAATTATAGCAATAGCACCGATGTTGACTAGATGTTGTGTTAAGAGCATAGTGTAGAATACTCACTGAGAAATAAATGACACAGTCCAGATGTCTCTCTGCTGAACAATACAATGCAGGTGACTGCCTGAAACACAACAACAAGACATACCATGTCTCTCCAGAACCTCCAGATGGCCAGTCCGACTGACTATACTTTACCTCTGGAGAAGCTCACTATACCCCTTAAAACTACAGACAGTTTTGCTGGCTGTATGTGGCTCTGGCAGAAAATTATTACGACCTCACAGAACCAAGTATGTCAGTATATTGGTGAAGTTTATATCACTGGTGCCGCCACCGCCAGGGTAAACAGATGTGGCAAATCAGCTCTGACTTGCTGTGTCAGAAAACGGATCAATGTCGGTCTTGTGAGTCCTGCGAGACGTCAAGTCTGGGCTTTTGCACAGTGCGTTCACAAGTTATTTTATTTGGTGTAGATCTTGACAACAATTCACTGAAAGAACAAAGCAGGCATGCCTTATTGCACGATCCAAATCTTTGTTAAAACTTGCCATTTTCACTGTCAGTTGTTAGCGTGGAGGTTGTTGTTGTAAATATAGCAAATAGCCAGTTAATGGTTTATAGCCACTCCCTACATCCAGTGAGTCAGACTAGTGAGAACTTTGACCTGGTGGTGGCGCTAGATGAAAAGTCAGAGGCTCACCAGAGTCATGATTTATCCTCTGAACAACATGAGTGGTTGCACCAAATTTGACATCAATCCATCCATGCTGTTGAGATATATCTGTCTGGACCAAAGTGGTAGATTGACCGACGGGCAGGCCAACACTGCCATCCCTGAGAGCCATGACGCCAGTGTGGCTAAAAATGAGAGAAGTCTGCCTTCTTTTCCCTTTGATTTAGTAAAGTGAACTCTGTTTGAGACACTTGTGTGTCAAAACATCAATTTGAGTCTATATTTGATTCGATGTGGTCCAGCATGAGCACAGTTCAAACAGAGAAGCACTGGAGACTTATCAAGAAATGATGCTTGTAAAATGTCGCTTTAATTTGTGTTTGTTTGTCCTCTGGCCTCCACACAAACCAGCAACCCTCCATATACAAGCCCGAAGCACTTTTCTAACCTTTAGCTTCCTGCCAGCTCCCAGCGATGCATCAGCCACCCAGGTGTGAATCATGAATAGCTTGATAAAAGCCGGAATGTTAGCGCTGTGGTAGCACAATAAAGTAGATGTAGAGATGTACAAAGAAACCAAGGTGCAACAACCTTGACAGAGCTGCTGGCGAGTTGGCAATACATCCGCCTTGACAAAAGAGTAAAAATAGACTTGAGGAAGAGAAATGGCGAGAGCAAGGTGATCAGCATGACGACAGCAGTTGCAGTACTGCTCGATTTAGAGAGTTTGTGAATGGAGACATCAGTGCCAGCTCTAGGACAGAAAGACACTGTTTAGATGGTGTCTTTGGTGATGTGAATTTGGACTGTTCTTGCAGCCATGAGACTCAGACGTTTGGGGATGAAATGAGAGCGGAGTAATTGTCTGCCAAGGTTTAGATTATGTCTTGTCCTGAGTGTCATCTCTTTTTCACATTTGTTACTTTAATGGTGCATTAATGTGAAATCCACTGTGGCATTTTTAAAGTCAATCACCAAAACATTATCGAGTTTGGAAGGATAATTACCTGAATGATTAAACTTCCCCAAAATAGAGATGATTTACCAATATATATAATCAAATTTATCTGATAGATGGTGTACAAAATCTCAATCATGTCCTTATACTGAGAGGCAGGTCTAACTTTATTAATTAATTCTTGGTTGATATTGAACATTGTTCTGTCAGTCTGTCACCAAAGGAAACTTTGTTGTTTTAATTACAATGCAATAAAGTGATGTAGATGAAATAATTGCACGGCTCAAAGCTTCACCGAGGGACTATGATGAGGGAGTGTTTTAAATATAGTAAGCTGTTGTTCAAAAGACAGACAATGACGGGGGAGGTTACTGTATTTCAAAGTTAAAGCACTCACACAACCACACACACACACACACTGTATCTCCTGTATTTTAAAACAGTTTAGGATAGTTTAGCTTCCCCAGCTGCTTTAAAAACATGAGGTAACTAAACCTAAGTTGATCAATTAGTTCAAAGTTGTCTCATGAGTTTTAAAATTGAACCAGAGGAAACAAATTAAATTAATTTGAGCCATTAAATTTAATCATCACTAGATTAGCTTACATCTATTAGATTCAATATTTTACATTTACATTTCCTCCGTTTAAAGAGAGAGTTGTTGATTCGACACAGTGACCTTACAGCTGTGCTCGCTGCTGCTCGAGCCACTTTTGCAAAAGACTTCATACAAAGGCAACATGCACGACTGCTCACAGTGACCTTGTTGAATTGTACAGTAAGCGTACAGTGCTGTAGTAGGGCCTGAATTCAGATGTAACCCTTTCATAGAGGTTAGCATAGATTTCATTATACGAGAACAAAAAATTATGTCTCAATGTGAATTAAAGACATACAGCAAGCTTCCATTATATGTGTGTTCTTCAAACTACAAAAAGAGGAGTGTATAGAGAGTTTTAAAGGAATACTTTAATCCTAGTCTCATTATGTTCAGTACTAACACATGCATTTTCACCAAATAGCCTTAGTATTGGAGTCTGGGTTTGACAGAGCTTAGATGAGTTTCACTTTCGGTTCAGTTTTAAATAGTAAGGTATTAGTGAAAATGCATTTTTGTGGGAAATACTGAACATTCGACGACTTGGATAATAAAGTGCAAGCTGTGCGAGAGTTTGTAAACAGATGTTTTGATGTAGTTTTGCAAACGTGGTCCCCAATCAATCAGTAAATCAATATATTCACAGTTTTCTCCACTAATTCAAGGTGAATCGACATGACTAATTGGTTTACATGTTTTGGTGAAGTGTTGCTTTAACTCTCGAACAATGAAAAACTTAATATGAGGTGACAACAAAACATGTTCACTGATGAGCCAGAATGAAGGCCTTTGCACACTGAGTCAGATGAGGATGCATCTATCATCCGAAAAAAAAAAAATCGTTACACACAGAAACCTTTCACACCGATTTCGATGCATTTTGTTGTTCGATTCGTTGTGAAAATTCACAATACTTGACAAAATGCAAAGACACATTTCCTCCTTTGCCTCTCTTCTCTGGAGTTACCTATCTGTCTATCACCACTCCCTCCCTGTCTTTCATTTGGCACCAGAGCTGCATGAAGGGGCGGAGCTGTCATCCACATTCTGTGTGCGGCCCACATCCTCCTCTTCATCATCATCCACCTGAATATCACTATCTGACCTGTTGAAAGAAAGCTATCAGAGTCTTGAAATGATTCTGTGTGACCTTGTCGCAGCTGTGTCCTGCTGCCACATTTTCATCACTGACTCAAATATCTCTAAGGCTATGACGGGCGCGAAAAACACAGGAAATTGAACCTGTTCCGAAAGTTTTAATGACGGACAAAAGTTTCGGACTCAGTGTGCAAACATGCCTGACACAGCGTGACGTTGTATTTATTTTTAGATGTGTGACAATTTCGGGTGAAAAAACGAAACAAAAAAAAAAACTGACACACTGTGCAAAGGCCTTAACTTGTGTTTCTGATGCTGGCCTTACACGAAACGACTTTTTCTAGAGTTTGAGTTGGTGTAAGTCAGTCATACAACTCAGTCTGAGCTTTTTTAAGTCAGTCTTGTTCTCGTCTTGACATTTCGTCAATATCGACCATGTTGTGTACATTTTTAGTCTGGGCTCATGCAAATACTGAAGTTCAATGACGTCAACGCTGTCAACAACCAACAGCTGCGCTCTTCCAACAAACAAGCAGCATATCTTTTGGACAGTAATTATGGAGGGGACTCCGGGCAGGTGCAGGAACCTGAACAATCAGTTCTCTTGTACAGTGGAAAAGGAGGAGAAACTGGTGGAGTTGTGGAGTGAACAAGAGCCTTTGTTTCATTCAGTGTGTGTCTGATCCAGTAACCAGCACTTACTTTAGTGAGGAATATTAATTTTTGAAATGATTTGCCTCTCATTAACTGCCAGAGGCTCGTAGCAAGTTGAGGTGACAAAATCCAAAATGCAATCTTTTATCGGTGTTATTGATACCAAATTGACAAGAACACACGACATATGACGCCTTTTACCTTGCTTTTCTAGAGTTCTGTGTTTTTAGGGAGTGTGTTTTAAAGGGAGTTTTGCGTAGTATTTTCCACCAGGAGGAGGATGGGAAATAATTTCAAAAGGAATCTAGTCGTAGTCTTGCAGACAGCGACCTTGCAAGATCCCCAGTCTTTTCAAAATCTCATGTGTGACTAACAGCTCACATTGTCTTTAGATGTGAGAGGATGTCAGACTTTAATCTTCCAAAAGTATTTTTAAAGTCTTCTCGTGTATGGTAGGCGTAAGTTGGCTAAAGTGTCTGGTTTTTATGACAACTTGATGTGTTTTTACAGTTGAATTGAAAATTTAAAGTGAAATACCTCCAGCAAACATGAAGTAATAGTTTGCATCTGTACTTTCCAAAGTGACCACAAGACAAATCCAGCACTTATGGTCAACACTGTCAAGGATTCAGCAACTTAGTGGTGTTAAGTTATTTCTCCTTTCTCTCTCTTTTGTTGTTTGATCATTTCTAACTCTCGTACCGGGCCGTTTCCCATTGAGGCATATTGTAAACTGTCAGAGTGAGACACTAATCAGTCGCATCACAAATCATGCCCTACGGCGGTAGTAAATTTGGAAGTGATAATTTATGAATGAAAAAAGCGAATGGTACAAGAGAGGGAAATCAAGGCGAAGCTGCATTATGTGTCAGCTCAGCCAGGGTTTTATATTTTCCTCAAAGGCAAATAACTTCTCAAATAAAGTATTCGTTATTAAAACAGATGTTGGCAGCCTGCAGATGAGACGAACAGCTGGACATAGTAAAGTTTACTTCTTTTAGAAAACAGTTTCCCCCTGATGATCAGCCATGTATGACTGCACATACATTAAGACAGTTTGTGTTGTTTTTTTTTTACACAAACACAGCTCGTGCTCCCCTATGCTGTTCTCCCATATCTCACAATGTAGCAGAAAACATGTTGAAGAATACAAATATGCGTAAGGGAGAAGAATCTTGCCACCTGATTTTTGCATTTCTTTTATGTACTCACAGGTCTGCACCTTGCTGCGAATGCACACTTTGAATTCATAATGTATTGATATATTGTACATATTCTCCTTATCAAACTCCTGCAGACGAATCCTGATCATTCTGGGTCAGAGAAAAAGGTTGTGTGTTGCACTTTTCATTTTGATGATAACACAAAATGCTGCTGGTAGCAGATTTAAACTAATCACCTTGAGCTTTTGTGAACTAAACTTTCCCTGTGAAGTATTTTTACCAAAGTCTCTGAGATCAAAAAGGAGGCGGCTGCTACTGCAGGTAACACCTGGCTTTTGCTGCCCTATAGACAGTTGCCTAACTCTGCATAATGAACGGACCGGCTGTGGGTCAATACCAGGGCAGTCTGCCAGAGAAAGAAGTCAACGGCTGATTCCAAAGCAGAGAGAAGCTTCTCCAGTGCAGTAGTTAAGAGAGGCTGCTGGCTGTGCTGAGAAAGGTGTCTTTAGACTTTGATAGTGAGATTGTCTCTGCAAGCTTGTTTAGAGGAGTAGGCACTACAGAAAAAGGATCCGCGCCTTCTTGTTTTCTTCGGCTTGCTGAGGCAAAACACCGTCATGCATCCTAACAGGAGAGTGTTAGTAGGCTTTGCAAGATTACAGTGAATTAATGAGATAAATACCATCTCAAGCTTGCCTCCAGATTTTGAAAGAAGACAAGTGTTCTTTGAATTCATCCCTGACTCCAGCACAACTCAGAGGATATAAGATTTCACAGACAGTATGTCAATGTCATTCATTCTTTGTTTGATTTGTCAGAGAGAACTCATCTGAGATAATTAAAATAGCAGTCCTTTTGTAAGTGGCATTCATTGTGTTAACCATAGAGAAAAAATAAAACTATGAAGACTCTGTGGAATGAGCTTGATAAAATCTGCAGCCGCGTAGAATTCTCGAAAAAATCCAATTGTATCTCAATGACAAATATCTCAAGATCTCCCCATCCCTTTGCACCTACTGGTGTGTGATATTAGTCTGCATCTCCCTTCCACTCTCTTCCCTGGTGATCAGTGTGTGAGTATGTGTGTGTGTATGTGTGTGTGTGTTTGTGGCTTTTCAGTTTGTACTCAACAGCATTTTAATTGAATATCTGCGCACAGCAGTGTAATGCAGCTTGGGAAGAGAGAGACAGGGGGCGGAAAGAGGGAGGGAGGAGCTAGAGGAAGAAGAAAAGGGAGAGATTTAGAAAGAGTGATACAGAAGGAGTGACGATTGTGAGACAAAAGTAAGCGAAAGAGAGAGAGGAGGCTGGTGTTGTCAGGCCAACACCAGCTCTGTGTATCGCTGTCACCTCAAGGCTCTCTGCTGTTCTATGCTGATGCACACAGTCTTCTTCACCCTGGAGTAAGATGTGGCTCTGTGTGTGTGTGTGTGTGTGTGTGTGTGTGTGTGTGTGTGTGTGTGTGCTCAGCCTCACTCCTCAATACATAAGCCCAAGTTTAGTGCTCATTTCTGCAAGCACATTTGCTTCTGGTATGTCAGCCACATGTACTCCTGGTATGAAATATCTTTCCTCATGCATCACCTGTGCATATGTTCGTTTTCTTACCTGGCAGTGTTGTGGCGTCGCTGAAACACAGTACGCGTGAGCCGTGTCTTTTAGAGCACGTGCAGCACAGTGTTGCTACAAGTGGTTCTTTTTCTTATAGGTACATACATGTGTAGGTGGATGTGACAAAGCCAGCAATATGTTCATGTCGTTGTGCAGGTTTAGCATATGTCACCGCTCAGACATTGTGTGTGTGTGTGTGTGTGTGTGTGTGTGTGTGTGTGTGTGTGTGTGTGTGTGTGTGTGTGTGTGTGTGTGTGTATATATGTCTTTAGGAAACATCATACCCAAGAATATCTTGTTGTTGTTCACACCTCGTGATGAACATTCTTTACAAGTTTTCTTGGATAGAACAAACTTCATAAGAATCTCAGTGTCCTGACATTTCAAACATGACTTTGTGTTTGATGTTGTGTGATTAATTAAGATGCACGGGTCCTGAGTTTGTTATCTGTTTGCTGACAGGAAAATAGACTTAAATGAAATTTGGAAGAGAGGTGTTGAAGATTCTATTAATTTGCAGCCTTCCTAGTCATTCCCGACTTGGCTCAGTGGTTGAAAGTAAAGCCTAGGACAGAGCAAGATTTGCAATGTGACGAAATCCTTTTAGGACATTGTAGAGAAAAGCTGCAGCGGTGTGAACTGGCCCATTTCAGCTTGACTCAAGCCAGCTAATGATGTCACCTTCGACTCAGCTTGTCAGGCAGCTAATGGTTGGTTTTGAAACGTAACACATGCCACTTGTTTTGACAGCCAATCAGTTTGTAGTCTGATTTAGCCAGACCTATCTGCCCATTCTGCTATGAAGGAAAACACTCTGGCTTCTTTTTGTTTTCTAAACCAATCACAATCGTCTTGCGCAGCGCTAAGTCCAGGATGCAGTGACTGTCACATGGCTAACATTACCTAACTGTTATTAACTGGTTCAACGACAGAGTCAAGCCCTTTTAGTATCAGTGTGAGTTTTTTGGGAGCATTTAACAGCACAGTGTTGGATGTTAGTGCTGCTGCCGTGCTAACCAGGCAGGCTCTCGGGAGGAGAGCGGCTCCTGTGACAGCAGCAACAGAAAGTTTGCTGATCTGGTGAGGAGTCATGCTGGTCTGGGATCTGACTTTGGGCGCAAAAACAATTGTGTTCAGGTATTGTTTGACTGGAGACTAGTGCTGTGCGGTATACCGGTTCGTAATGAAAACCGGTATTTATTTTCGTTATGATATGAATTTTTCATATACCACAATACCGGTGAATAGCCCAAACAACGTCTGGAACGTGTGCGGCAGGAAAGTGTTTCAGCGGGGACCCATTTCACTGCTGCACACCACAGGCGTGCTAGAGCCGGCGAGAGTGAGAGCATAGAGAAAAGTTTAGGGGCGAGAATGGCTGCCGGAGAGAGTCCTGAAAGCGAAGCAACTGTGCACATTGCTGAAGAATAACACGATGACCCAGAAGAACTCATACCATTGAATAGGCCATAGCACAACACAACAGCATGTCAAGTGGGCCGAACTGAGCAAAATACCGTCAAATACTGTGAAACTGATATGATTTTTTAAAAAAACGTGATATGAACATTTTGTCATACTGCCCAGCCCTACTGGAGATATTTTAAAAGATGTGGCAAATCAACTCCAACTGGCCGTGTCAGAAAACCGATCAACATCAGGCATGAGAGTCCTGCAAGAAGGGACTCCAGGCTTTTCTGTGGTGCGTTCACAAATTGTTTTATTTATTGTAAATCTTTATAACAATTCACTGAAAGAACAAAGCAGCCATGTCGTATTGCATGATCCAAATCTTTGTCAAAACTTGCCATTTTTAGTGTGTAAGTTGTCAGCTCAGAGGTTGTTGATGTTCCCATGGTGAACGGGATAATGATATTTTTGAACTGAAATGACACTGTATATTCTGTTTCGGCTGGCATTCTCCTTCCCTTCTGCCATTGAAAGGGAGGGAGAATGCTGGTGCTTGCCTGCTTTATATGCACATATTGCACACATACTCATTGACTGATTAATCGGTGCAGGTTATTCAAATAATTGTGGTGTATTTATGATGAATACTTTCCATCTGAAGCTCACATCATTTTGTTGATGTTTTTGTCATTTCATCACCACTAGAAATGAAACTGCCCTATCTGTCTCACTATCACTATCCTCATTCATATTTTAAGGAGCTACAAATTATATTCAGCAACAAAATTGGCCTGAAAAACTGGAAGTTAAAACGGAAGTAGATACACAGTCTTGTCTAGTTGTACTGGTGTAAACTGGCAGGGTTTTTAGGACGTTGAAGACTGGCGCATTGCAAGTAGTTTCAAGTTTCTTCTCATCTCTTTGAAGGATCTTTGGTTTCGACTGGACTTAAGAATTTATATGTGCAAAGGACAATGCCAAGTTTCACTGCTTTTTCTGAAAATACATCCTTGTGTCCTCCACGAGCTCTTTTACTTAATATCTAACAATGCAATATTATATCCAGAAAAAAAGGAAAATGGATAACAGTCAGCCAGGGGTGCATTGAGGTTTATTTGACCAAGGTTTATTGCAAAAGCAGCACATAACATCCAAACTGCACAGCCTTGTATCTGAGCTGATAATGTCCTCTCAACCGTCCATGTTCAGAATTACATCACTTCCTTGAGGAGATTGTTCTCTCCAGGACAACTTGGGAAGATTGCTTCCCACAAGGACGTACCTGACGATCGACTTGGCTCCTTTGGATCTGATAGTCACCTCTTCAAATCCTTCCACATCCCTTGGCAGAGCAGTAGTTGGCAAGGCTCCGATGATTCACAAATGACTTTGCAATAACTGGATAGCAGAAAACAAGAGCTGCAGAGATGTGATTGTGTGGGTGGTCAGTGCACCATTGGCAGGTGGCAGTATTTTAAAGGTTAAAAATGTGGGCTTTTATTTGGAAATGCTCTGATTCAAATCTGCAGAAAGGCAGAGGAAAAATATGAAACTCAGGGCTAAATAATGAAAAACAGTGACTATTGTTGATGTGATCCTGAGGATGGCTAAAACCGGTCCAGAATCGACAGCATTTTAAGCAGTGTGTTGCTGTAAAATGGAATGAGACTCATAGCAGTCACTAATTTAATGGCATTAAAACAGCCTATGAGTTTCTATTTTTGACCATTTTTACATCATCGTCTTGCATTAACACCCTTTAAAAGCTGTCCCTTAACTTCATGATGTCTTACCTGTTTTATTTTTAACAACTGAACTCAGTACTTATTACATTGAATTGGTTACTAATTTCAGAAATATGAGGCAATTAACTCGAAGTAACATTCCATCTTATAGTCTGTTATTACGAATACTAACGTCAGCATGCCAACATGCCCAAACTGACAATGCTGACAGGCTGATGGTAAGCAGGTGTTAAGCTACCATGTTCACCATCTTGGTCTAGCATGTTAGCATGCTAACATTTGCTGCTTAGCACTAAACACAATGCACAGCTGAGGCTGATGGGAAGGTCATCAGTTTTGCAGATATGTGTGCATAAATCAAAAATACCTTCAAGAGATTTCACAACAATCTGTTTTAATACTTGAAATATTTCAGTAAAAGCCCAAAATGTCAACCTGCTGGAGGCACTAAATGTAAAGTTAGTAGGCTTCATCCCCTGAGAACCATTATTGCCTGTCCCAAATTTTACAGGTACCTATCCAATGATGGTTGAGATATTTCAGTCTGGACCAAAGTGGTGGAGCAAAAGTGGAACACGTCTACCATTTTTTTTCCTACTGTAGATGAAACAAGGCCCTCTTCGGTGTCATAAAATTCTCAACAGTGGCATTCCCATGGAAACAGTGCTCATGTGGCTACCGCTAAATATCACAGCTGTACCTCAGATAATAGTGATATGGGGTACTAAATTTGATGAATTTACTGTTTACTAGACCACAAATGAGACAAGAATTTGCAAGCTAGCACACCCTGTGGTCCGTCTGCCTTGCTCCCCCGCCACTCACTCCTTTGCCAGGAGGAGACCAGGAAGCAACTCCAGAGACAGATATTCAGTTAGCGGCTGTAACAACTTGATTTTAGCTAGCACGCAGTGCTAGGTCTAACCTGTGTAACAGCAGCAACAGAAAGTTTGCCAATCTGGCTGGATGTCGGGGCAGTTTAAGATCAGTAAACTTTGAAGCAGTCTCCTAGCAGCAGGCAGTGAGGTGGAGGGACGACAGGGTGCCCTAGCTACTTAATTTTTGTCTCATTTGTGGTCTGATAAATAGTAAACTCAATTCATGCAGTACCCCTATTTTTCAAGCTGCTGTAGCTGTCATATTTCGCAAGACCAGCGCGAGCATGGGAACACAGTCATCAAGATTTTTGTCATACAGAAGTGGGCGTGGTTTCACCCGAAGTAGGTTGGAAAAATGATAGACACGGTCGGTCCAGACTGAAAAATCTCAACCACTTTTGGATGGGTACAGATCAATCAGCCACAAGAATTGTCCTTGACACCAGTGTGGTGGAGTCACAGCCATGATGGATTGAGCTGTGAAAACACTGTTTGAATAACATTTATTTATTTGCCTTAAGTTGTTTTGTGATTTGTGTGTGTGTGTGTATGTGTGTGTGCAAATTTTTAAAACCAAGCTGTTTGTTACAAAGACTGTCCCACTCTGATCCCTGCCTTATCGATCAGAGCGTCCCCTCTGGCCTAATAAGGGTTAAAAAGAAAACATACTCACGTTCACATGCCAGCACATCCCACACTGGCATCCTCTGCACCTCATCGTCATCCTGCCTTGGCGTTAGGCCCAGCCAGGTGGCAGCGTGCACATGCCTAGTCCTGTTCTCCTTGTTCAACCATCCATCATCCCGTCACAAAATACAAGACTTTCTCTATGGCACTTCTTACAAAGCAACACCGGGCCCCCTCCCATCTTCCCATTTTCTCCTCCAGCCCTTCAGGGGTCTGGCTGTCACAGTGTGTTTCCTGTTACAACTCTTCTGGATCCTTCCTCTGCTGTCAGCCCCAACATCCCGTTATCGTTCCATCTGAAACATGGTGGCTGACACAAGCTGGTGTCTGCTCTGCAGTGGTTCCACTGGAGCTGGAGCTGATGGATCTTGGTCAAGGTCTGGTACACATGGCAGTGGGATATCATTTCCATCGCATGTCATATGACCTGTGGTGAAAGCACTGGTGCCTTGAAAGGCTGGCTCTAGGTTGTTAGTAGATGACTAACGGGGTTTGGGAGAATATGTCTAAAACAAATTATGCTAAATTAGTTATTCTTGTGTAATAAAGAGTATTTGCAGCCATAGTGTCAGACCAGTGGATATCACTTCACCCTTTTAATCAATCTCTGATTTAAAAATAATAATTTTAACAAATTTCTATTTGTGCTTGTGGATGCATTGTTCTGTTGTTCCTGGTTTTCTAATTAAGTATCCTGACATGACTGCCTGCATTCACCTCAGCTTAACGTTGAGAGGAGCTGCTGAAAAAGCAAATTAATGGCACAGAAGGAGTAGCATATTTCTTCACTTTAAATACTCCAACTGGACAGTAGAATATATAGAGTAAAGCATCCATTAGTGAGAGTGATGCTGCATTTTTCTGTACATCCTCAGGCACATCTGTGCAGAATCCAGTGTTTTCTTATTTTATTGAATCAGAGTCTCAGTGTCCTCTTGTTTGCACAGAGCAGCGACTAACCCATATGGAGGTTTGGAGGTGAGAGGATGAAATAAAAGTCTGCCTTTGGCATCATGGCAATCATTAATGTGTGTATTAACCAGGGATTAATGACATGAAAAAAGCAAAAGACCTCAGGAATCTCTCAGCGAGACAAGAAGAGTCTCTTATAATGCAATCATTTCTGATATTTCCATTTAATACGCAAAAGAACAAATAGTTAACTGCCTGCTGTCTGCACAGCTGGACTTCCACTGGTCTAAATGGTGTGAAATTTTCATTAGAAAGAAGCAAGCACCCTGCAGCTCTGATTCTACAGCGGGGAATGGACTCAGATCCATACTAAAGAATCATGTTAACAAGATACTAAACTTTTGAACAAAGTCATAATGTAATACTTAATTGAATTTCAGGTGAGTGCGGGGTCAGGTTCAGCTTATATACTTTAAATAGAGTTGCAAATCAGGAGAAGCAGGTGGTTCTTGTTAGTGGTTTTTACCTCTGTAAATTCCCATTTGAAAGTTTTTTTTAATGACAATCTCAGCGGTTCTTTGCGTCTCCCACCACAAACTTTGTTTTAAGACGTCATGTTTTTTCCATGGCTTATGATTATAAACACTATGATGCCCATGAGCCTCAGCCATCATTGCCAACCAGCAGTCAGTGAGGTGTGCAGATCAGAGCTGTAGCAACGTCAGAACACTTTTTCCATTCCAATTAGGAACAAAAAATGGCACCCACCAAGGCCTTAAGCTCAGTGATTGGACATGTCTTACAGAAATGTCCCTTGGGAGTCCTCTGATTTCTACTCTTAAAGGAAAAGGTTCATAGTGTGTGATACACACTTCTTCAGTTTCTTGCTGGAAGTCAGATGAAAGGATGGATACCACTCTTATGTCTGTGCAGTAAGTATGAAGCTACAACTAGCTGCTGGTTAGCTTGGAAATGGTGACACAAGTGGCCTGGCTCTGTCCAAAGGTAGCTCCCTGTTTAATAAGTTGATATCTCTTTTGTTAATTTATCCAAATAACAAAGTGTAAAAACAACAGGTGATGGTTTTATGGTAGTAAATGTGCAGGGCTGTTTCTCTCTGGGGGCTGTGACTTTCAGGAGTTTTGTCGTCACCGTGAGGGTTCCAGGTTCCAGTTTAAACAAACCAGATATTATGTACTAAATAGTATTGTTGGGGAGTAACTAGTTACATAATTAGATTACAAAACAGATTTGATTTGATAGTTACAGTTGCTGAGAAATAGTATGTAATTAAATCACAGTTACTAAGCAAAATGTTGGTGATTACAAAGGTGTTGTATCTGAATATATTCTTCTCAGTAAAAAGTTTACATGTAGAATATAACATTCAGTCTGTTGCTTTGCATCATCCTTTTTGCCATGCAGGACTGCCTTATTTTGGCAGAGCCTATTTCTGGACATTTTTCAGCTTTATCGCTGAGTTTAAAACATTTGTTAGATTTAGATTCAGAAAACTTTATTGATCCCATCAGGAGCAATTTGTTTCAACAGCTTGCCTTGCACACATAGTATAAGATACACTTACTTGTAGACATATAAATAGTTAAGTAGAAAAAAAGGAGATACTGGAGTTAGAAGAGTAATCAAATGTAATTTGTTATATTGCTTTGATAAAGTCATTAAAACTGTTACATCGACGTTTGGTCATGGACTTTCCACGTCCACATACGACGTGCAAGGTACCCTGGGTGCGCTGGTTGTTGACATTCTGGGACGCCGTGTCAAGTTCTGCCTGTTACATGCATTGTCTTCTTTCAAGATACACTTCTGTTTTCACAGGAATACACCGTACAACACCGCACATTGAAGTGTTTTTTTTTCCTTCAACAACAAAAACACATGGTTGGGTTTAGGCAACAAAAGCTTGTGGCTAGGTTTAGGAAAAAAGAACAAGGTTTGGCTTTAGAATCTTTAGAATCGGGATGCAAACACCGTCCGCCCTACTCGGACTTTCGCCGCCATAACTTTTGTCCCTGTCCCGCCGCATTTCTCCCCGATGCCACCGGGCACCGCTAAACTACAACGACGACCAGCTGCATATCATGCCATGTTAAAGGACACCTTTATTCGTGGTTTCTGATGCTGCATGTCACTGCTCGAGCACTGGATTTCGACGACTTCCGGCTTCCAGCCTTATGCTAAGCTAAGTTAACCAGATGCTGGCTGTAGCTTCATATTTGCCATTCAGTCATTGAAGTGACATTAGTTTTCTCATCTAATCTGGCCTTACACCCAACGAGTTTTCAAGGAAATTTCACTGTCACAGACAAATTTCTTCTCAGCTGTTGCACATTCCTGTAATCTCGATTGTTTGATCTGAGATGGTCTTCAACCTTTTTCTAATCTTCACCTTCCAGTAAAATCAAACATGTATAATGTTATGAAAAGTTTTTAGTCTTGGCTCATGAAAATAGTTCAGTTCAGTGACATGAACATCAACAACAAATATCTGTGCTCTCTCCAACACCAAAAAGGAAGCAACAAACCTGGTAGACAGCAAACACCGAGGGGACTCAAGGAGGTGCAAGAACATCAACAAGTTAGCTATAGTCTGTGATAAAAAAAAACTGTGACTTATGACATGCTGCCTTTAGATGTGAGAGGGTGTAAGACTTTAGTCTTTTCAAAGTCTTTTCAAAGTCTTTTGTGTAACCTATGGCTGGCACAACTCTCGGCAGGGAGGCAACAAAAGCATAATTTTCCCCGAAAGTTTTTATGTATACAGTTTTGCGCCTTTTGCCTCTGATCAAAGAACCTGCTATTTTCTAGCACAGTTGTTCAACATTTATACTGATGATTCATGCCCATCTAAGCCTTGGAAGTGCTCCAGCTGCCAGTCACCTCACATTGTGTTTATGCAGAAAATAGAGGGACTTTTATTTCCAGAATCGGAGAGGCCCGTAATAAAACCTTCCACTTCACTGCCCTGTGGCTTGCTCAAGAACACTTCAGCAGGGTGGGTTTTCTTCATGCACCTCTTGCCACTGATCCAACAGCCTCTTGCAGCGTCTAAGCATGCGCACAGAGAACTGCAGCAGCGTTACACGATACGATTAATGCTTATGGGACAGGTTGACTTGCTTACATATGGATTACATGGGTACGAATTCGTGCAAGTACTGGAGCTGCATAAGCTTCCAAATTAAGTGTTGGTTTTAAGCAGATTGCACATGTAGCAACTGAGAAGTGTTAAAAAGGAGTATGTGAGAGAAGGCTGCAGAGACTCACGTAGCAACGCAGCATAAGAAGAAGCAGCAAGAGGGAGAAGAAGCGACAGATGAGAGGAGAGGACAGAGGGAACAGGCGGAAGAGAGGGAAAGATTACTACCATAGTACATCAGGCTTAGCTTCACATCCTTAATGGTAACCATGGAAATAATTATAGAGCAGACAGACAGACTGTGTTAGAGAGAGAGGGAGTGAGCGCTACAGAGAAAGGGAGGGAGAGGGAAAGACAACGGGAGAGGAGGAGAGAAAGAAAACCGTGGGGGGTAAAGTAGCTGAAATGTTTGTTGGAATCCCTAAAACCTGTCTCTGCAGTCTCTGGTGATTGGGAACTATTTGAAGATGGCATGAGCGGGGATGTAGCGGAGGTTAAGCCCTTGTAAAGTCAGTTTAACCACCGTCTTGCAATCGCTGCAGAATATTGTCTTTTCAGCCTGTTATAAAATTTTTCCTTTGATACGAGGCTGCACAAAGATAGGGTGTCATGAGGAGGGGGAAAAGCATGAATGACGATAACCACCACTTGCACAGAGGTCATATTATTGTAATCCATCCTTATATCTCACCAGCGGTAAGGGACTTCAGTGCGGTGAGTACAGCTACAGTACAGTGACATAATACAACCGTGGTTTAAAAAAGTTGCTTCAAACCCACAGTTGTCATGGAAACAGATCTAAGATACCCTTTACCCCTGTGGAAGTGCTGATTGCTTATCATTGCTGAAAGCCCAATCAATGGTGATGTCTTTAAGACTGGAATTAAAAAGTACTTGATGTCGCTTGCATCATTTATACAAACTCAGATACAGCCTACACTGAGACGTACAAGTGCTCCGTTGATTTGCATAATTGGATATAATGGATGGCTGGTTGTTATATGGATTTCTGAGCAGTAGTTATACATTCCTATGGAGCAGCTTGTGAACTCGTGGGAAATTAGCACGTATCATGCAAGGCTTGGGTATACAAGTTCTAATTTTTAATTTCGATTGGTCATGATTTGCCAGTGGGTGTGTTTACTGTATGTGTATGTAACAGTGTGCATAGGCAGGTGGCACACTGGGCTGTGTGGATGTTTATTGTGTGGGTAATGACATGCTTGCATGCTGCCCACACATTTGCCCCTAGTGCTGAACTTCACACTGTGCTGTGTGTGCATGTGTGTGTGTCAGCAGAAGGTGACAGGGAAACCGAAAGGGGTGAGCAAGGAGGAAAACGAAGAGAAGGTAGAGGAGATGAAGTGATGAGGGCTTCTTGCCCGGCTTAAAATCACTCCAGGTCCCAGTAGGGATCCAGCCAGCCCCACCCCTCCTCAACATCTCTCTCTCTCTCTGTCTCTCTGTTTCTTACACACTACTGGAAACACACAGTGAGAGGGAGAGAGAGTGAAGCGCAGGGCATCAGTGCTCTGCTGCTCCCTCCCTAAACTGTGCTGCTGTCCACCTGTGCAGGATTATCTCCGTCCAGGCAGCAGACAGGAGACACTACAACATCCATCGCTCGCCAGGCGGATTACTTGAGGATGAAGCGCCGTTTGGTGGAAAGGAAGACGAAGGACTAAGTTGCCATTATCGCCTCGTTTCTCCCTCTTGTGCTGCCTGTCAGCTGCTGGCCCCCGTTCAGTTTTTAGCCATTGCAGTTTTTAGACTACTTTATTCTGTGGCGTTTGCTTCACTTCATTTTTCCCCTCTCTTTGCACAACGCTCTGTGGTTTTTGGTGCTTGTCCACACATATCCGCCTGCGTTGGAAATTAAAGCTTCCGTTTTCATTTGTTTTTTCCTGCCTGCTCGCTGGCTGCCCCGCTGAAGGAGTCCGATCAGGACAGAAAAAAGGCGCAGTAGAGAGAGCAGAGCGGAGCGCGTCTTCTTTGGCGCACATACAGAGAGGCGGACCTATTGCGCAGCGCACCGCTCCTTCACGCACACATGGGCAAGGGGCGCGCACGCTCACATGCACATGCACACACATGAATGAACATCCACACGCGCAGCTCCTTTTCCCCCTCTGTGTGCATGCATAGCTTTTGATTACAATTAAAGCACCAGAGTTTTCTTCTGAGTCCACAGCAGGAACGCGTTTACCTTCCACCCATCCATCCATCCTTGGCAAGTTCATTTTTGACATGCACAAGGCGGACACCTACTAAGGAAACCATCGCAGAAACATTCCCATCTAAAAGATGAGAGAAATTGGCCTCAGCGGATCTTCCGTCGGTCACCGGAATTGCGAGTGCAGGGTCGGGGCGGAGGGCACCGGGGAGAGAGGACAGGGAGAGGCCGGGGAGGAGGAGCTCTCAGCCGGACTGCCTGCCGCGGAACAGCCGCTGCTGCCGGTGCTCAAGAAGCAGGCTGCTGCTGCCGGGGGGAGGCGGGGGGAGGATGAACAGTGCCTCAGTGTGAAATTATAACACTCAGCTGGCTTTGGGAGTGTTTGTTTTTCTGTCGTTTTACTTCTCACTAATTAGTCTGAAGATGCGAGATAACGAACAGTGGCCTACTTAATAACTGTCATCTTGTACTCTTATCAACGTGGCACTTTTGGGTCACCTTAAAGGTAAATTCAGCACTTTGGAGAAGTAAAGGCCTGCAGTTGCGAATTTACCTGTGCAGTACTCATCCTCCCACCTACAGGCCACTCACACCAGTTTAACTTTGTGTAATGATTACTTTTTCTTGATAGTGTTTGTAGTTGCTAAGTCAGATTTACCCAAGAGGAAGCTCATAATAATATTCCTATAATCTTTGTATAGGGACTTCTAGTATGTCTGTGGTGCTCAGTAGTGAGTTTATGGTCACCATATTGCACTTGATGGTATTTTTTATCTCTTAAATATTACTAAGCTATAATATTTCTTTAGGATATTATATATAAATATATAGTTTTCTGTGATATTTGTATAGTATTGTACTTTAAATTTATTATAAGACCACTATAGTTCTTTTTCTATTATACCCTAAGGATTCACTTACTCTAAGATATATCCAGATAGCTTGAAGGAGCCCTGTTTCCAGGTGCCTTGGTAGTGGAGGCTAGCAGTTTATCATTTATTCATATATCTATTTGTCTATGAAATATTTAAAGGTCACAAATTGATTTAGGGCCAACGTTCATCCATTTGCAACATGGAAGTGTTTTGCTGTTTTGGGCTTTTGTAGTTGAGTCGATTTCACAGGCTTTGCTTTAGTTAGAGTCTTGATTCCTTTCTTTCTCTTGGCTTATTTGACAGCTGGCTAATTTGAGCAATACTTCTCTGTCTGGAACTTGAACACGGCCTTATAAACCCTCCAGAGGACGGTCGCCTGCTTATCAGACAGTCAGACAAACGCATGTGTGTCATGACACTTGTTGGCAGGTGCCTTTTGCAGATACACCAACACGCTCAGTTATTTATAGACGTTAATATCACTGTGTGCTTTCGGAGTATCGATTCAGAACAAGTGTCGATGCTCGGTGGAATGTAACACAAACTACGGAGCTGCTGCAGTTTCAAACAGACACCGACGCTCAGTGGAATACAGGCTGAAGTCAGTGAATGCACCTCCAGTCTTAGCTGGCATCAGCGTACTGTGGGGGTCACATAAACTGGAAACCAAGAGACATTGTCTCTAGAAGTCTGGACACAAAGCACAACAAGCCCCACCTGATCTAGGTAGGATATATTTGTCTTCTTGTTGACTTTTGTTCCCCAAAAATCCATATATTTGTGAATCCACCCCATCCTATCATCTGATGCAGGCACATGCTTTATTCTGTGCTGAAAATTGTACATGATAGTGTTTCTTATTCTAGAAGTACACACCATTTTGTCCTTTAAATCTGCAGTTTTGTAATTACAGGATGGAAAATTACACTGACACTGATAATGTTTAACAGTGAGTGTGCTTTTCATACCAGCAGTCATGTCTGCTAGGTGGGCGTATCAATTTTACTAAGGCCCAATATCTAATTCCGGGAATATATTTCTTTAAATTACTTAAAGATACTGTATAAAAAGCAATATCTAAGTACATGTATGCTGTAAATACACTGCTAATCCTCACCTCATTTGCACCCATCTCTTGTGCGATGACATCACTTTTCTCTGTGTGTTTCTGTTGGTTTGTCGTCAAGCTCAAGAGCACAAATAGTCCACTGCGTACCATCTGCTGTTTCCTCACATTGCAATGTGATATTCAAGCAAAACTGCATAAAACCGCATTCATGTCGCTCCTTCAGTGCTGGACAGCTGAGCTGATTTCTGTGAGCTTTAAGACAACTCTTTCCCAGAGCTAAAAGCTCAATAAAACATAAATAAACCATAAATCCAACACCTGTTATGTGCCACTTTGAGCATCTCTGAGTAGCTTTGGTGAGGTGCAAGAGCGCGGTTTGGTTTTCAGGGTTTAAGTGTTTGGTGGGAAAAGCACATGTACAGTAAATAATGTACTATGGCAAGCATTAGTTCTGTAAATGAGATCAGACTGTACTCTTTTCTCTTTGCTCTAAAAATCAAATAATTCCCAACGTGAAACACAAGCTTGATCCAAAATTAGACCTCTCATTTCTTTGTGTTAAAGCTGCAGTAGGTGCATTTTGCAGAGAAGCACAGACTTGCTCGCTCGCTCTCCCCTCCTTTCACTTCACACAGAGGCAAAAGGAATCGAGAGGCAGTTGATTGACAGCTCAGAATGAAGCTCTGCTGCTCAAAAGTTTACCTCAGATGCTTCACAACATTAACACTGAAAGCAAATAGCAGAGAAATGGCACTATCGCTATTACTAAGATTCTGACATTATCTCACTCATTTCTTTTAACCCCGCGTGATATTACTTTTGCCTTATTCAAGCAAAATGTCAACCCTCTAAAAATCTACCCATGACAGCTTTAGTGTCATACAAATACCCAGCAAAGGCAGAAAAAATAACTTGTTTTCTACTAGTGGCTTGTGAAATTCAAAAACCATTTTGCCAGGCAAATCGGCTTTGAGAACACAAAGGATTGTCCAGAATTTTGGTCGTCTGCCAACTTGGCTCCTGCTGTTCATGTAGAGTGGAGAAACTTGTGATCAGCAGTCAAAATGTATCATGATCCGGCTGTTCTGGCTGGTGCTTCTTTCTCACACTGTGTCATTTATTGAGTTTTCACTTACAGTATCTGGTATTTGAAAGCTCCAATCATTTACATTTCAGTATCATTGTAGTTTGTTTTTGTTCTTTCAGCTGTTGTGTAACGTTCACACTAGAGATGATTTTGCTTATTTATGTAACAGTCGGTTTATTTCTATTCCAGACCAGCCTTATATAGTTCTTTCAGTCAGGGTTTGCATGGTTTGATGAATCACATAAATCATTTGATGGTTTACTCCAGCTATTTAGCACTGCAGACACTATGAAGTTGGGGGGGTGACAGATTTTTGAAAGAGACTGGTCAGATTGAAGCAGCAGAGGCTGACGTTTAGTCCTTAGTATGGAGAGCCAAATCCATGACATCATGCCTCTCTGTCATTAGCTTCTGTTACTCAATGCAATCTTTTTTTGTCGGTCTTAAAGAAAACATGAAATGTTCCCTGTTAATTTGTCTTATAAAATGGGAAGACAAATTAGCATTTATTGCCAGCCCAGGCATTGTACATTTCTGTTTCATATGTATCACATCAGTGTTTCTAAAGTGACAGTATATGAGCTGACTTTGACATCGGGAGGTGGAGGGGATGGTGGATGGCGTGTCACCTTGACAAGACACCTGCCAAGCTGCAGACCACTGTTCAAGACCAACAGACAACAAAACTGATTAAGATTTAGTGAGTCATTGCTGCATTTGCAGCTGCTTTTTAGGCATTAAACATGGGTGTTTTGTAGCAAACCCTTGCTATTTTTCCAGCTGGAATAGTGGCATAGAGCCATTATTGCTTTTCCAGCAGATTGTGCCCCTAAAACTGAGTGTTTTCAGCCGAAATATAATATTTTCCTAACCATAGCCAAGTGAGTTTTTGCGTAAACCAATCATATACCACAGCATTGTTGTAATGTAAAGTTTAAATGTATCTGTTACATAAGAAAGTGCAAATATAATGTAACCAGCAGCACTGGCTTTTAGAAGGTTGAAATCTCATGATTTTAAACAAACAAACAAAAATATATCACTACAGCTCTAATTTGCAAGCACAGCAGCAGGGGTACATAAGATGATGTACTAGGTCGGCCAACCAGGTATATTACTGGCTGCCAAAGTATATTTGCCAACATTTTTATCTTTATCTTTTTATACGTCCGAAAGAACGACATCATCTGAGATCAGTTAACTAGTGGACAATCTCCCCTCGCTATGCCCCTCCTGCTCATGTTTGTTCTGTTACTGTAGCTGAGGCAGAAGCTCTGTGAATCTTAAGTGCTATATCGAAGGCAGCTGGACTGCGTTGAGTTTCTTGAAGACGTTTCGCCTCTCATCCAAGAGTCTTCAGTTCTAACGGACTGGTGTGGATTCACAGGCTTTAAGCTCTGTGTGAGTGTGAACCCTTACAGAGTTGTTAAGGTCACATGTCAGTCGTTGACCCACCCGGCCATCTTGTGCAGCGCTCGTGTTAGATGGGTCCAGTCCTCTTGGATGTGAGGGAAAACGTCTTCTAGAAACTCACGCAAGTCCAGTTGCCTACAATAAAGCACTTAAGATTACGATGACCTGGATGACTGAGAATCTTCACTTACAAATTCCATGAAGCACCTAAGATGGCGAAGGCATGACCCACCCTACTCCACGTTTCATTGGCTAGTACTTGTTGCCTTTGTTGGTTGGGTTGGTTAGGTTAAGGTATGAGGAGTGAGATTGATTAGGGTAAGAATTTCAGGGTAAGCCAATCAGAGACAGAGTGAAGCAGAGTAGGGTGGGTCATGCTTATGCCATCCACGGAAAAAGAACGTATGAGCTGTGTTAAAGTGTGTTCCCTAGTCAATAAATGTCCCGTCTGATAAGCTGATACTTCCCTTAGTGTACCCCTCCATGGTTAACGTCAAAAGGTTTACTGGCTCGCTTGGAGTCTGGTGAATCTTGCAAGAAAACACTGATATTCTTAATGATAGAAAGGATATATTATATTAATGATCTGATTATGATAACATCATTCTCGGGACCCTTCGGCTGTATTCGGCGTCTGACTTCCGGCAGACGGTGATACAGCCTCTGGGGGCAGACCCCCGATTTTTTGGCATTCCAGTTTGATTTGGGCGGAGGAGGCAAATTTCCGTTTCCGACTTCCGTTTATATATAAGTAAATATGCTGAACCACTGTGATGGATTCAGAGTTTGCAGTGACGCCAATTATGTTCCGCCTCGTTAGTTCACCGCACGGACCGTTTAACCTGGCAGCAACTGCAGCCGGCTCAAACGTGATTGGTCAATATCACGCAGACTACAAACAGCCTGGCACCGGAAACCAGGGCTCTTCCGCTCTTCTTCCGGAGGCAAGATCGCCGGGGTTTGCCTACAGACTCTACATTCACTGAATGTAGAGTCTGTATATAGAGACTATGATAACATAAGCATCCCATGCTTACCATCCCTTTTATTTTCCTGCACCTCAACCTACTGTTCTCCTGAAGTTTCAGTTCCCCCAATATTTAACCCTGCCCAGCTACTATATTTATTAGAAATAGCCTAGTGTCAGTGCTATTTGTAATTGTGTTTCTTTAAAGTCCGCAGCCTACTTATTCCACATATGTCAGTGGTGTCTAAACAGAGGTCGAGACAGAGCAGCAGACACACTCACACACGAGCAGACAGACAGAGAGAGAGAGACGATAAAGATTAGCTGTACGTTTGATTAGATAAGGGCATAATGATGTAATGTATATGAAATTTATAGAAATATTCAATAAATAAAAAATACTGTGTTTAAGATCACACATTGTCACATGCAGTAGTATTTCAGACCTGTGGGAAACACTGCTTGGTTTTGTTCATAACCATTAAAAGCCACTAACACTCTCCTCTAATGTGTTTTTTTAAGCTTTTTAGCTGAAATCTTCCTGTAAAGAGGTGTAAACTTCTGCACCCTTTATTCCTCCCGGTTTTACTCTCATTACAGGCATGTCTGAGTAGCCATGGCCACTCAACTCGACCATCTTCTGTCCAGCTGTGAAGTTTATTTTGTGATGGTTTGGGGCTTATGGGAAATTATGTTCATTAAAGGCCACTAACAATAGGAATATGAAATAAACTACGCTATTAGAGACATGCAGGGTACAAGACACTCTGTTAAGAGTTTTCTCACTTCTGGACAAAAACCTGATTCTGATTTCTCTTTGGCACTCTATTAGTCATGCCCCAAAAACCCTGGATCTTACATTTCCCATAATGCAACTTGAAAGCACCTTCTATTAGTAAGTATTACACCAACATCGACAAGTTGCGTTTACATTATTTATTAATAAAAGTGATTGGTGTGTGAGGCTTGAACTTGCTTGTAGTTCTTCCTCTTGCTGTCTGCGTTGTGGGGAAGCTTTGGCAGGGAATCTGTGTCGTAGCACACGGGCGCAACGGACCCTCCCTCAGGACGCTACAGAGAGGAGGAAGGAGAGGATGAAACAGGAAGAGAGAAACAGGGTGGGAGCGAGGGGCGTGGAATGCAAGACCGAATGACAGGAGGTTATGTGGGTGTTCATGGAATGACAGAAGAGGCGCAGTTGAAGTGTGGTCCTACTCCTAAAACTCTGCTAGATAGCTTTAATTCATTCGCCCCCTTCCTTGACCCTCCCGCTGTTCAGTGTTGGGAGTAACGTGTTGCAATGTAACTTACTTTCTAACACATTAAAATGCAAATAAGCCATTTGTTACTTTTAAAATATTACCATATTTCTGTGTGTCTTTTGTTGCCACACAAAACAAAAAGACTATTCCTGACACATTCGCACTGTTTCTTTTGTTGATGCACCTGCTCCTTCCTTCTTATCGGGTAGCTGTGTATCACTGGTACACCAGGTATCCACCCACATCTGCGGTTGTGTTAGTGCGCACGTGTAGAGGACAGCCTTTACGTTGTGGAAGTATTTGCATTATTTTGAATTTGTGGGTGAAAAGGACCAGAACGTTACAGTGAAATGCAAACTGCGCCTGGCAGATGATTGTCTGTCAGCTCCAGGGATGGGAATCGAGAACCGGTTCCAGTTGAGGACGGTTCCGAATTGTCTGATCCATCAGAATCGTAGCCTCCAAACTTCTCAGTTCCTTTTTGTCTGACAGTTGCTATTTGCAAAATAATGAAGTCCCTCATGCGTCTGCTGCTGGATTGTGCTACGTGAAGGAGTCATGGCAGAGCTGAAGAAAGGCTTCATGTCAAGAACAAAGACAACAGGGCTTCTTGTAATATCTGTTTAAGTATAATTTCAAGTAAGGGTTGAAGCATAAGAAATACACTGAAACATCTCTCTACACACGTCCATTACCAAGCGTAAATATCCTATCTTATAATAACGTTAGCGCCACACAGCTACAATGTGTTTACACTAGGAGATGATAAAACAGTTGCGTTGACAATGAAAACCTGTGTAGGCGTACTTTTTTTCTCACACAGTTAATTGATCAGAAATCAGTAAGGGAATCTTATCAGTTCCCATCCCTGCTCAGCTGCAAGGAACTTCAAATCTGAAGAAGCACCTGCAAGCTAAGCACAACAATGGCGGCAGGGCCTATTGAGGCCAAAAGTGATGCCAGTGATACATCTCCAAAACAGCAACGCTGTAGACTACGATGTGCAATGCTGGCAGAGTTAATGCAATCAAAGGTAGACGCAGGGTAAGCTACGCGCTATAACCAACATGTACATAGAATTGGAAGAGGGATTTCATTTCTGGTAATACAAAAGTACTCTTACATATACATTGTAATGATAGAAGTTACTTATGATAGGGCTGGGCGGTATATCGATTTTTATATTGATATATTTTCCAGCAAGATATAGATTTAGACAATATGGTTTATATCGATATAGGGTCAAGTTGTGTTACATAACGCATACCAGTGTTCAACTCTCCTCTCTCACACTCTCCACACAGCTCCGCCCCACTTACTCACTCACAGTTTCTCCATCAACACTCAGAGAGACACAGAGCTCCTCTGTTTAATCTGTCTGTTCATTAGTCTACAGTGAGACATCGACCTATATGTTGCACGAGCTACGCTAAATCAGTCTGAGAGATGAATTAAGTTACCGCAGTAGCACTCGTACAACACTGTGGGCCTTTTCCTCTGTCACTTTTAGCTGCGTCAAGACATGTTGCGCCGATTTGTGTATCTGTTATCAGTTCAGACGCCCGGTGCCACACAGAGCTGTGCACCTACTCCTTCATTGGACTCAAGGGGGTAGCGATGACGTTTTGCCAATGGCAGCCAACACCCGACCACCCCTTTTCTTCCCGTCAAACACGCCGTGTGTGTGTAGTTTCTCTTGTGTGTCCTGTATTTACTTTGGATGTCTGCTTTATTTTACTGTTTCAGCCCTATTAGAAGAAGTTGCTGCTCGGAAACTCAATATTTGCTTATTTTGGTGCTTCACAATAGAAGTTTTTCCATAACAAAATAATGGGGGACTTTTATTTTTAAGACTTTATAGGAATTAAAATGTGTTTATTATCGAATTAGCAAAACTTTGTTAGCGGCTTTTCTTCAGTTAAGACAAGTGTAATAATACGGCAGGGAGGAAGAGTAAAAGCAGAAACAGCCACAGTGAGATGTTGATGAAGAGCTGCAGACAACAGGCTCTTACTGCACCTCTGCAAACTGCTCACCTCCAACAGGTAAACTTCTTTTACCTGCCCAGCTGTGGAAAAACACATGCAGCAAAAATAGCAACTCAGCTTGCAACTGAACATGGAGCCCACTTCGTAGAAAATACCGTGATATATATTGTGTATCGCCATTCAGCCTGAAAATACCAAGATATGAATTTTGCCCAGCCCTAACTTATGATGGCAGTAATCTTGTCATTAAACAAGTTACTTCAAAAAGTAACATTACACAACACTGCTGCTAAACACCCACGCCATTCAAACTCCACGCCTCCAGTTTGTAACACAAAACCTCTGTTGAAAATTTGAAGTCTCAAGCAGAAACATAATATTTTTTCATATTCTATCCTCTGGAGCCACAGACGATATTATACAACTGAGTCATGATGAGTAAACTGAACTTCGGTGCACTACACCTGTCATTTATAAAGCAAAAACACCAAATATTTGCTGTTTTCAGCTTCTCATATGTTCAGATTTTTCTCTTTTATACGATTGTTTTATGTTCGAACACAACAAGCAATCCGAGGGTGACATTTTGGGCTTGGGGCATTTCTCACAAATATTTTATAGACTAAAAGATGACTCAGTTAATCGTAAAAATAACAGCTAAATCAACGATGATAATAATAATTGTTATTGCAGCTGTATTGATGTGCAACACCATAAAAAGCCCTTCACCTCACGTTATACTGCAGTTTAGCAAATCCATTCTGACACTGTTAACTTGTAGTCTCTGTAAATCACATGGAAACATACTGTAGCTGTTTGCACGCCGTCCATTTGCAATTTGTTCAGACGGCAGAATGAACTTTGATAGAGAGGTCAAGGTTTTACAGAGAAATGCTGCTGCTGCTGCTGCTGCTGCTGCTGCTGTATGAAGGACTGAATGCTCGCAGGTTATCTGTGTTTAAAATCAGCTCTGTACCAGTGTTTCTCAGCATCAGCACACATTTTCCTCTTTCAGTTCGGTTTGAACAGCCACCGCAGAGCTTTATCAGCTCGCCGAGTGACCACAACTCGTCCAGATAAATGTTTAGAAAATATTGTATCACTGCAAAATGTGTTGTGCATGTAGCTACTAGGGAATCAAACCCCAAATGCCCTGCAGCGCCAGTGCCTTGCTTCAGCTGCTGGGCTGCAGATGATAGCAGTTATACATTTAATTATGTAATGAGAGGAACACAGGAGAGACTGCCTTGCATTCACAGTTCATGGATCTAAAGCAAACAGGGAGCCAACCAGCGTTCTATCATAACAAAGGCAAACATACAAAAAGCCCTGAGCGTTTCAGCGCTATTAAGACACCCACTCCCTCTCCAGCCTCCATCTCTGGCTCTTGTGCTCCCTCCCTCTCTCCATCCAACTCCCCCTTCCTCAGTGCAACTCCCCCTCACCCTCCCTCTCTTGTTACCGCTCCCCCAGATGCATTTCCTCCATTTCACTCTCTTCCTTTTTTCCCTCTCACCAGCTTTCTCTTTTCTGTCGTCCTGTCTTCACTCCATACAGTCTTGCTCTCGCGCTGTCCCTCCTACTCCTACACGAACACTTACCCCCCCCACCACCACCACCACCACCTCTCCACACACACACACACACACACACACACACACATACATACACACATACACACACTGTGTTCCTTTTTCTGTTTTTTAAACCAACCTCTTACTCATGTGTGTCTACATCCCTCCCTCCCACTCTTTTAACTCTGTCTCTCTCTCAGTTCTCTCAGAGGGTCTAAGCTGGAAGCGATTGCCACCCACACATTCCCTCTTCAGCTTTCAGCTTGACATCAGATTTACATTCAGAATGAGCAAGCGCAGCATTTCACATGTTGCCTAGCACATGGCTACACACACAAACATGTGAACACACGAACTGGTTGTCTGCGCACGTGAACACTATGTACGTGAGAGATGTAAGATGTTAGTTTTTGATGTGTCTACGTGCTGATCAAATGCTGGAATAATTAGCCAGCAAAGCAGTAGATTGACAAAAAAGCAGTGGACAGTTTTGATGATCAGTTAGTCATTTATCAAGTAAAAATCAAAAACACATGCTGCTTCCAGTTTCTTAACTGTGAGGATTTGCTGCTTTTCTGTTTTGTGTGATTGCGAATTAAATATTTTTGGTTTTTGGACAGTTGATTGGACAAAACAAGCAATTTAAGGATGTCGCCTTGGGCTTTGAAAAAAAATTGTGATTTGCAGTTATTGCCATTTTCTTACAATTTATGAGCAAAGCTAGTCAAAGAAATTATTCAGAGATTAGTCGATAATAAAAACACATCATTGGTCAACACTGACCCTGTGTGTATTTCTGATCTGACTTTCAAACCCTGCTTTTGCGGAGTATGAAAGGAATAGTTCATCATTTTGGTAAATATTCACTTACTCGCTTTCTTGCAGAAAATTACATGAGAAGCTCAACACCGTCCTCATGTCTGTACAGTGATTAGGTGCTCCTGCACCTGGCGTACTGCTATTTACATGGCAGATTGGGCAAATTGGAGAAGCGAGCAGTTTCCTGCTGAGAGTAATGCAGTCAGAGAAGTAGTGTCACAGCAGCAAATGTCGTGGTATATTTAAGCTTTAAACTTGACAGAGGAAACAGAACTAAACTTTAAGCATCTGAAATTATCAATGAATTTTCACTGCTCCTCATGTGTACATGCACACAGCATCTCTCTTACTGGGGAGTCAAACAGCGGCTCTGCTCTGCTCTCTGCTATGTTCACATTTTAGCTAATGTCATTAATATTTTCCTCATTAATGATGTTTTATTTCACCCACCCTCAACCCGACCACACATTCATGGATGTAACCAGCAGAGTGTGCATGCGTTGTGAACCCGCCTATGTCTGCAGGTCTTACTGTCTGAATAATGCACCCTTTAAATAGCAGGAAAATACTGCGCCATTCTCACTTTAGAGCAGGTTTTTGTCGGTCAGTGGCACAATCGCTTTCTGCTTCCTCAAAATAGCAACTGAAAGCTGCGGTTCAATTTCAGGTCAGTTTTATTTGTACAACATCCCTCTGTCCTTTGGACCCTCACAGCCGATAAGGAAAAACTTCCCAAAAAAACCTTTAACAGGGAAAAAAGGTCCTACCCTATAATGTACAGCACTTATATTTTATGACACCTAACTATATGATAAAATATTTGGTACTATTTACCACTTCGAGACTAGAAGGAGAGAAAGGGAGAGGGGCGGGCTTGAGCGACTCAGCGCATCACTCAGGGCTAACATTCACAGTGTCGTACATTCAGTGAACTAATCACTGTCAACACATTCTCACTCTCCTTGTCACATATTGATGTTTGGTTTTGCCCCCACGTCCAGATACGACGTGAAAGGTATCCTGGATGCGTTGGTTGTTACCTTCTGGGACACTGTGTCAAGTTCTGCCTGTTACATGCCTTGTCTTCTGCACGTTTTTTTTTCCTTCAACAATAAACACACATGGTTGGGTTTAAGCAACGAAAGCACGTGGTTAGGTTTAGGAAAAAAAAACATTGGTGTTTGTTGGACCCCTCCTGCCCACCCCAGTTGGACTTTCGCAACCTTAGCTTTCGTCCTTGTCCCGCCGCGTTTCCCCCTGACGCTGCCAGGTGCCATTAAGCTATATCAACAACCGGTTGCGTATCGTGCCGTTTTCTTGCAGTGTTTGACCAGATGTCCTACTGTGTGAACCCACTTCTTGAACTAAAACATGGCCAGACGTTCAGTTCAGCTTGCTAACTAGGGAACAGTTACTGTCTGTCACTCAGGACTCACGTTCACCATGTAGTACATTTATAGAACGAATCACTGACCAGACAGTCACTAACTCAGAGAGTCCCTACACCTTAACTCTCAACTGACCGTGAGCTCAAGTGATCTGAGATATGAACTTGTTGGAGTGATTGAGTTCAGTTCAATTACCCAAAAGATTGGTTCTTTAAAGGAACATGGATGAATTTCACACTCAGAACCTGGACATTCATGTTAACTATCAGATAATAAATATAATTCACTATGTATTAATTTTTTCGGACACCCATGATACACGACACATGTTATTGGATGTAACTGTGTGCAGCAAAAACCTTTTAATGATGTCGTAATTGAAGCCATTTTCTTTCAAGTGAAAATTGTGTCCGACTTGTGATCACAGTGATCTGACCAGTGTGGTTTACTCCACAAGATTTGTCGAGACACTTTTTCCCTGTTTCATTATAGATTAAATTCTTAATCGATGTGCACCTGGCCATCTCTCCAAACATTTCAGCACAGTGATGGTAAGAATAAGCTACTTGAACAATGTTATTTCAGCACATGGTTGATTTATTAAGCAGCTAAATAAAAGAGACAAGCATGTCTACCTGCTGCATGACCCCAGCCAAGACTGAATCACAACCTCCCGTGACACGATGATACCTCAGTGAGGCAGGCTGCATTTTTCAAGTCCGCTTTTCAAGCCTTTACATCATCTCCAAACAATAGTTTCATAATTGCATTTTAAAAGAGGTACAATGAGCGAATCAAAAGAGGTCTCCAGATGTCTCCACACTTTGCATGAGTGTCTTCTGTATTCAGAGCTTTGTTGTATAGCACGTTTGAAACTAACATGTAAGGTACTTCAGGGGAAGGAGGAGGAAAAAAAAGTGTTGCCATGGCAACAAAACACAGAGCCTGGGTTAGGATCAAAAAGAGAGAGAGTGAGAAATAGATTTAAATGGACCTATCCAGACTTTTTTCATTCCAGACCGATGCTTTTGTTAACACTTTTTGATAAAAGGAATGCTTAATGGCTTCGGTTAATTTAGGCGGCCATTAAAGTGAGAATGAAGGTGTCGGAAAAAAGACAATGACGATGCTGTTTCTTTTTAATTTGTCACACTGCTCAATACCTCTTCTAACTCCACCCATCTCACATACATGCCATTTCCATAAAGACGGTGGATCAGATGATTTATACACTGATTGTGAATGAGTCTTTGCACGCGCTGCAGCCCACGTTTCTCCACTCTTTGCATGTTAAGTGTAAAAAGGGGCAGGTACGGCGTATTATGTTTGAGGAGTGAATTTTGGTCTGTATTCAAGCTGAAGAGTACCATTTTCCCTAAATGAGAAAAATGCCCTCTGTGCCTACTCTTAACAAATGATAGATAATGCAGCATGTGGAGTAAATCCAGGTGCATGCTAAAAATATAAGAAGTGTCCAAACCTCTGTAACCATTTTCTTCTGGGGTCAAATCTTGTACAAAGGCTTTAAAAAAAAAAAAAAAATATCTGTCTTGTTTATTTCCAATCAATCGTATGAGCAAAAGAAGTGTCAATATTCTCTAAAATAAACAGGAGGTAACTTAATAGCCTTTATTGGATGTAACTGCGTGCAGCAAAAACCTTTAATGATGTCGTAATTGAAGCCATTTTCTTTCTGATCTTTTAGTTGGAGAGAAAATGTCAGCAGCTGTAATCACAGGAAATAATACAACATGAAAAAAGTGATGTTAAAGTTTCTTTCCTGGTATTGATTAAAGCTTTTAAAAACTCAACTCTGTTCATCAAGATAACACATTTACAAGTTTTTACCATGAAAAAACCCTCATTGCTTAGAATAGCTTAGATGTAACTCTACACCTTTTCCTCATGTAGTATGCACAGATCTATGAATATGCACATTTAGTCCCCACCTCAACCTCCACCGGTCGCTCGCCTGCAGCTGGAGCGTACCTGCTCACCTTCGACTCTGCTCGTTGCTCTCTACAACCTTAGAAATGTAACAGTAACAGATAAAATGAGCCTTCAGCTTGACTTCATTAAACTGCTTATAACGTGTTGGTGATGTTAGATGAACCCTGTTTCCAGTGGCCACCTCTGCAAGTTGAAGTGAAGGTGAAACTTCAGCATGTGAAATACCAATACGTAGCCTGGCTTATCCTCTTATACACCTCGTTTTGTACACTGGATTGGTTCCCTAGGTTTGTGACATATGACATCCTGGCTGTCTGAATCCATAATTTTGAGACTGTCATTGCAGTTCCAAGGTAGAAATGCTCAGCCATGGCGCTGACTTCTTATTTCGCTCATGATATGTTGAAGCAGAAACACCATATGGACAGGTTAACAAGACAAAATAATTTTAATTGCTATTAATTGTTCTTTAAAGGGGCAAAAAGCGAAATCGTTTCACCACTAGGTTCGCTGTTGTGCACTGCCTGTTGACCAAAACAAAGTGTGTCATGAGCCACACCTCCCTCTACCTCTGCTCTCCACCCCCGACCCCCCCACCCCCCACTCGCCTCGTCTAAACTTAGTTTAGCAGTTAGCGATGTCTCGGTCTCGGTTTAGCTATTCCCCTGCCTACTTCAATGATGATGGTACCTGTAATAAATGTAATATATTTGCTGAGATGGAGGCGAGGCTCAGTGACTAGAGGAGCTGGTAGAAGCGCTCCATAGCTGACTCGGCTAGAGCCATCACCGGATCCCAGCTAGTGCTAACACCGGGAGCTCACACTAACGTTCCTACTCTTCTCCGTGAGTGAGAGGGATGTTTTAGCCGGGCTACATTTTACAATGCTAATTGCAAATGTTAGCTGGGCTGCCGGGCTACTCACCTAACACAACCGTAACGCCTGACCCATTGCTGGGACTGAACCGCTAATAACTCAAGCTCCGGACATTAACCCATGCTACGACTGTAACATTAGATTTAATTGAATCGACATAGCGACATGTGCCTAACGTTACTGTAACACTAATTAAAACAGACATTTGACTTTATGTTGTACCTGTCCAGGAGAAGAAGAGCTAGCTCCGAGTCAAATTGTAGCCCCTTTAGCTCTGGCAGTGCTCTCCACCTTGGAAATGCAAGGCCAATGTTAATCCGGGTTCTGTCCCTTTCTTTATCCGACAACTTCTTCGCCAATGACCGTTGTTTCTTTAGAGGTAATGTCGGATCCTGGTTGTCTTCAGGTGAACGCTTCGTTCCGCTCTCCACCATTTCGCTTTGAAAATACGCTGCCATTGCTCACTGGCTGTAGGTTTTTATAGGGAGGGAGGGCCAAGGGCTCCGAGAGGAGGGAGGAGGCAGGGATTCACATGAACGTACATAAACGCGCAGCCGGATCGGCTTGTAAACAATGGGCTGGAGATCAACACAGAGAGAGGGCGTGTGACGTCATGCTATACTCCAGATGAAATTACACCTCTAGTTCTTCACATAGTGATTTTTTTAATTCCTTCAGTCTAGAAATGATGAATTTCCACTTATTGCCCCTTTAAATGTTGGTAGCCAGTCTATCTGTCAGGAAAAGGGTAATAATAGTGTTGTGGCTAAAACATGTCAATGTTTATACATACTGGTCATGTAGAACCAAGCATACAGGTAAATACCACGGCATTGACATGAATTCTTAGCATTGTAGGCATGCCTGAAAGAAACAGGAGAGGTAAGAATGATGGCTTTTCTTAAATTTCAGCATAGTACTTGGTGTATATTAATGATTAAAGAAAACAATAAAGACCTACAATTAAGGCAGTTGAAGTCAGGCTTCTTGACCATCAACGCTCTTCACTGATATCTTATTGAATTAGCATCCCTATCAGTTTGGTTAGGTTTAGGAAAAGAATCATAGTTGGGCGTCATCATGTGACAACATAACGTGCTGAACCTACAGAATCTAAAATAACTCAACCTTGACTTTTGGTTTCACACCGGACACAAACAGTGAGCCTAGTCTTGGTCAAAGTCCTGTGTTTGTTTGACCCATCTATCCACCATGACCACCTCCTAATATGGACTCGTGGATTACTTTGATTGTATATGAATTATAGTGCATCATTTTTTGTAAGTACAAACAGTGTAAAGAACAACCTGTAGTATTGCAGTAAAATGAGAGCATCATGCTTCCCTAAAGTTTCATCTTATTTTACAAAGTTTATGTCATCTTAATTTGATGTTTTTCATGTTTCAGCTAAATGTTTGTATGGGACAAAATGCCGGGAAAACAATCGCAAATGTAGAGCAGTAGGACATTTTATAAGAGGCAGAAGTTATTAGATTTGAGTGATGGATAATCCGTGAGTTTTGGTTCAGTCAAATTTTGTTTACACTCACCGTTAAAGACACAAACCTAATTTGTCGGTTCAGTTGTGCTTGTTGCTCAACAAGCACTAAAACAGAATCCTTTGTTTTGACGAAACAATCTTAATTGAAGGTCCTCTTACTGTACCAGCTTTTTCCAGAGCTTTCAATCATGTCTCATGGTCTTTATCAGCTGATCAAACCTTTATTTTGAATGAACCGAACATATTTTAAAACTATCTTCAATAAGCTGTCATGAAAAAATATAAATACCATTAAGGTATATCTTAGCTAACATTAATATTCTCTTTTGCTGCCTCAATATTTATCTGATATTCTTTTTTGGGAGACTACTGCATCTAACATCTGTCCAGGGACTACAGATGGCTTATTCTGGAGAACTTACAGCAATATTTAACAATGTCCACTGTCCAATAAACACACCAGTAAATAAACTAGAACGGCACACAGAGAGCGCTGACCTTTGCCAAGGCCAAATGCCTCATCTCGCAATGTTAAAGGTGCAATATACAACATTAAGAACAATAATTTTGCAGCTGATAACTTTTATTGGCATCACCACAAGCTAGTCAGTGTAGACTGCTCTACAGTATATAATCACAGTTAGCTCTGTCAGCAGTGTTGCAGTTGTTACGACTGTTGGGCTTTTAGCACCGTTGTTAATGCTGTCCCAACCCATGGTGGTTGGACAGCCTTGTTGCTGAAGCGTAACACCCACCCTCTGGTTCCCTTTCAGGTCGCCCCTGTAGGCTGTATGCATAATAACACTGATTTTTAAAGTATGTTATCATAATTTTGGAATTATACAAAAATATCTTTGTGCTCCATAGTTATGTATGGTTCTCCTCTATCAGAATTTCAACTACCCTGTTCAACAACAGAGAGCTGAGAGAAAAAAAAAACATTTGCTCCAACACTGAATGGGTTCTTCCTTTACCCTTCTGCCAAGTTTCATGAAAATGGGGCCAGTAGTTTTTCCGTAATCCTGCTGACAAACAGAGAATTGCACAAACTGAGCTGAACACATAACCTCCCTGGCGGAGATAATAAGTAAATAATACACTTTAACAGATAGTTAGTTAAATTGATGAATAACAAGCACTACAGATGAACTCACTGCCACTTGTAATATCAGGTTTCAGTCAAACATGCTTGTTATTCATGCATTTTATTGCATGTTTCTACTATATGCAAATCATTGCCAGCAGTATTAGTGAGGGGTGGTTAAATACATGAAAGAGCATTTAACCTTTTACACTGCCACCACTGCACAGTGCTCACAGTAAGGCTTTGTGTTGCTGTGAATTATAGTCATGATTTATATACCATGAGTCAACAGTAATCTGCCCTCTGTGGCCAATCCTACGAATTACACAAGGAAGGATTAGTACGCCCCATTCACATCTCCATCCCATGTGTGTGTGAATACAACAGATCTAAGTAACAGCAGACAGTGTGTTCTCACTGGTGAGGTCTAGAAATACCATGTTTTGGAGGTCAAACTGCATTTAAATCCCAACACGGCTTCACAGTCTCTTTTGAGATTAAGAAAGTAATTGCTTACATGGCAGTGGGGATTCTTGCTCAGCACTTTCTGAATGAAATATAATGTGAACACGAACTGCTGCAAGTGGCTCCGTATAAACAAAGTGCTTAGTGAGACAGTTTATCACTTGTGAAGAGTAATCAACATAAAGTTTTGTTTTGCTGCTTACGGATCACTTGATAATTTTACAACATACTGTAACTCTGCGCTCATTAAAGCCATCACATTAATTCATCCAGGTGTTTATCACAGCGTGACAGCCTCTATATATCTCTCCAAGTCGACTCTGAGTTGACAGTCTAGGCCGAATATTTTGTCATGTGCTTGTGGCTCCTGCTTTTCTTTGTTTTTAAATACTCAACATTATTACAGATATTTTTATATGATTATGAGAGACAGATTATGATAACACCACAGTCCAGCGCACCTGCAGAGCAGCCATCCCACACTGAACTGCTAGAACAGCTTACATGTGAACTCTGATTCAAATCATTAGAGTTTATGGGGCAGTCTTTGTAGGTAGTCCTATCACAACACATGCTCTTTAAAACATAAAAAGTAGGTCTGTTCATAGCAAGTTTCTGTACATTAGGGGGAAAACGACAACAGCTGCAATTATGAAAAGCAGATAAAAGCCCCTTTCAAACATGCACTGCAAACCCGGAGTTATCTAGACTTTACCCAGAGGAGGTGTACAAGAGAATGCAAATGTTCAAATCAGTTGGACCGCACATTAAACAGACTTTATCCTGCCAGCTCCCTGGTGAAATGTGTGTGTAATGTCTGATTGAGCCCATGTGTGAATAGAGCAGGTATTTTTCTAGAAAATGCAGTGGGCGAGTGGGCATGTTGGTGACATTTTTATGAGGCTTGTGCAAACTGGAAAAAAAAAAACAAATATCCAAGGGTAAAGAAGAGGGGGCAAAAATGTCCAATTAGAGAGATGACGAGATTCAGGAATTTCTGTCGGGAAAGGCAAAAATCGTCGGTCAAATTAAAGGAATGGCAAGAGACTCTGTAATGGGGGTGGGCAATATGGCCCTGAAATAATATCACCCTGATATTTTAGGGTATTTTTGTAATAAAGAATCTCTTGACAATATGACAAATTAGTAAAAAAAAAAATGTTATAATTGATTTAAGAACAAAGAATTGCAAAAATATTTCTCCACCCACAAGCGTCACGTAGGTGTACATTACTGAGGTTTTTGATAAAAATGACTTGAGAGAGACGCTGTGCTGCTGCCGACCGAGTCGTTGATTGACTTCCGTTTGCAGGGAGGGTTCACTCGCGGTAACTTGGTAAATGAGTCTGAGAAATCCGGGGCTGCTCATTAAACAATCAGGACACCACAGTTTATTCCACACTGAAGCTGCTCTCCTTTTTGGATCCACCACGAAGTTGGTAATAATTTAGTTTTCAGCCATGCTTGTTGTTGCCCTGGATAATGACGTAAGGTATGACGTCAGTGCGTCAACAAATTATACCGGTATTATCATGAACAAGATGATATGGCACACCCCTACCCTGTAGTTTATGACCAAATTACAAACCAGCTATGTGAATGTGGTGTAATCCATGTTATGACCTGCCCTCTTCATGCTCTTACCAGACACCATCCCTCACCTAAACAAAACGTAATTGTTTCCAGTAGGTGAGAACGCTTCCACCACGCCATGTAGGATAATCTGCTACGTTCTACATGTGTGAAGAGAAACTGTCCGTAGATCATATGAGAACACAACTAAAGACTTGGTTTATTTCCAACAGAAATCATAACTACATTAAAACCCTCCATTGGAGGATGTGATAAAACACATACTCACTCTGGATCTCATGACTCCAGATTGGCACTAAAAGGACAGAGTGTTTCATCTTTCTTATCACCTAAAGGGTGAGGATAGTACACCAACTCCCAGACTGCTTGTTTTGTGATCTGTCTATAGCTAAACCCACAGAAATGTCCCAAACTTTTGTTTTTTTCACAGCGAGCCCGATGCCAGTTGAGTCCTAAATCACCATTCTCTGCTTGGCACAATCTGTTCCTCCAGGAGAAACTAATTAGTTTGGGAAACAATATATTCTGAAGCGGATCTTGATATCACTGTTCTGAGGCCTCTTAATTGAGATGGCTGCAGTTATGATGCATACATAATGATGGCATAACCTCCAGCCGTACGGGGCAGCACCCATGATAATTGCTGTTAATTAACACTTCTTGTGGAGTAACAAACACCTAAGAAACCTTGAGTACTGCTGCAAGTGAGTGATGGCACATACAAGATAAATGAGGAATATTTGAAGAAAGCTTCCAAAGGTCATGCCCCCAAGACTCATTCAATATCTCTTAACTAAAGAAGATCAATTCCTGGGACAATTCAGCCAGTCAGTACCCTTGAATTGTTGAAAATATACCAATCTTCCCTCTCAGTGTCGATTTACATTTTTTCAAAAGAAAAAGTTTGCCTTTACCTAACCCTATCCAGAAAAGCGCAGTTTCGAGGGGATTAAAATGAACTTACTTTTCATACAATTACAGTCAACTGTCAAAAGTGGTCTTGACACCTTTTAATGGAGCTAGATGTTGAGTTTTCTCCCCCTCCTGTGATTTGTCAGTAACCTTTTCATGTACCATAGCTGCTCTCTCAGATTTAATTTAGAAGACTCCTCCACCAGTCAGTCATCCAGCCTACAGACTTGCTTTGGTAGTTTTGAAGCTGTGAATTTGGGCAAAGAGACACTGGCATAGTTTGATGTCTCTGATGGGTGACAAACACCTTCGTGGTCATCTTTTCCCCACCTTGCGTGGGTCGGAGAAAATGTTAGGATTGCAGACAGACAGACGGGCAGGCAGGCGGTGAAAAGATCGCTATTTGGACAGGTTAATGAAAGAGAACGAAAGCAGAGGGGCGAGGAGGATAAAAGAGAAATACAGACGAAGGTAATGTGGAGAAAATGGAGGGTTCTAGATGCCACACATGTCTGAATGGGGAGGGAACGAGAGGACGGTGCGAAAGAAAGGAGAGGGTGCAAGGAGGAGAACGAAAATGAGAGAGAGAAAAGGAGAGAGAGATCAGGGGCTGGAGAGAGGTAGGGATAAATGCACTATTTGAATTATGTAAAATAGCTGCGTGGGAGAGAAGAGGTGTGTGTCTGAGTATTAGTGTGACTGTGTGACAGAAGAAGCTGAGAGAGGGAGAGAGCAATGGAAAGATCAGAGATAGACATGAAGAGTCAGGGTGAGATCGGCTGCAATGCTGGAGAAATGACAAGAATTAAGAATAGGCAAATGTAACCAACTTATATTTAAAACTAGCATGTCTTAGATTTTTTTGATAGGACCATGCAGCAAAAGAAAAAGGGAGATTACAAGAAAAGGAAGACATGAGGGAAAGAACCATGTAGGCTTTGATATCATCCTGCTGTAGTATAGAGACGTTATGAATTATTGGCATAAATTATGGCTCCCCTGGCATTATCAGACTGAATATATTAATTTTTTAACATTAAAAATGCACATACATGTATAAAAAACACAACAATTACCAATAAATAATTGTGATCTTATACACAATGATTCATCTTCATCTGGTGGAAATGTGCAGCATGCTGTTGACTTTTCATAACTTTACATATTCTGGTATAATCTTATTTGTACTCCTTTCCTGCATAGCTCCACACATGACAATGTCAGGCTGAAATATCTCAGTAACTATTGGGTGGTTTGCTATGCAATTTTGTGCAGACATTCATGATCCTCAGAGGATAGCTTTAGTGTCTCTCCTGCTGTTCATTTAGCCCCACCAGCAGATCGAAATTTTCGTTTATCCAGTAAAATCTGTAAGAGTGAATTTTGCTCCAGTGCCACCACGAGGTTCATATTTGTGTCTCTTAGTGAAATGTCTCAATGACTATAGTGCTGCATCCAATGGTTATTTTCATTGTGGGTTAATCTGTTTATTATTTTCTCAACTAATCAGTTCATTGTTTGGTCAATGAAATGTCATAGAAGGGTGAAAAATGGTGATCAGTGTTTCCCAAATCCCAAGATCCCATCCTCAACCCAAAGATATTCAGTGTACTGTCATAGAGGAGGAAAGAAACCAGAAAATATTCACGTTTAAAGGGAAATTTCGGTTTATTTCAACCCGTCTCCTATCGTCCTAAATTTGTTTCAAGTGACTAGTGACATAAAAATAATAGTTAGCATGTTAGCCGTTAGCCTAGATACAGCCGGGGCGCATAGTAGCGTCAGACCTGTTAAAACGTAAGTGAACGGGCAACCTTCAAGTGCAAAGTTAGTCCACTAAACAAGCTTTTTTTCCACAAAGACCGCCTCATATCGTTAGGATAAATGTCAGAGAACATATAGAAAACGACATGTAAACGTGTTGTCTTACCTTACCGGTGTGGTGCCATGTTTGTTTACCATTTAGCTCTGCTTTCCAAAGCGCGGCCGATGTTGAGACCATCAACATCCCCTCCCTGCTCCCATTCAGTGTCATCCTGCAATTAAGGTACAAAATAATTCAAAAAGATGTTTGTGGAAAAATGAAGATGACGAAGATTTGATTGCAGGTTTTTCTATTTTAATTGCAGGTTTGTGTTTCCACGTAGCTCGTCCATCACCACCGTGTTGTGGTGGACGATACTGACTTCTAGATGTTTGATATTTGATTAAAAAAGAGACAATATGGACATCTTGTAGCACAGTGGTTACGATGCACACCACGTAACAGCAACGCCCCTGGTTCAGTTCTGCTCAGGCACCTTTGTTGAGTCTCATATTCCCCTCTATCTCTTCCCTTTCCGTCTCCTGTCTGTATCTGTATTGTCACTATCAAATGAAGGCAAAATGATAAAAAAAAAATTTTTCTTTAAATAAGCCAAAATAGGCCCATCAGTGTAATCATATATATATACTTAAGGATTTGTCTCAGGGGCATCAGTGCAGAAATAATGATAACTTTGCTTCTTTTTTTGTGTGTGTGCCCAATTTTTTAAAATCGTCTTTGTGTTTTTAAAGCAAACATTTATATAGCACAACTGCCACAACAATAAAGCAGTTTCAAAGTTCTCCACACACATAAACTGTTTTAAAAAGATGTCAAACCTAAAGACTAAAAGACTGATTATGGTGTTTACACATAAGAAAAAAAATGGAAACATTTAGTTCAGGAAAACAGTTTCAAAATCCTTAATGTAAAAGGAGTTATTTGGATGCTAGATATATCCATGTATAGGAATTAAAAACTATAAAACTTAAAGAAGTATTTTACTGCTGGTAAGATGGTCTTGGCTGTCTATGCGTTATAAAGAAACAATACATTTTAACTGCTGCTACTTGATCAGAGAAAACAGAGGAGTGGTGGTGTTTGCTTTTGCTCATGAGGCAGAATACCTATAACTACCAGAATGCATTGTGCCGCACCAGACCATAAACACTCCCACTGGTGGGTGACATAGTGCGAGCTTGTCCATTTTGACACAGGAAACAATATGGCCGCCAGCTAGTGACAAGTCTGATCTCAAATCACAATTAAACAATGAACTAAAATACGTTTCTGAAAATATTTTAGGTGAGAAATAGAATCGTTGTTCATATCTGATCAGCACTGCCTAGTTTTACTGTTTGATCTCAGTTTTTTCAGCCTGTGTTTGTACAATACGGGAAACAGTATGGTGCCCACTTCCTGTTCACAAGTTCTCTCATTACAGCCAAACAGTGCACTAAAATATGTTTCTGAATTTTTTGTAGGTGAAAAATAGGCAATACAGTAGCAGAATTCTCGTTATTGGATCAACACTGCTTAGTTTTATCTTTCTTGATAGGCTTTTACAGTCTTTGTGTGTGTGTGTGTGGTGGCAGGTTTAGAAAAAATGCGAAACTACAAGCCGTAGTTAGAGCTCAGAGATGAGGAGAGAGATTTCGGTGCTGGTAAGATGGAGGGAAGTTTTCAACCATTTGCTGGTTGAAAATTGGCGAGGTATCCCTTCAAAGGCAGTGCAGAGTGGGTTTTTAGCCTGCCACCTTAGGTCCTCTGCTTAGTTGCTTCACAAGTGCGGTACAATTTCATATTTGACAGGCAAGTCTGAGATATGTTTGTAGCCAAAGCATTTATGGATTTATAGACCCCCAGTGAGATTTGATTTTTTTTCTGTGACACATGAGGGCCTTGTGGGCTTCTTTCTTTTTACTGGCTGTCTCAAAAGTCATGTTCATCATACAGTGCATGTACATGAATTTCTCCTGAGAACAGTGACGCAGAGGCAGACCTGCAGTCCTCATATTTTGTTGAGTTTTTCAACATTTGGTCAAAGGACAACAGGGCATGGGAATGGAAAACACTGTCAAAAACAGGCAATATCTGCAGTGTGCATTCAACATCGACAACATTGACTTCTGATGTAATGTGTTGGTGGTGCAGTAGTTAAACAGGCCAGCCAGGTCAACCAGGTCTCCAGTGTTTTGTTTTCTGTGTTCTCTGACTGTACATTTACACTCTCTTCGTCATCCATCAAGCGTAGGTTAGGAGTTTATTCCCTTACTGACCAATTCAGTGCATTAGGCATCGGCTCGCTGACAGAAGTCAATAAGTGCTTTGTTTGTTTAATGCTCGCTCCTCGCCATCCGTGCATCTCCTGGTCCCTCCCCTCTCCGCTCCCTTCAACATGCAGACTGTTAACATTCGCCTCATCTGACGTCCAGACAGAAAATCTCTCTCTCCAATAGTCTCTCGCCCACTTCGTCAACCTCCTCCCCTCCACGAATTTGCGTTATTATGTGTGTGTGTGTAGCTGTAGAGGCAGCAGTAGTGCTGGTGGATGAGTGTGACCCGCCAAGGTTTTATTTCTGCCTCGCACACCTTTGACCTCTATCTGGCTCTCATATTCTTCCCTGCCCTCTTTCATTCCTTCAGGCAGACTGTCAATAACAGCTCTCCCGTAGCTGTTTATTTCCACAATGGCCTCGTCTTTCTCTCTCCACATCCTCTCGCTCTACCTGTGTCAATACCTGTGGTAATTTTTTGTTCTGTCCTCATTTTATCGGTGGATGTTTCTCTTCCCGTGATGTTTATTAGAGTCTCACCTGTCGATGCTCTCTCTTTCTCTGTCTCTCAGATCATCGCGCCCGGCGGAAGAGCATAGCCACTGGGAAGCAGCCCAGCATGGAGGTCCCTCCCACTGCCCCAATTCAACCCTTCCGACAATCCGTGAGTAACCCCCCCTGTCCCCGGCCCCGCTCGCTGCCTCCGTCCCTCTCGCTGTCCCTCTTCCCGCCTCCTGCCCTGGGCCCGCCACACACCTGTGGCCGCCGGGCCAGTGGCACCCCGCCTCACCCTTACCCTCTCTCCCTGGCTGTTTCCCCCTCCTTCACCTTGTGCCAGCAGCAGCAGCCGCAGCAGCAAAAGGGCTCCAAGAAAGGGCCCGGCACGCCCCCCTTGCCCCGCTCGCTGCCCCTCTCCCCCTCCATATCCTTCACCCTGCCCCACTCGCCTGCCGCCTTCTCCTCCTCCTCCCCCTTCTCGTACTGGGGCGGAGACTGGAGGGCTGCCGGTTCGAGTCCAGTGGCAGGAGGAACGTATATCGCACCACTGCCCCCTGTTGAGGTATGTGACACAAACATGGCTGAAGCAGAGACACTGGCATATACAGTAGGAAGCCTGTAGCATCAAAACATGGAAACACCTCACTCCTCTCACTTGTGATTTCAAAAGTCTGTGTTCATATTCACAGAATTATTGGAACAGTGCACCTGAAAGGACCATACTAGTGTGTTTGCAAGTTTTAGCCCTTTAAATACAAACAATTTTCAAATGCATGCTGTGGATAATATTTGTCCATTTTGCCACTGGTCTCCATTCTTTTCCCGATGGTACGAAAACCAATTGGCAGGTTGTGTAAGCTGCATTAATGTTTGTCAAAACATTGTGTTAATCACTGTGTGGCAGTGCAGTTTAAAGTGCATATCATCTAAAAATTCTGCGCAGTATTTTGTTAATTTGTGTGTTTGCAGAATTAAACCATCACCAATAAGGACATTAAATTATAGAACTTCATGAATGTGCTCAGTAGAGGAGCCTCCTCGACACAGAAAGCTCTCAAATTCAGTGAAGTGTAGGCAGAAACAAACAGGTGGAAAAAAATAAACAAAAGGCAACACTGAAGTAAATAAATTATCATATAAAAAAAGGCCAAAATGAGTAACAGTGTCGCCCACTATAGCCTATTATTATGGTAAATACCTAGTTTGAAAAATAGCTTTTCAGGGAATCATTTATTATTTTATTGTGTTTTATTTAGGTTTAATCTTTTTGTGTTTTTGCGTCGTGCTATGCTGTTATTGTAAAGCATCTTGTAACAGTTTTGAAAAGAATAATTATTATGATTATTATTATCACTATTATCATTATTATTAGTGTCATTTAAGGTAAGGCCTGTTCACTGTGATGAAACACACAGCATAATTAAGTCTGCTGATGTAGTTTCATCTTGTCAAAAAAGAATGAAAACCAGTGGATGTCTGGAATGGCAAGAAAAGTTATAAATGGTTAACTGTGATCTGAAATAAATGGGGCTTGTAGTAAATGGGTTAAAACATGTAAAACACCTGGTATGATTCTTTAATGTCGACAGAAGAGGAGCAATATAAAAAAGTGTTCTGTCACAGTTACTCCTGGGATCATCACGTCTTTTTTTTTTTTCAATACGAGAGACCACTTGAGTCAAAAAGGGAGAGAAGAGCTGGCAGCGAAACACATTTTTGTCTGTGGACAGAAATAATCTGTTTATTGTTTTATTCATGGCAACAGAAACTCAATCACAAGCTATCAAACGTGCACATAAAAGGGCTTAAAGGATAGATTGGTGTCTTATTAAGTTTGTGCCAGTGGTCTGTGTTGCCCATCTCCTCTCCATTATTCCTCCTGGTGTTTGCACACTGTCACTGTAGCTGGAAATAGCAAGACTTGTTTTTCTCCCTTCACAGGAAACTATTTGCCCATTTCACTGTTGTAGCATGCAACAGCTTCAACAGACTTGAAAATTACAGGAGCCAGATAATCCATTAGAGTAAATGTGAAGCCCCACTTTGGCTTGGCCAAAGTTTTTTTTTTTTTCCTTCATAGTGGCTGAGTTGAGTGTTTTCATATGAATATTTCAGGTTCTCTGATTGGATGAGCACGCCTGAAGAGCAGGAGGAGCGTCGCAGTCTAAACTCAAGATGCAGACAAAACTTTTCAACAGTCACAGACAGCCTTTGTGATTATCCTACATTTTGCTTACTGTACTGTAAATTGCCTGACACTGACAGGAGGATGTAGAAGTCTTGGCCAAGAAATGACTTCTAAGAAGTATTTTTTCTGAGACAAAGGTGTAGTGGCACCTGCTTAGACTCACCTCTGGGCTGCTGGATTTACCGTATTCCTCCCTAAAAACAGCCACAAATACTTATCAGTGCACATTTTGCCAATGGATTTTACATTCTTGTGTTAACGGCCCTCGAGAAACTTTGGATCCCTAACTTTAGTCTTTAAGGCAGTGCCTCTTCCCAGGCAACAGAGACACCCTTAGTAAATCAGCACCAAGCCCACGCAGAAGAGCTGTCTTAACTATAAATACGAACACATATTAGACTTTATTAACAAGATAAAAGACTCATAATCATAACAAGCAAGTTGTTGATTGGACATTAGCATTTCCTGTGGTTCCCTTGTCATAAAGCCAATGGGATTTTTCTATTGGATTTTGGATTATTGCAGAAAAAGATCTGTGGCAAACAAAAGTTTATAATACTTACATATTTTGTTCCAATAATCTTCACAAACGACCACTACTTTTATGATTTTTGAAGCATAAATGCAGTAGCCAGCAATAAAAAGCTAACGTTAGGCAACAAATGAACTACAACACAGTTGCATGACTTAACGTCGCCCCCCACAGCACGGTGGGAAAGCCGTGTTCGGCGTTATGACGTGCTGTAGTCTCATTTAGCCACTTGTTAGCAACCACCTTTTTGGAGACACATAAAAGCTTCAAAACTCACAAGTGGAATATTTACTTTGGTATAATGTGTTGTGGAACAAAACATGAAAATCTCTTAACTTGTGTTAACCAAAGACCTTATTTCAGGCATCTAACTAAAAACCCACTGACAAGTATGATAAGTATAGGAACCCGAGTACATGTATTTTGTTACTTCCCACCACAGACAGCAGTTCATTTTATTCCATGTTTGACAATTAGTGTAAAAATTAAGCTACAAAATGTGGCCAGTAGCAAATGGGCCGAAACACTAAATGACACCAATATTCTCCTTTAATCTGGAAATGCACCAGAGTGACTTTGTGATGCAAACGCAGCCACTGAAGATGAAGTTTCCCCTTTCTCATTATTACCTCCTTTCATTGTGATTCAGGCTTCTCTTTCTCTCTCTCTGTATTGAATACTTTAACTTTTGGAGACTTAAAGTGTCAGACGGAGCGGCTAATCAAATCAGATTTAGTCACGCAGGCTATTAGCTTGGAACCAGCAGATGGAGCCAAGTCTTTAGTCATATCCTCGAGACAGGCTTCAAAGCCATTTGACTCATGCCAGATGACGAGGTGTCATTTCCCTCCAGTCATTCTCCCACTCAATAATGCTGTTATGCTATAGGTATATAAATGATGTTACTGTGAGTCTCCGGGATGCACCTGAAAGCTTCTTTAAGGCACAGCGAGTGGTGCATAGGAAAGAGAAAGCACAAAGTGATATTTCATGCATGCTTTGAGCTCTAAAGTTACCTTCACAGCTATCAGTTTAAGGTTTAGAGTGTGGAAACAGCTTTGAACCGGTCTGCAAACGTAACAGTGTCATTGGTTCAGTTTTAAAATGCTATTAGTGGGCTGAGAAAGTGTCATTTGGGTCGGAAATGTCACATCATTTTAATGTGGTTTCACTTTTTCTGAGATATTTTTAAAGACTATAGCTTGGAAAACAATTGGAACAAGTGACTTACTGCTACATTTTTGCATTTTGGTCGCTTGCTGTTAAAGAATTAGAATTTTTTTGAAATTTCTGGTAGATTTAACACAAATTTCTTGTTTCACTTGTTCCCCATTTAAATGGATCAGTGTGCTGGACACTGTTGTAAAAACTTGTTATTTTTAAAGTTGTGATTCAAGCCTGTCCAGTCAGGTTTTTTGTAGGCAGGATGGTCCTGCAAACCAAGGGTCAGTTCCAATACCTTCACCTTCCGTCCTGACAACTTGAGTGCATGTTCACACACTGCCAGAAGTCAAGTGTTTCCTACATCTAAAAAATGGCAACACACGTTACACTCAAGCCCTTTACCACTGGAAAAAAAACCCACTAACATCTGGCTTTTGTATTCAATGAGACAAGTTACATTCGGCATTCGTTCCAAATGATTCTGCAGCAGTCACAAGTATTTATGGGCTCCAGCTCCAATCGGCAGTGATGGAAATATGACACATGGGTGGTCGCGCTAATTTTAGCTCCTTTCCTGGCATGATGCAAGGACGTACTGCCACAAAACATCGTCTGTCCGCGTCTCAACAGAGCTCATTCATTGTTCAAAATTGAGGCACTGAGTTAGAAAGAGAGACTGAATAAGTAAAAGATATAAAAAGAAGTATCACCATAACATTTTCACTGGCCTCCATGCTGCTTTCTACTGTTTACTAACCTGTTTTCCAGCCTGTCAGTGATGTCAGACATGACACACCGGGGGGGCTGTAACAGGGCTCTGGTTTACTGGAAACTGGAAAGAAGTTTGTCATCTATTTTTAAGGGGTTTTCCCACATTTAAAAACCCACATATTCACATTAAGTTCGGTGGAAAAAGGGGATCAATCTACAGGTAATTTGCACTTTTTCTCAAGACACCTTTGAATAGGAATTCAGAGCTAAATGTATCCCACAATTAACCAAGGTTTACTAGCTCCACACCAGTCCAGGTGTATCGAGAGTGCACCTACAGGCTGGATTTCGGACTGACAACTAATTCAGCATGAACAATATTCATATATAAACTATACAGAGTTATGGCCGAACCACAGATGGTTATTACTTGATATTAAAGGTCCAGTGTGTAGGATTTAGGGGGATTTATTGGCAGAAATGGAATATAATATTATAAGTGTGTCTTCTTTAGTGTGTAATCACCTGAAAATATAAATCGTTTTGTTTTCGTTACCTCCAAATGAACGGTTTATATCTACATAGGGAGCAGGTCCTTGTCTATGGAGTCCGCCATGGTTCTACCCTGAAAGGACAAACCAAACACTGGCTCTAGAAAGGGCAGTGTTTTTAGCGGTTAAATCACTGGGTCCATTTGTTTTGGAGAGGAAGAGACCTCTGTGGATAATTCAGCTCCCAGTTAAAATCTCCTGAACAATGAACACTGAAGAAATTCTAACCGGGAGCTGGTTGCAATCTGCCAGATCGCCTTATATTTTACACACTGATCCTTTGACAATCTGTTCCTCTTGGTGGGACTGATAGGAATAACATTGCATATTTGACACTCCCATGATAAACATGAAATATCCTTTAACCATAAATGTATCTTTCATGATACATAAAGCATGAAAAATAATCCTTCCAGATCAGTGGCTCCTAAAGTCTTTCACCACATTTTAAAAATCAATATTTATGTTGACCAAGTTTTCTCTTGAGTTTTTGAAACATATCAAAGCAAGACAACAACAAAAAATAAAAATAAAAAATTAAGTATTGAAATGAAAGCTGTTTAATATGCGGTCATGCCACAGCTGTGACATGACAGCTCACGGTTCCCGCTTGTCACCATAAAACAAAATGCTCTCTGGCTCGGGAGTTTTTCGGGAGCTCAGCAGTCACAAAAATAGTGACCATCAGAGCAAGAGATGGAAAGATTTGACACGGTAAACAGAGTTCAAAGAAATGCTGATACATCTCAGCCCTCAGAAGTCTGAGACAACTGAACTGAGCCGACCAACAGAACTGAAATCAGACTGAACACAACTAAAGAGACAGACTGTCAGTGGAGTCAGAGCTGCAAGTTGTGTCTGGCTCACATGTACCAGTAAAATGCCTGCAGCCTTTTTTTGTTTGGTTCAGATTTTTTGTCCTTGTATTGAATTTAAACCCCAAAGAAAATTATATAAATGATAAATACATTTGACATAATACCATCTTTCACTGAACACATTGTTTAATGCAAATATTTGATTTGATTTCACTTTGTAGTAAGACATTGTTTTACATGTGTCTTGCATCCTAGAACGTAAACTGTTCCACATAAATACAAAAATACGAAACAACATTTAACCAAACAACAAAACTATGCTACAAACATTACATACCAGACATTATGAAAAGTGGATGCAGTGCAGCAAATAAATCATTCCCTATTACATTCAGTGATCAACCCAGGCATGCTGAGGCTGCTTAGAACATGATTTAATAGGTTGACAGACTGAGGAACAAAAGTGTTTCTCAACCTTTTCAATCGAGCCTGTGGGACTCTAAATCTGAGTCACGCCAAGCTGATATCGTTCAAATAAAATGTAAGAGGGGTTAGATGTAATATTACCAGCCGGAGACGACATTCTTTAGTGGATGCAGTTTGGAAACTTGAGTAAAATGTTTGACTCATAATCTTTGTGCAGATATATAGCAGTCCAGCCAGTCTAGATTTAACCTGAACTAAAAGAAAACAGCACCATGCACCATTGAGGGTACATTTACTGCCATAAAAAGTGACTCAAATAAAAGTGAAAATTACAACTTGAGAAACCTACTCAAGTAAAAGTAAAAAAGTATATGAGTAATAAATAATGCAAAGTACAAGTTCCTTTCCATTTTAATATTTTAAGGGTGAGTAGGCCTGTGCAAAATAATGGAAAAACAGCACTCATTGATACAACTTTATTTATTTCAAAGAAAGTAGAGCAAGTAGGCTTCAGTAAACAAATAAGGATAGCCTGTAGCCCCTTTTACACTGCCAGATTTTCCGCGAATGTTGGGCCGTTTTGCCGGCAAGCTGCGAGCGTCTAGACACACAGAGCCAGATTGGCGAGTTGATCCGAGGTGCCTGATTTTCCGCCTCGTAGGGTAGTCATATTGGCGGAACCGAGGCGGCCTTCTGCAACGGGAGGGGCTGTTGAAGACTTGTGGGAGGAGCTGTTGATGACGCCGCACATGCGAGCCACTGGCGGTGGATAAACAGGAAACAGCTGATAGAAGGAATTAGCAAGCAGCTAGTAGCAAAGGGGGAAACTGGGGAAAGATGAGCAACTGGGGAGACAAGGAATTGCGCGCCCTCCTTGCCCTCGCAAATGACGGGGACGGTGAAGAATGGGCCGACTTACGAGAGAATTGCTGAAGGACTGACCAGCCGCGGCTTCCCTCGGAGTACATCACTGTTTAAACGCTGAGCTACACGTTTTGTTACTTGCTCACGCCCCCCATTGCCCCGAAAAAGGCGCATTCTGTATAAACAAAAGTAGGTAGGCGGCATTTTGCTGCACTCCCCGATTTTGTTTTTATACTGCCAATGCTGAAAAAACACTGATTGGGCTTTCCTGCAAATTTGCACAGTTCCTATTTAAAAAGGGCTTATAGGGGGCGTCGGTGGCTTAGTGGTAGAGCAGGCGCCCCATGTACAGGGCTGTTGCCGCAGCGGCCTGGGTTCGACTCCAGTCTCTGGCCCTTTGCTGCATGTCTCTCCCTCTCTCTCTCCCCCTTTCACGCTTCACTGTCCTATCAATTAAAGGCAAAAAATGCCCATAAAAAAATCTTTAAAAAAAAAAAAAAAAAAAAAAAGGGCTTATAGCTGCATTTGTCAATGATCCCACCCTGTCTCCATGTGTTCCTCTCTGCTCCTTTCATCCGTATAACATCAAACATTAACATTACACATGAAAAAATTAACATTAACTAGCGAACTACAGTTTTGCCTACAGTATGTGCAGCTTACGTCAATGTGCCTGAAGAGGAGTTTTTAAAAGCGAACGTGTCAGTGTTTTTCAGAAGGCACAGCAAGCGTTTCATCATGTACAGTAGCTGCTGTCCTTTTTAGATTTTGGTTGAATAAGTGCGGCCAGATGTGGTCAGGGATTGTCGCTGAAAGCTGCCTCTTGTTCTGGGTTTTGCTTCGTCATTATCACACCGCGCTCAAAAGACAGGCAGCTGGCAAATTGGCATCTACAGTAGAGGTGCTCCTTGTGCGCCGCCCCCCCAAGCTCAATCCTCGCATTTAGAGCAGACTAGTTGTAACAAAGGTATAAATCACAGATGTAGTGAAGTAAAAAATAGATGACTGGGCAAAAAATATACCTCAGGTAAATATTATAAGTGTGGTAAAAAAAAAAAAAGAAACTTAAAAAATACTAGTTCCTGAAAAAAAATTACTTTTCTAGTCATGTGCATGACTTGTAGTAGGCACTTGACTTCAAATTCTGCTCCTGTGGGTATTGGGACGGACCCCATGTCATATTCTCCCTTATGGATGAACAATTTAAGGCTCCAGTGTCTCAGATTGATCATGTAAGGAAGCTCATGTAGGACAAACTGCACCGCTGTGTGAGACTTATGCTGCTGAGCCTGTTGTTGGACTGTATGGCTCACCGCTGCCCACCACAGGATCTGTTACAACACTGCAGTTCTCTGTGACTGGTGGACATGTGTGGGTGTATGATTTCTTTGTTGATAATAAATTTACCTTGTGCTCTCCCCCATCATGCATCCTGTGTTTCATTGGTGTGCGTCTCCATCTGATTTTGGTGTTACTTTAAAACATCTGACACAAACCACACTGGGAATCGTCTGTCTTTATTTTACTACCATACATATCAATCTGTTTCCTTGTACCATACCTGACTCTCTCTTCACCACATCACTCACTTCTTCTTCTCTGTAACTTTGCGCCATGCACATCCTCCCTTTCCGCCTCCATCTGTCTGCCCTTGTTGTTGCTCTCCTCCTCCACCCGCTCCAGAGTTTCCTCAGTAGAAGGTTGAAGGGCTCCATCAAGAGGGCTAAGAGTCAGCCCAAACTGGACCGAACCAGCAGTTTCCGCCACATGATCCTCCCCCGCTTCCGCAGTGCCGACCAAGACAGGTGAGCTGTTGAGCGTGTGAGAGTGATTTCAAGCATGCATATGTGGATTAATCTGCTCTGTCTGGCTGTGTTTGGCTGTGCTAATCTGCAAACACTGTGCAGTTGCATTTATGTATGAAATAAATTTTTGTCTTTTTCCTCCCAGCCTGTTTGTGCAAATGTTACGGCATCAAAAACTATTTACTTTTCCATCTACTTATACAATTTAAAGCTCTCCCTGATTGAAACAGGAAGTTGGGATAGGGCACAACACAGTTAGTGGTCATTTAAAAGTGTAAATGAGTTCAGTTAGGCAAAAAATGCAGGTTATATCAGACGAGAAATGTGGAGGATGATGCAGCTCAGAATTTTGTAATGACATTACTGTGTTATGTATGTTAATGGCTACATGAAAATGTGCCTTGTTTTGCAGAAAGCTGAAGCATTATATACAATATTTTATATTGTATCACAGACACACACTGAGATAGACTGGCAATCTATATCAGTCTGTCTCAACCTCTTTCTATCTCTTCATAATTCAGTCTATCTATCTTCATCCATCATTGCTATAAATTGATGTTTATTTTACACTCTCAGTGTCACTTACAATTAAAACACTCAGCACTGTTGCTGTTTCTCTGCCGGGGTGATGAAAAAACATCCCCGTCTCTCCATGGCAACCAGCAGACAGCCATATGGCGGCTGTACAGACCATAATGAGTCAGTGGGAGATATGCTTAATTATACCTCCTCTCCTCTGTATCATGTACATAGTTGTAGCAGCACTGGCATTCTTCAGGCACAGCAGCACCAGAGTTACACGGAGAAATTTTGAAGGAAAACGTCTTGCTTGTGATGGAAAGTTGTTATTTGGAAGAGGAAAAAGATGATTAATGACACGATATACTACATGAATTTTGAAGTTTTCAGCTTTCAATTAATGTTGTCTGGCTTTTTGATAATACAGATGAAATTAATTCTAAGTGCGACATCAGATTTGTGAGAGTGAGAGCCTCTTTTGCACAAAAACAAAATAATTTCCTCCTCATCTTCTCTTTATCTACAGCTCCACAATGATGAATGGTGAAGATGTTTTAAGTGAAATAAATGAAGGAGGCTGTTATTTACCTGAATTGCGCAACTGGTAAACAGTACTTTATTAGAAAAGGAGGTTGTGAGGTCACACACTCAGATGCACGGGTACAGAGGGAAGGCAGTTGGCTTAACGCTGTACAATATTTATTGTTGCTCATACACAACGCACACATATACACATGAGGCGGCTCCAGCTCCAGCTCAGACTCTCTGGCTCTCTGGCCTTCGCTCTCTCTCTCTCTCTCTCTCTCTTGCTCTCGCGGCCCTACCGTTCACTCTCTTCCCGGACCCAGCCTACTGCAAGAGAGAACCAGAACCAGGTTACCAGCATGCTTTTATGGTTTGACTGTGATTACCTGATTCTGTCCAGCTGTCTGATCGCCTCCCTCCTCCAGCAGCCGGCAACTCAACCACACCCCGCTGCCACAGTGGTGTTAACAGTATTTTGTCTAGACTGACGAAAGAGACAACTTCTCACAGCCTGCTCTCACCGAGAAACTACCACATGTCGGCCGTGCAAGTAGCTTGTTACGACCCATACCTTAGGTGGCGCCCTCTAGTGACCCTATAAAAACTCTATAAAAAGTGACTCTATAAAAAGCGATAGAAGTCTGCGTAATGTTGTACAAATAGTCCCTACAGTGTGGGCGGAAGGGATGGTGGATTGGTCAAACACTCACAGGACTTCCATTCAGGAGACCGGAGTTCGCGTCCTGAAGTCAACGTTGAATTCCTGTAATAATGTAATGTAGCCTAGTATGCTAGCATTTGTAGCATGCCACTCTTGTGACAAATGTGTCATGTCAGATGTGACATCTGTCTGACATTTATTTAAGTTAGTGACAAAGGCACTAATTTAATGCCAAACCATGTTTTTCCAAAACCTCACCAGGTAGTTTTGGAGCAGAATTCCATTTCATGACGTTAATGACGTATTTAAAAACTGCGACCGCTAGATCAGTCATATATGTTGTTTTAGGGCCAGTCATATAGTTCATTTTGAAAGTCAGTGGAAATCTACCTATTCTGTCATTTAGGTATGAGAGAGCATTGACTTTCCAACTTTTCCCCCCTAGCGTTGAGTGATATTATTGTTTGTGGCGCTGTTGTAAAGGCAACTAGATCACTTTCCATTTTGCTCAGAGTCTAGCAAGTACCAGTAAAACCAGACACTTTTGTTTTTCCAAAATTACTGTGATTGTTCCACTGTCTGCCATTTCCACTACTGGGGATAGTAGCTGCAAAGAACTTAGAATGATACTCCTTAGATACTGATCCCTATCGATCATAGAGTGTTTAAAAATAATGGACGTAGCTACTGTGATGGCACCCATTGCTTTCTGGGCTGCCATTTTGAGGCTTCGAGTTCAGTTTTTCAGCCATGGCAATCTTGTTTTTTGTTTTTTTTTGTTTTTTTGGAGCCAAAAGTGACCATACTTGGATGAGAGGGTGGAACTGTGGAGGAACGAGGAGTGGATCTGAGTTGTAGACTGTAGCGCCACCTTGCAGACAATCTGTCACTCAAGTGGCCCTTCCCTTAATTATGCGTAACTTTGAGCCATTTTAAACTGTAAACAGTTGAGTTGTATAAAAATCCACCCCCTGTACATTTGTCATGAATGTTGAAATTAGCTATAGAGACCAGAACTGTATTTGTACAAGGCTGTAAACATGTTCATTTCTGTTGTTAAGTTGGGCATTTTAACATGGGGGTGTATGGGGATTTAGTTTGTTTTGGAGCCAGCCTCAAGTGGCCATTTGATGAACTGCATGTTCTCCGCATTGGCTTCATTTTTCAGCCTCAAGGGCTGCCACTTGCTACTCAAAGCTACCAGGGAAAACAAAAGAGCTGTCCTCTTCCTGTTTTGGTTGCACAATGCTTGACGCACTTTTTTTGGTGCTGTATATTGAGCCTTCATTTTCCCAGGAGATCATCCCCGGTGGCAGACAGAATTGCATAGTGAAAGCGAGGCTTATAGGGAATCAATCTGAACATCGATGGTGTCATTATTGCATAGCCAATATATTGTACAATCAACGGTTACTTTATAATGATACGTTAAAGCAAAACTTGTCTATTTCCAATTTAAAAAGTTATTAGTTTGGTCTATAAAATGTCACAAAATACTGGAAAATCACTGTTTTAACAACTAGACAACTAGAATTACTTGTTTTGTCTAAATAACAATTCAGCTCCAAAGTTATTCACTTTCACTGTCACATAAGATTAAAAAAAAGAACAGCAACTCATCACATCTGAGTACCTGGAACTAGAGTTTGCATTTTTACTTGAAAAATGACTCAATACATTCTCAAAATAATTGCCAATTAATTTTCTGTCGATCGACAAATGAATGAGTCCACTAATGGTTCTAAGCTTTAATTTTGTCCATTCAGTTTATCTGTAAGCTCCCACCGGACAGCTACAGCCAAGACAAACTCAAACTTCAAATGTGAACAAGGTCATCTTGATAAACTGAACACGGGGCAACGGTGCACTCAGAAGAGTTTTTCTGAGCCAGGTGTCTGCCAAGGTGCGTTTCCACATGATTTATTCATTTGAGAAGGTTGTGGATGTCTATTATCCCCGGCTGTTCTGAGGAGACAGAACGGACAAAAAAGTCAAGAGTCGAAGTTGAAGTCGAGGTTATTTGCCATTTTCACAGCTCTTGGTTTACTCTGGATGTTTTCCGTCAGGCATGTCGGTGAACATCTGCAGCTCTGATCGTTATTATTCTCTTTTTTTATCCTTTGTTTATCCAGGGAGGGTTTGCTGAGAACACATGCTGTTTTTCAGCATGGGCTGAAATTCATGCAGTCATTAACGTGCCTTCGAGCTCCCAAACAGGCTGTAAAACTGATATATATTTTTTTGCATCTTTTTTTCCATTATTACATTTAGATGATAGTTTCCCTTCCCTTTACAATACTGTAGGTCACCCTGTCACAACTCTGGCATAAATATCCTGTATAAATTAGCCTGTTCTTTTTTTAGCAGAGCATCAGTGTCCTAAGATGACCTAAATGCAAATTCAAGATTTTTTTTCCTGCAAAGAATAAAGTTTTTTCATAACCAGAGTACTTTTTCAAGATAACAGTTTAATTGGTTAGCCTATAAAATGTCACAAAATAGTAAAGGCCTGTCACAGCCAAAGGGGATTTCTAAGGATACTCAATTTGCAATCATACAGTATAGCAGCCCAGTCACCAGAAGAAAATGCTGGCATTGTATGTTTGTGCAAACCATAACTACATTACATTTGCACCTATCAAATGTATCATATCAATGTTTCTAAAGTGATGCAGTATATGAGCTGATTTTGTCATCAGGAGGTTGAGGGGATGCTAGATGGTGTGTCACCAAGACAAGAAGCCTGCCAGGCTGCAGACCATTGTTAACGTCTTACAAACAACAAAACAGGTTGTGTTTTAGTGAGTTATTGCTGTTTCCAGTGGCTTTTGAGCCATCAGACATGGATGGTTTTTCCGCTTTTTCCGGCACTATTTTTTGGGTGTTTCATAGCAACTTATTGCTGTTTTTCCAGCTGCGTTTTAGGCACAAAGTGTAGGTGTTTTATAGCAACTTGCCGCTGTTTCACCAGCACGGATAGTGGCATGAAAGTTGACCAGTTGTTTTCTACCGAGACATCTCTGCTTTTCTTGTCGGGATTGTGCCCCTAAAATCAGGCATTTTAAGCCAGAACCTGACCTTTACCTAACCATAACCAAGTGGTTTTTGTGCCTAAATCAGATGTAGGCAACCTGCAGCTCTGGAGCCACATGCAGCTCTTTAGTCACTCTCAAGTGGCTTCCTGCGGCTTTGACAAAAAAAAAAAAAAAAAAAATATATATATATATATATATATATATATATATATATAGATATATATATATATGGAAATGAATAACAGTTGTTTTTTTGTTTTTTTCATTTTAATTTTCATGTATCAGTGTGTAGGCCGAAAGTGATTCTGACATTCTCCAATTGTAAAAATGTACCTGTACACCAAATTAAAAAAAGTTTCAACATTTTGGCAACTAAAATACTCGTCAGTCATCTTCAGCCCAGCGCCTTATCCTCTACATTTTGTCAAATCTCAATAGTGGTGGCTACAGTAGGCTTGAGTCTCCCTCGCTAGGCTGGTTCTGGATTTCATTAAAATAAATTATTTTTATCAGAAATGGCTCTTTTGCTAGTGAAGGTCGTTGACCCCTGGCCTAAATCTAAGCACACATCAACCACAGCATTGTTGAACTCAACTCAACTCAACTTTATTTATAGAGCACTTTAAAAACAACCACAGCTGAAACAAAGTGCTGTACAAAAATAAAAACATAAGACAAACAATAAAAACAATAAAACAGTAAAACAAGAGCAGAGTCTCATGCTGGGTTAAAAGCCAAGGAGTAAAGTTGAAACGTAAAGTTTGAACATATCTGCTATCGAATAACGTGCAGGAATAATATATCTTCAGGTTGCAGAAAGGTACAATGCCATCATTTTTTCTGGTTGATGTAGTTGCATTTAGAGAAGAGAAAAGTAGCAAATCCTCCCCTTTGAGAATTTAGAACCTGCAAATGTTTGGTTCTTTTGCTTTATAAATCATTGAAATGATTATCAATTATTAAACTATTTTTTTGTCATTTGCCTTCATTTAGCTTCACATGACTGTGACATTCTTTAGACCAGTGGTTTTCAAACTTTTTGTGCCCAACGCACACCAAAGGGCAAGCCGAAATCTCAAGGCGCACCTGTATATACCGGTGCACAATAGCTTCTATGACGTGTGTTATCACTCTTAATGTTACATAAATGTTTGTTTTTATTACTAATATCAAATAAGAATTTACAACCAACTATTGCTCATGAAATATTTTTTAAGAAAATGATTCAGTAATTCATTTTAACATTTTAAAATTACATCAAAGCGCTCAAAATGCATCCATTTAAACAGGAAGTAATGAAAGATATTGTAAGATAACGTGATGTGTCCCTTCCACGAACGGCGACAAATAGGTTCCCTGTGAAGTTTTTCTAGATTAAATTACACTTTTTCACCAGAGTTTGCCTTTTTATTAGGAAATGGCTGCACACAACATACTGATACAGTCAGTTAAATATTCATTCATAACTTTTGTTTAGGCCCAGTTGAATATTGCAGCAATAACGTGTGGTTATCACAGAATCCCACTGCCATCCTTATACGAGCTGCAACTAACATTTCTTTCCATTATGGATTCATCTGCTGATGATGTTTCTGACTAATCGATTGATCATTTAGTCCACGAAATGAAGCTCAAGGTGATGTCCTCAAATGTCTTGCTTTGTTTATCTAAAGGCCCCAAAAATCAAGTATTTATTGAAACGAATAAAATGATTTAAAACAGTGGAAAGCAGAAAATCCTGTTATTGAACAAACTGAAAGGAGCACATTCTGACCTTTGTGATTGTTTAATGGCTTCAAAACGGCTGCTGATTAATTCTCTGCCAATGGACTAATTGATTAATTGACTAATCGTTTCAGCTCTGCTCACATAGTTTTTAGTTCGGGTTAAAAATTTTTAGTGTTGCGTTGGCTGCCAGACGTGTTCTGCTTTAGTTCACTGCACCGAACGTGTTCTCAATATTTTAAAATTTGACGTATTGTATCTGCTAAGTGAATCCTTGTTTCCAGTCTATCATCGCTGGTGCTGAGGTTGTTTTCTCAGATGTGAGGTTCATGAGTCGTGACATGTTGAATAAAATTTGCAAGGTGTGTGTGTGTGTGTGTGTGTGTGTGTGTGTGTGTGTGTGTGTGTGTGTTGTCTTTTCATGTTTGACTCTTCCTGCACTTGAGCTCCCCGCTGAGACCTTGCATAGACCTTCTTTCACCTCCAGCGCTCTTGCTCTCTTCTCGGTCCCTCTTTCCACCTCCCCTCCTCTAATCCATGCTTTCACTTTCTTCCTCTCCAAAGGATCCACTGTTAACATAATCAAAGTGATTTCCTCCGAGAGGTCTTCCTTCCCAATCCCCTCACTCCTCACCCCTTCCTCTCCCAGTGTTTCCTTCTCTCACATCCTCTTATGACCTCCCCCACTCTTTCTCTTTTCTTCTCTGTATTCCCCTCAATCTGACTCATTCCTTTGGGTCTATTTTTATCTCTCCCTCTCTCTCTCACCCCCTCGGTCCCCTTCATGTAATCAGTGCTCTGTTGATGAACGTTGTGATTGAACATAGACAAAAGCAGTGCGAGAAGCAGAGGGTTGGACGCAGCACGGAGGACATACAGTACCTTTTCTTTCTTTCATTTTCCTCATCACCATCCTCCCTTCTCTTCTCTGAGTGGCTTCGTCACACCTGACCGTCCCTCCTTGCTCTCCGGTTAGACTCCCTATGTCATCATACGTCTGTCTAAGTAACTGCAGAGCTAGCCTGTGATTTTACATGCCTCTGTGTGTGCATGTGTGTGGGAGTGAACGTGTAGGTGAGCATGATGGATGGGCTTTAGCGGACACCTTGTTCTCTTATATGTGTGTCAGGATTAATTATTACTAAGAGTCGTCTTGAAATATTGTGTGTAGAGTTTAAAATGTTTTTGCCTGGAGGGAAAAGAATTTATCTGTGAGGACAACTTAAGTTCAGATATCTGCTGCCACCAGTCATCTTAAAATTTTGGCTCATCGAAGTGAAGGAAAAAAACAAGCTGTGATGCATTGTGGAAATAAAAAATCCTTGTGATCATGTTATTTCAAACAAGGTTATGAGTGATTCAGAATAAGTTCACAGGATCAGTCACTTTGCTGTCCATTCTGTTTACTGGATTGTCTTAGAAATTCAACTAATGAACCTTGTGCTATGAGAGGCTTGCTCAGTCCGTCCACTTAGAGCTGCCTGTTAAATATTTTAGAATGGAAAGTTTCAAAATGTTCATTATTTTTCAGTGCTTGATATTTCATTTGTAGCTTTGGCTAACTGAGTTACTTGCTGTCGATTGCCAAAACAGCAGGGTGTCTGCAGGTCCTTAAAAACTCTTAAAATGTCTTATGATGTCTTAAAGGTCCAGTTTGTAATATTTAGGAGCATCTATTGACAGAAATGGTGTATAATATTCATAACTAACTTTTCCTTAGTGTATAAACACCTGGAAATAAGAATCATTGTGTATTTCTTACCTTAGAATGAGCCGTTTATGTCTACAAATGGAGTTCGCTTCACAGAGTTCGCCATGTTGTTTCTACGGTAGCCCAGAATGGACAAATCAAACACTGGCTTTGGATAGAACCATTTGTGTCTTCAGGTTTTCACGTCAGCCACCGTAGTTCTGCTGCACACTTGTCACACGAGAGAAGTTTCAGTTCTATAACGTCACGACAAGATGCCACTAAATGCCTCACTGGACCTTTAAATGTAATTTTATAAATATTAGGCCTTAAAAGTAAAAATAGTCTTAAACTCCATTTCATTTCAATTATCTGCTCTTTCCATTTTCCATCTTTCCCATCCTTTCTATTCTTTTATTCTTTCAAAATGAGTCCAACTTTTCTGCATAAAACTCTTCTACCTGAACCTAATAATGTGTTTTTACTTTATACCTGCACTTACCTGTTGGCAAAATGTAACCTTACTCACTCAAATAACCATCTTTCTACATAAAACTCACCTCTGCAGAGGACCACATATATACTTATCTTTATACTCACCATGCTTGAATAAAAACAGATGATTTCTCCACAAATCAAGTCTCAAATTTGGTTAAAAATAATCTTGAAAACATCTTGAAAAGCATTAAATTCAAGTGTCTGATACCTGTAAACACCTAGGAACAGTTACAGTAAATCAGTGTAGGCAACATCTTGGCAGGACCAACTGAAATCTAAAATATCTGTCATGATTTGTCTTGAACAAAAAACGAAAAATTTGATTTGTGGTGTTTTTTCTTGCCTTCATAAATGGAGGCTGCTGTTAAAATAGAGGAAGTTATCACCATTTTGTGTGTGGAATATTTTTTGATATTCAACTTCACAGACTGACACGTCTTGTGTTACCAGCTGAGAGTCTTTTTCTTGGCACTAGATATTCATAAACAGATATTGGGGATGTGTTAATAGCCCCTTTATTACCATATTTACACATATTGTGCAGCACTCACACGCCTGTTTGTTTCAGCACAGAGATAAATATGAAGAAACTGGAGTTTTGGGGATTTATTATTAACACATACTATAATTTTCATGCATTGGCAATTTGCTGTAGTTTGTTTATACACAGAAGTGAAGTGTAATGCAACCTTCAATAAAAGAGCCTCCCCTCTCCACATCTCCTCAACTGTCACTCCTTCCAGGACCCGTTTGATGCAGAGCTTCAAAGAGTCCCACTCTCATGAGTCCTTGCTGTCTCCCAGCAGCGCTGCTGAGGCGCTGGACCTCACTCTGGACGAGGACGCCATCATCAAACCTGTCCACTCGAGCATCCTGGGACAAGAGTACTGCTTTGAGGTGAGAACCGAGCTGCACGGTGTGGACAAACAGCAGCACACTCACACACACAGTGCAGTGTACAGAGCAGTAAATAGCAGCAGAAAATGTTCCACCCTGACAAGTGACAGTGATGTGAGAGAGACTGTGAATTGAAAGTGGTATTCTTTTTTTTCTTACATGTGGAAAATGAAAGAAACAAGGACATTTAAATGAGCCGTAGTACCTACATAATTTGCTGCAGGAGTCTGTCAGCTTTTTCCATCATCTTTCCATTAGTGGAACATGACAGAGGTTGAGAGTGAATACAAGACATTGTTTTGGCGCCTTAGTTGCAGTCTCCATAGTTACTAATGGCTGTGGTTGTTGAATTTACCATTGGCTATAACCTCAGGTGACTACAGCATCGGGAACCAAGTGCTTTGCGTGTCGCTCAGCTGCAGAGAGAGACAAATGGATCGAGAACCTGCAGAGAGCTGTCAAGCCCAACAAGGTGAGGGGAGAGAAAGGGATGCGGTAGAGGAAGAAAAAAAAAAAAAGGATGATCCCTCTGTCTGTGTGTCTCTCTCTCTCCTCCCCGTCTCCCGTTGTTGTCTGTTTTCAATAAGAGCGCACCGCTTCATTTCTCTGTGTGAACTCCATCCTCGTGTCTGTGTGTGTCTGTGTTGAACAATTTAGTCGCTTCTCCACGCAAATATTAAAGCTGCACAAGGTAACGTTGCAGGGTGGAGGATACAAATTGCTGTTTTTGAAATACTTTGATATCCACGAATCAGGTAATGTGAAGTCAGTGAATTGCACACAGCAGGCTCATGTTTACCAGCCCAGCATGTCTGTGATACTGGATACTGAAATGTGCTGAGGGGACAAGAGGCAAAAGACTGAATACTGGTGAGTCCAGGTCCTTTCTCACTGTAGAGGCCTCATGCAAGAACCACGTGCAAGAACAGATTGTTCTTAAGTGCAATGTACGAGTAATTCAGAGGAGCAGGGTGCAGGATTTAGGGGGATCTGTTGGCAGAATTTTATTCTGTTATTCATAACTATGTTTTCATTAGTGTGTAATCACCTGTTTTGTTTCACTTTGAAATGGAGGGGTGAAGGGAGGGGTATTCAGTTAACTGCGATCTGCAAGGCGACTAGATGCCACTAAATCCTAACCACAGCTCCTGTAAGGCGCTCTAAGGCATTTATCAAATTTTCTTGCACAAAGGAAATTCACGTGTAGTCCAGACCTTTCGTACGAGTCATTTTCAGATGCCTTTCTTCACCGGGGGAAAACTACTCATTAGATCGTTGATCTTTACACCTTAATCTGACTGATTAAATACGATAATGATATATGTAACGGTGTGTTCACACTGAACAGGAAGCCAAATTTCGCCTCATGTTACGTGAATATGTGTATGAGTGTTTTGCAACTGGTGAATATATTGTTTACTTTTCACAATAAATGATCAATATAATTACTCATTTTGCTGAGAAACAGCTCAACAAAACAGCTCACACAAGTGTCACAAATACGTATTTTCAGAACTTGCCATGTAGCCCTATGGCTGTACTCACAAATCTCGGAGCTCTTTGCTTTCCTGTTCTGTCTCTGTGCAGTACTGACGTTGAGTTGCAGAGCTCCGAGTGACTACAGCAGTGACCATTTCGGAGAATCTCAAAGGCTTTCGCTTAACAACATCACGTAAATTTCTTGTGAAAATTTAAAAATTTCAACTTGCACAAATACACAAATAACGTAAGCATATTAACGTTTCAGCCTATTAGCGCTTCTGGTCATTGCATTGACTTTCGATGCAGCCCCACCATACATGACCAGACATTTGCTCCCAATTATTGTGTGTGGGCAGCCCATTCTCACTCCCAACTCATCATGGGAGGGGGGCATTTTAGTCTTAGAGGCACCGGACAACAACTCAACTTGTCAGATACCTCCACTTCATCAGTGGATGTCGGCATCAGATACCAATGCATTAGACACCCTTTTCATTGGTATTATATGCACCAGTCAGTGTCAGTATGTAACCCTGCCTGCAACTACTGTAATATAAAAAATGAGAAAGTCCATATAGTGAGTGTATAGGGAGGGGTGGTGGATGGGTTCAGACTTTCACCCAGGAGTCTGCTGTTTGTTTCTAGTGTACATTTTAAGCCAAACCATGATGTTTTTTCTAAACCTAACCACAGACTTTTGTTGCCTAAAACGAAGGAAATAAACCTAAAAATGAAGTGTTTCACATACGTTCCAAGTTTATTTTAAAGACTGTATGCATGTAGGGAACTTAACATTTCCCGTAAAAAAACAGTAGTTTGAAAAGACACAATGCATGTAACGAGTGTAAAGTGACACGCCATCCCTGAATGTCCAAAACAGACGCAGGAGGGTACTCAGCACGACATACTTAGACATGTAGGTCCATTGACAAAGCGACGGTATTTGACAAGTTGGGATGAAAATATGTTGGTATTCGTAGTGACTGATACGCTGTTCAAAGCATGCAGGGATACCTGTGATGTGGACCAAACTGGCGGAGCAATGAGGGGAGAGGTCCTCACATCAAGACAGCCAATCAAACTGCAGCCACAAGGCAGATGTGCGTTATCGCCAATTGGTCGTGTATAGTGAGCTGCACTGTCAGTATTTAATTGCGCCGCATGAAACTATTGGTTCATGTTGGGTGTGAACACACTATAAAACAATATTGATGAAACAATCATAATGTGTTCACTGTGTTGTCATCATCATCATCGAGGCTTACCAGTTTACTGGAAGGTTTTTAAGATTTTATGGATTTTATTGCCATATTTTGGCACAGAAACTTTGGCTTACATAGTTCAGTGGAAGATTCTGTCACTCTGACAGCTGCCTCAGGGTCACTATGATCCTCTGTTGCACCTGACAGTGGAACATCACCTCCTTTTGGCTCTAATATTATCCCGTCAATATATCGGTGAGGAATCTAACCTCATGTTAAATCACCCCCTCACAGTACAGCGCTGCTCTGACAGAAATCCTTCTCTTGGTAACATTTTTGTGAATGAAACAAACGGTGCAGAGCAGGTAGCCTTACTGTATTTGGCCATTTTAGAGGCAATGCATATGTTAATTATCAAATCTCAGGTGGGGCTCATCAGGTTGAAACCGGTTGGATCACTCGTACAAACAAACCTGGGATGTTCTTGCATGAGGCCTTACATCAGTGTGTTAATATCTGACACCAGATTACAGTTAATTAGTGCAGATGGGTGCAGTTTTACTTTCTGATCTAAGCAGATATGATGGTGTATTTTCACATTAAAAAATCCTAGTGCAGCTTTAAGGTGCTGTGATTTTATTTCCATCCTCACAGCTTAAAAAACAAAAAACAAATCTCAGCTCTTCATATCGACTCAAAAACCAGTATCCTAATTTTCACCCAGATTTCATAGTTCTGTGAAATTGCCCAATATCTCCTCTCAATGTTATTAAAAAAACTGTGAACAGGCATGCGAGATATGCAGCTTTGATGGCAACCAGGGACTCAGAGTTATTAAGCCAGACTGAGATGAAACATTGCCCAAGCTGAATGCCTCGTCCAGATGCTCAGGCCGCGGGGGTCCCAGCTGAGTCATGGAGCTCCAAGGACTCCACACGGGGGCTCTCTCCAAAATCCCCCTCCTACCCCTGAACAGCACGCACTGTGCATGTCAGACCAGATGCATCGACAGAGATAAGACTCACTGCAGAGACAAAGATTATCATTATGCTTCTGAACTTTCTGGAGCCTTTTAAATCCTGCTTTGAGCTTTGATTGCTTGGATGTTGTTTCTTTTCAAAAGGCGAGCAGCCACTTCACCATGCTTTGTCGTAGTTTTTTGGTAGTAAAATCCAGATCTGACAGAAACTAGGGAAGATGTAACACGATATCAAGGCAGAGGACTCGAGCCCATGCTGGTGCTGCTGCACCGTATGTGCACTAGCAAACTGAGCCACCAGATGCCCAGCGCATTCAAACTCAGACGTTTGGAATTAATTATGCCTTGTGTTTGGCGCTGGCTATCAAAGTGCATACAAATGGAGAACTTAAGAACTGTGGATCTAGCTGATGCTCACATATTGAGTCGTCTAAATTAGGACTTAAATAGTCTGAAGCAAACAGGGGGCTAACAACAATGGCATTTGAGCCCAATTGAAATGACTCAGCCCCCCATTCGCTGAAACATCACTCTGCAATCAACACGGCGCTCTCTCCTCCCATGGGGGATGTCAAATATAGCTTGGGCTTTGTGATCATGATTAGGAAGTGTAGCTGTCTACAGAAGCATTACCACCATTGTTTGTCCTTCGTCTTTGCAGCACATTTGCATTGTGTCATTTGTGTCTTTCTGCGTTTAAGCAAATTACTTTTTTCAGCCGGTGACACCACTCACCTACTCTTATCCTTCACATTTTCTGTTATCTGTCTTCTCTGCATCTCTGTCACGCTGTCGTCTGCCTCTGTGTTCAAGCCCAGAGTTGAGAGCAATTTATCAAGCACAGCCTACAATCCACGGTAGTTCAACCGCCATGTCACCAGCTATTTCTCTCCTGTCATTACTCCTGCAGGCTGACCTGCTGTCGCCATTTATTCACACACACTGTCTCTATTTCCATATCTCTGAACTTTTTTCTTGGCTGTTTTGTCATGTTTACCCCCACATCGTAGCGTCTTCTCTTGTAAAGCTCTTTAATAACAGTGGGTGCACTTGACCTTATCTGACCTGACTTCATCTCCACGCAGGACAACAGCCGGAGGGTGGACAATGTGCTCAAACTGTGGATCATCGAGGCCCGTGAGCTTCCAGCCAAGAAACGCTACTACTGCGAACTTTGTCTGGACGACATGCTGTACGCACGCACCACCAGCAAGCCCCGCACCGATACCGTTTTCTGGGGCGAGCACTTTGAATTCAACAACCTGCCCGCCGTCCGCAACCTACGCCTTCATCTATACAAGGAGACGGACAAGAAGAGACGCAAGGTGACAGAGAGATCTGTAGGGTAACATGGAGGTCTGAGAATGGCTAGTTTGACACAAGCACTGTGGGAATATTTGGTTTATTTTAGCAGTCTGTTAAAGCTCTGGTTTGCTTTTATGAGAATAGAATTGCCCAGTCACCCTAACAGTGAATTTTAAAGTGGCTGTAATTGTTAATGTTATACTGAAATTAAAAATATGACAATGTGAGAACAATGTGACAATGTGAAAGAGGTTGCTCGTAGTGATAAACCGAGAGAGAATTATCATCTTAATCTGCAGCTCCCCTCAGCTTTACAGTTTCTACTCATTGGCTACGTTCACATGCACATGAATATTCCACTATTATTCTGAATATGACAATATTTAGAATTTTATACAGGTCTTAAACAGCGTATTCTGTTTGGATGTTCCAAATAAGGCCTTTGTCCGAATGTAGCATTTTCCAATTAAGACGTGGAATATGCTTATATTATTCAGCATTTAGAAGCATTCTTTGGACATACTCATTCAGAATATGCTTACCACAGTTTGCGACACCTGGCCTCTTGCCTGCGTATGGTCAGCTCTGTGCGTTGTCATGGACATGTCTTATACAAACCAACTTGCCAACAATTCGCAAGGCTGGTGCGGAGATGCATGCCCAAAAGAACAGCCCACATTTGTGTTTGGAAGGAGAAACGCACCTCCTGTCAAACATCAAGAAAGACTTTGATATCAACAGGTTTTTGGATATACGCAAATATTGCAGTGCCGAGGCTGCTGTCGAGGAGGTGGTTGAAGGAATGAAAGAGTGAGGCTGTCCACCATTGATGGAAAACTCTTCTTTTTACTCTTCAATTAGGCTGGGAAAATAAACTTTAAAAGATCAAATATCTTGACTGTTAAAGCTTGTAACGGGCCAAACTCCCAGTGATTTAATTTTGTCTTAAGTAGCGTACATAATGGATGTCACAGGAGATCTGACAGAGTTGACAGAAGTTATATTTTTATTAATTTCACAGCAGTCATAGTGAGTAGCCATTTTATTTTTCAAAGTTGCTAAGAGTTCTCTTAATGCTGATCAAAATACTCATTCTTAAACCATTCTTATTTAGTGTGGACTCAGAAGGACGACGGAGTCGACATGTTATGGTTGAAACCCATCTGATAGCAAAAATATTTAACGACTTTATTGAAAAATAGAGCGCTTACCAGTACTTTTTTGGAAACCAGGAAGTGAAACAGGAGTCCTTATGGTAAAGCCAACCTCTTTTATACCTGATTAAATTGATTAAAGTGTGTTTGTAGAATTCTGATTTTGATTTGAGTTGACAAAAATCTGGGACACAAATTTAAAGAGCCACCATTTTCACAAAAATATATATTTTAAAACAAAGATGATTATAGCAGTACATTTTTACACTGATGTTAGTTTTAGATTTTAAAGGCCTGTGAAGTCTTTTTTTCCACGCAAATAAATCCCCTAAGAATAATGTTTGACCCTGGGGCGTCGGCGGCTTAGTGGTAGAGCAGGCGTCCCATGTACAAGGCTGTTGCTGCAGCGGCCCGGGTTCGACTCCAGCCTGTGGCCCTTTGCTGCATGTCACTCCCTCTCTCTCTCCCCCCTTCACACTTGTCTGTCCTATACGTTAAAGGCTAAAAAATGCCCAAAAAAATATCTTAAAAAAAAAAAAAAGAATAATGTTTGACCCCAGAAACAAAATTAGTGTGCTGAGAAGTTATAATTTTAAGGCTTTTGTTTATTTGGTAAGGCATGATTTGTTCCACCTGTCAAGAATTGGTGAGCAAATGGCACAAACAGCATCAGCTGTTCCAGTTTTGCATATTTTGACTTGACTGCTGGACAGTTGAATTTCCCTTCGGGGATGAATAAAGTTCTTTCTGTTCTATTCTAAACAACATGTTAGGGAACCTTAATCAGAGTGGAATATTAATTTTCCTTAACCATTGGTAAGAATACTGTCTACTTTTAAGTAAGGGCAAAAATAAGAATATTTTGTGCATGTGTTTTGTGCATTATTTAGCTGTTCAACACTCAACTATTTTGGTTATACTGGCTGCTCTCACAGCATCGTTTTCGGCCACAGCAGGCAGCTGTCCTCAGCTAAAAAGTTGTAAAACCCAACTTTACAGTACCGCTCAGCAGGCAGACATGGTTATCGACTGGCTGGTGGGGCATTTAGAAGCTAAGGAGTCAGATATTTCCCTCAGGAGTTGGTAGACACCGCAGACAGAGCTAGAAGAGAGTAAATATTGGACTTAGATTACTCAGGTGGCCAAATGAATAATAATGTTGCTGTATAACTGCTGGGTGTGTAAACAAGAAACAGTTTTCTAACAATTTTGCCATGTCAAGTTAGAAGGTGATGATATTCCTGAAAGTGAAGGTTAAATTTAGAAGTTAGGGCAAAGTCTAAATCAGCCTCTTCTCCTCCAACATTCTTACAACAGAAGTAAGCAAGCTGGCCCTTTAGAGCATTAGTTCAACAAAAACAAAGAGATGAGGAAGTAAACTGTGAGGAGGAAACATTATGCTAAATTCCTGCATTGTCATTCAGTGGTTTTATAAGGAAAAAAAAGCCAATAGCAAAATAATCTACCCTGGCGATTCTTTTGTCTTTGTTATTTGCTTTAATGACTTTATAATAACACGCTTAAGGTTATGCAACATCCAGAGTTTGGGTTGGGGGGAAATAGGAGTGTTTGCAAACTGCTGTGAGTCTGTTCAAAAGCAGAGCGCTGGCTGGAAAGAAAAAAAAGTCCGAAACAATCATAATTGATTGAGTCATTGCCACGGATCAGCAGCCCTATCAGCCCCCTGCGGATACACAGCATCATGACCATTCTGTGGTATTTTCTCAGCAAAAAAATCTTATTTTTTACTCCTTGAGTTTTTTTCACTTTTAGAAATAATATTTTTTTAAGCAAGATAATGAATTGTGACTCACAAATACGATAACTTATATTCTCAGTTTAGCATCACCATAGCAAAACAACTAATTTCTAGCTTCAAACGACACTCCAGGGATCCAGTGTTAGTCTTGCTATTCATTATTTATTTATGTGAACTTTTTTTGACATTTCAGACTCTCTGATTATTTATTAAAATCACACAGCACAGCTTCATGAGAGGCAACTTTTCTTTGACACGTGCTTATCTCGACTAACATCTACTTTTTTTTTTGTCTTCAAGGAAAAGAGCACATACTTAGGACTTGTAAGCATCCCCATCTCAAGCATCACCGGACGTCAGTTTGTGGAGCAGTGGTACCCGGTCATCCAGCCCAGCGTCCTCACCAAGGGGGCTGGTGTCGGAGGGGGTAAGATCATCAACGCATCGCTACGCCTCAAATCCCGCTTCCAGACCATGAACATCCTGCCCATGGAGCTGTACAAGGAGTTTGCAGAGTACGTCACCAATAACTACCGCACCCTGTGTGCTGTGCTGGAGCCCGTGCTGAGCGTCAAGAGCAAAGAGGAAGTGGCCTGTGCACTGGTGCATATACTGCAGAGCACAGGGAAAGCTAAGGTAGGGACAGCTCTGTGTGACTCATCGTTATGTGAAAATGTGCTGAAACAAAAGCTTTTTCAGACCAGAAAATCTCATCCTTTTTTTAATTATTCTGTAGACATTGTGTTTCAGAAAGAGCAATGATTTAATTCTCCCTTTCCCCAGGACTTCCTGTCAGACATGGCGATGTGCGAGGTAGACAGATTCATCGACCGAGAACACCTTATCTTCAGAGAGAACACTCTGGCCACCAAAGCCATAGAAGAGTACCTCAAACTGATCGGACATAAGTACCTCAAGGATGCTATAGGTCAGCCACAACAGTGGAGCACTTGACATTTGAGTTTGTCACTGTGTACATTAAAGCAACTGCGCAACATTTACATTGCCCTTTCCATCGTCAGTCTGACATTGCCTCCACTCTATCTAATTTCCATAAGGCAAGGGGGTCTGATTTTCCCTAATCACCAGGCACCAATCACCAATCACTAAAGACAATCACATCCACCTGAATCTAACGTCATTTTAAGTCCACACTGATGCGTCGCCATGTCAGCACATTGGTTTTGTTTGGGTTTTGAGAGCAGAGTAAAGTAAAACAAATTCAGATTTTAAGCGATACGGACAAGATGTGTCAATTTAGAGTAACATCTATAGCAGCGTATGTCTAGCAGTTGTTGGTACTACTCTTCATTGGTTCCAGTTGATGATATTTTGAACTGTAGAACCTTTTAGGGCTGTCGTCGCAATGACGTTATTTTATGAGCTGGAGGCAAAACACGACTCTCCACCACAGGGCTGTAGGCTACATAGGAGTCTTAAAATTTCATATTGTAGAGTTATTGGTCACTGTGTGTTACATTGTGTTATTACTCTACTTGTAAACAGAAAGTGGAAAGGAGGCAAGTTAATGTTTCATAGAATAATGTAAGTTAAGTAATTGATGAAGCAGAATTCGGGGCCCGGAATTGGGCCTGGTGGGTCCCGACCTCGTCTTCAACTTTTAGACTACTTTTGCGCTTGTCCAAAATAAGTATCTTTAAAACCAAATACTCAGCAATCAAGGAATCACTGGAGACACATAGAATCGAGTGCAACTGAGTTTAATGTGTTCGCAGACAACAACACATACAACTCAACAAGTCAAACTCCGGAGCAGGACTGAAGTTTTGCTTTCTGTGTGCTCTCTTTTATGCTGGTGAAGATTCTGTCGAATCTCCATCTCTTCTCTTTAATCCTTCCCACATAAGCCCGAACATAATGGTGTTATACATGAACATCAAATCCTATCAGATCGAACATAATGGTGTCATACATGCACATCAAATCCTGTCAGATCCTAGGTACTTTCCACTTTCGTCCTTGAACATCAGATCCTGCATCCAATACAATACACCAATGAGTGTGTGTGTGTGCATGTGGATACATGAAACAATAAACCACTGTGTGACTGGTTATGATCAAGCAGAGTATACTGCCTGGACATGTATTTTTAAAGGTCAACTGATACTAAAGCATAAGACTAAACAGGTATATTACACTACATAATTTTTAAGTACAAAAATAATGAGACTTGATGTGTATAGCACCTTTCATACAGACCGTGCAGCTCAAACTGAATTATATCGAATGATATATATTAACAAAAACATTTAGAACAAATTATTTTAAAACAAAATTTTTCAAAATCTAACAAATAATTTATTAAACAATAAATTCAAAATGAATAAAGGGTAGAAGAAAAAGAATACAATTTAGAATAAAATAAAGATACACTTTCAGTAAGAATAAATAAAGCAAGAATAAAATGATAACAAGAATAAAATGTGAGACATTTTAAAATCAGTTGTAAGATGGGTCTGCTGTGCTTTCTGTCACTTGTATTTTCTTAAATCTCTGGCAGTTGCATTTTGTATATCTGAAGTCTGTTTTTTCTAATCCAAAACAACAACAAAACATTCATTTCTTTGCTTTAGGAAGGAGACGATATAATCTGAAATCAGTCGTTAAAATCATTGTCTGTGATGACGCCAATGTTTTTGCCTCAAATTAAGTCTGTTTTGCCAGAATTTCAAGTCCACTTTAAATTTTAGATTCTCATTTTGTCCTCATTTAATTTCAAGTAAACGTAACAGTGATTACAATCTGTAATATTTAGACTGTTTCTTCATTTCGTTTAATTACTTCCTACTCCAAAAATTGATTAGTGTGTGTGTGTGTGTGTGTGTGTGTTTTGAGTGTTTTGGCTCGTAGATACAGAAAACCACGGTCTAAAGTTTGCCTTTGAGATACAGTAGTTAATTAGCTTGTTTGCTAATTAGCCTGCCACCCAGGTTTCCCAGCTTTGTCTTTGTTTTACAGTCATGACCCTTTTTCCAAACTGCAGCATGTCTTGTGGCAATACTGCATTTGGTCTGCTAAATTTGCTGCTTTTTAATCCCCCATAATGGATTCCTTTTTGTACTATTAGTTGCTGTTGTTGCTGCTTTTTGTACGAACAACACTGAACCGATGTTGGGGATAGTTTCTGCCATTTTGCTGTTACAAATGAAATGTCATTTGTAGGGGAGTTCATAAGGGCCTTGTATGAGTCAGAGGAAAATTGCGAAGTGGACCCCATGAGAACACCACCCTCAGTGCTCCCAGACCACCAAGCCAATCTCCGAATGTGCTGTGAACTAGCACTCTGCAAGATCGTCAACTCCCATTGGTGAGTAGTTATTCAATACAAGTGCAAAAGAAAATCCTTTGTTCCAAGTCTGTTTATTCTTGTCTGCTATTTTAAAGATACATGAGCCTTCAGATTCTTTCACAGGGAACTGAAGAAACTCTGAATCTCCACATTTTGTTTCTGATCCTGACTTGTAATACGTCCCCTTCACAGTGTTTTCCCTCGAGAGCTAAAGGAAGTTTTTGCCTCCTGGAGAGTGCGCTGTGCTGAGAGAGGTCGGGAAGACATCGCCGACCGTCTCATCAGTGGTTCCCTCTTCCTGCGCTTCCTGTGTCCTGCCATCATGTCCCCATCGCTCTTCAACCTCACCCAGGAGTATCCCGACGAGCAGACGTCACGCACGCTCACCCTCATCGCAAAAGTAGTGCAAAACCTGGCTAACTTCTCCAAGTCAGTTTCATTTCATTTACTATACAGCTTTTACACTTTGCATCCAGTCACTAACCAGCACACTGCTGTATGTAAGACAATATCAAACATGTTTAAACGGGAAGCATTCAGCCAAGATCCATAATCAATCAAATATAAAAACAAAGAAGCAACCAATCAGTTCTTGAAGTACAAGAAAACAGGCCTTTTTCAAAACTAAAATCTTCATAAAGTTTTCCTTTCTGAAGTCAGTTTTATTACATAAAATATGCAACTATATTTTTACATTTAGATATGTTCAGTCATTCTCTGCAGTGCTCAAAATGCTTATTATAATAATATCTGTCAATTTGGAATACAATAACAATATAAACTTCATTTGCCAGCATTTAATACTATATGTAGATCATAATAAGGAATAAAACATTTGTTAGGCACAAGGTTGACTGAGACAATGGGCACAATAGTAAATGACAATGTCATCTGCATACAGGATTCACACATTCAAAACATTAGTGGGCCGAGTACAGAGCCCTGGGTTACCCCTCCAGACACATTCATGACTTCGTAACTTCTAGTATGTCCCTTTCATCCTGCACCTATTAAAAGTGGCATGTTTGTTCACAGTTTGAATAAAAACAAAAAACATACATTTCCATTCTCACGCTATATTGACAATGAGCTCAGAATGATTCCTAACTTTCCATCTGATTTTGCTAGAATCTTCAAAATGCTTCATCTTTTGCCAACAAAAAAATCAGTTTAGTTACAAGTCGTTTAAGCACAAATGCTTTTTTTATGTTGGAACAGCTGGGCTGTAACTGGAATTTGTGTCAGTTTGGTTTATTTGACTCATAACCACCCAATAAGTGATATGTTCTGGAATGTTCCAGAAGCAACTGTTATTTCAAACACATTTGTTAACGTTAGAGTCCTGCATGGGCCAAAAACTCCAGCCCTAGCCCAACAAAGTCTGCAACACTTTTAGCCCAACCCCGGCCCGTAACAGCCAGACACCAATATAACTTTGAGCTTTTTCTGACACACGCTCTCTCTCTAACATTAGCCCAAGCCCAAGCCCGAGCCCGAACTGAATAGACACAGCTATCAGGGCCTGTTGGGTCCTGACGGGCTAACAGATCTCTAGTTTACAGTCATAGATTCACACCAAAATGTATTGTAGTGTGTTGGTCTTGGCAGTGGATATGACGGACATTCATGTGATGTGAAGAAACAGAACCTCACAGTAGAGTAGTCATAGATGGTGATTCTAGCTGACATTTAATTTCAGAGTCATGTCTTGCTCACTTATTCTTTCTACCTTTTCTGTCACCTTCCCTTCTCTTCTCTTCCATACTCTCCCCACTGGCCTTTCCTTTCCTCCCCACCTGCAGGTTTGGCACTAAAGAGGAGTACATGTGTTTCATGAATGAGTTTTTAGAGATGGAGTGGGCCTCCATGCAGCAGTTTCTGTACGAGATCTCCAACCTTGACAGTGTCAGCAATGCGGGCGGCTTTGAAGGATACATCGACCTGGGCAGAGAGCTGTCCATACTCCACAGTCTCCTCTGGGAGGTCATAGCTCAGCTCAGCAAGGTAAACACAAACAGGACACGTCACCTGTGCTATTTTAAACTACAAATTTACACTGTCATTCTTTCCAAAATGAGACATGTTATTTGTAGATTTTCTAGATAATACTTATGTAGAACAATTTTTGGTCCCTTTTATTTTGTTTTTTGTCATCTTTTTACACATATTTTCCCTGTGATTTTATTAATTTTTCATTGTTATCTGGTCATACTGCTCTATTTCAATAATTTTGCCATACAGAGATTAGACACATACACTATACTTTCATGTAAAGGGAAATAAATCTCAGCTATACATGATAATATAATGCAGTCTAGTACAAAACCACCAGTACATTTGGCTTAAATTAAATTAAAATAAGAGTAGTCATTTATTTCAGCGCTGTTGCACTGAAGAGCATTATATTGTACAGGTTGTCATGTTACTGTCCACCCCTTATACATCACTTCAGGTTAGATGAAGCCAAACTAAACCAAACACCTCAAACATTCTTGCTAAATAAGGCTCATCAGTCTGTGTTGTGGCTTGAGCTGTTGTTAACTCAGGTGACGATGGATATATGACATTTTAATGAAAGCTCTACGTTCGATAACTCAAAATGAATTATCTCTTAAATCCGCAGCAAAACTCAGCAAAACTGGTTTTCTTTGAACCGCAGGATGCCATCATCAAACTGGGCCCTTTGCCTCGCCTCCTGAACGACATCAGCATGGCCTTGCGTAACCCACACCTCCAGAGGCAGCCCAGCCATCAGACAGACAGGGTGCAGGAGAGGCAGACAGACAGGCTGCTGTCACGGCCGAGCTTCAACAGGGGCATCTCATCGGAGTTCCAAAATCTCATGATGAGGGATCTTAATAGGTAGGCCACATTAAACACTGAACAATTGATTGATTGATCGACTTTGATTCCTTTGTTGTTGTTCCTATGTTTACTCTTGTACAAGATGAAGGAAGCCAGTAAATACTCACATCTGAGAAGTTACAACCAGAGAACTTTGGCATGGTATCTTAAAAATTAGCTCAGATTGATTAATAGATCATCAAAATAGTTGCTGATTATAATTGATTGACTTACAATTAATCAACCAATCGTTGCAGCTCAAATTATATCTTAAGCCTGATTTATGATAGGGTGTTCAACACTTTTAATAAGTTACAAGACAAAAATTAAATAAGCATTTTCATTGTATGCTTCGCCAAAAGGTTTCAGTCGTTTCCAAGTTAACTGTATGCTATTTTCCAGCTGTCTGATTTTGTTGTATTATATCATTCCAATTGATGTAGCTGTCCCTCTGACAGCTGTATCTTTTCTGCATTTTTTGTGTTTTTTTGCATTTTAATAATGAAAGTCAATTACAGAGGAGGAGATTTTTAACGTAAAAACTGGAGCGCAAAAAGAGGAGTTGGTCAGTGTGTCCATTGAACCAAACAAGGGAGCTATGGGATAAATATGCTTTGGTCCAACAAATATGTAACATGAACAAGGAGATGAACTTTCGTGATTTTCAGATGTCTGCCAACTGTTTTCATGATCTCGTCAACCGGATCTGGCCCTATGTTGCTCACATCAGGATGCACAAAACTCAGTAGTAGAAAAGCATAAACATAAAGAGTTTCAGACCTGTATCAGGAAGTCAGAGCTAGTTAAAGGCTAAAGTGAACAGATACGTTTTTAGCTTTCTTTTAAATATATTTAGCGAGCTAGCTTCTCTGATATCTATAGGTAGTGTGTTCCATAGCTTTGGGGCGTCATTGACAAAGGCTGCATCCCTGATCATCTTCCGGCTGTTGCTGGGAACCTCCAGTAAACCAGCAGCAGAAAATATGACAGTGTCTGCGACATAACATTCTCAATGAGTGCGAAAGAAAGAAAGTGTCAAGCGATTCTATCGAAAATACATAATTTCTGTTGAGCAAAACATAAATCAGGCTTAAGTCTCTTTCCTCAGTTATTGTTGACCTTACTCACTGCTGTTCTCCAGCTCTATAGATATCACTCGCTTGCCTTCCCCCACCTCCACCGGAGGAGTCATGCCATCTCGCTCCCAGATGAGTTTTCAGGATCGTGACCACCCCCATCGAGCGTCCTCCAAAGACATGTTTTATGTATCACGTCCTCCCTTGGCCCGATCCAGCCCAGCCTACTGCACAAGCAGCTCAGACATCACGGAGCCAGACCCTAAGGTGAGTTTTATCATGCTGAGTTGGGGAATCATCATCCCATCCACTAGGTCTATCTTTATAAAAGTGAGGTTAGTATGACGTGCATGTTAGTCATACTTGATAGAATCTGCCATCGTGTGATCGAGGCTGTAGTATATCATGACATCTGCTTTTTTTCCACTGATTCACCACGCAACTCATCCTAGCGGTATTTCCTGGGAAATACTTTGAGGCATTCCGATATCCAGGCCTCGCGGTAAAAACACCCGCACCACCCTCACCCATATCATCCGTGGCCACCTAACATACATAAAAACAGGGGGCGCAAAAGCCTCTCATATCCCTTATTATTTAGGTGCTCAGTGTCAATAAAAGCGTATCTATGATGGACCTCCAGGATTCCCGAATGAACAGCGTGTCTAACCTGCAGTCGGTGGACATGCTCAACTCCTCCCAGGCCTCCATCGCCGGCATGGGCAGCTTCGGAGGGCTGAGCAGCGGAGGCGGTGGCGGCCTGGGGTCGGGCCTGAGCAGCCAGCTGCGGGCCGGTGGGAGGTTGTCAGCTGGCTCTGGCGGCTCCAGCATGTCCGGCGGTCTTCGGCTGAGCCAGCTGAGCCAGATGGGCACCACCACCGACTCGCTATCCCAGCAGCAGCAACAGCAGGCCGCCGCCATGCGCTACCCGCTTTCCTTCCAGAATCCCCTCTTTCATCTGGCGACTGCTGATGGGCCTCAACAACAGCTCCATCACCAGCACAGCCGGGCTCAACCTCCAGCACCCCTGCTCCTGGCCCCAGAACCTGATCACCAGACCTACATGCCACAGTTCGCCCATGGGGGGTTCTCTCGCAGTGAGGACCTGTCCACCCTCAGGACCAGGGACGGTCACCTGGGCCAACCCAGCATCATCCACTCACACAGCTACAGTGACGACTACAGCAGGGCTGACTATGGACGCAGGCAGATGTCCATTCATGTGCCGGTAAATGTGTTTATTGTATTCTTGTGACGTCTGAGAGCCTTTATGTGTGGAGTTCTTTGTCTCTTTTAATTTTTGATGGCTTTAGGGCTTCAACTCATGATTGTTGGGTTGGTTATTGTTCCAACATTTCTTTTAGTTTATTAACCTGTTGATTATAGTGAGAAATGGCCATCACAAATTTCCAGAGTCCATGGTGACGTCATCAGGTTGTCTGCTTTGTTCAACCAAAGGTCTTAAAACCAAAGATCTTCAACATACAGCAATAGAACCCAAAAGAAAAGCAGCAAATCCACACATTTGAGAAACTGGAACCAGAAAATGACAACTTTTTGGGCAGGGGGGGATTTTGCCTTCATTTAACAGAAGAGTTGAAATGATTCGTTCATTAATCTATTAGTCAGTTGACAGAAAATAAATCTTTTGAGTCATATTTTGCAGGCATAAATGTCATAACATTATCTACTTCCAGCTTCACAGTTGTAAAAGATTCACTGGTTTTCTTTGTCTTATGTGATAGTAAACTGGATCTCGTTTGATTTTCGACTGTTGGTCGGACAAAGCGAACAAAAAAGACGTCACCTTGGCTTTTTGGAAGTTGTGATTAACCCTTTTCACCATTCTCTGACATTTTATAGACCAAAAGATTAATCACATAATTGAGAACATAATTGGCAGATTAATCAGGAGTTAAAATTATTGTTAGTTGCAGATTTGGGACTAAGTCATTGTCTGTTAAGTCACAAGTGGGTCTGAAGTCCTGAGTAATGTCCCAAGTCCTAAACTTTCTAGTCTCAAGGCTTGAACAACTCATAATGCACTCTTCACAAAATATAATGGTATTTTAACAACAGATTAATAATATATTACACTTACAAATATCATTATTGCTTTTTAAAATTTGTATTTATTTGTTAAAACAAGTTTGTTAAAGCAAGTGAAAAACATAGTGCTGCTGACATTGCACTTTCACAGCATATAGCACTATCAACCAGTGCCACAACAGAATTAAATTTGTGTGTTTCTGTCCTGTCTTGTTGTATAATGTTAATTTAAATGCTTTAAAATAGTAAATAGAGTACTTTGATGTCGCATATGACTTTGACACCAACCTTAACACACTTTTTAATCTCTTATTTCTACAAGTCGAGGCTAAAGCCATCAAATCTGTGACTTCAGTTTGACTCGAGTCCACACCTCTAGTTAGTTGCAGCTGATAGTCAACAGTTGTCAAGCAGGAAACCTGGGAAGAAAATGAGGGTGATGACATGAAACTGAATATTCATTGTTCTGTTTCTCAAACTAAACTTCCTGGTTGTATTTCATTGTCTCAGTAGTAGCTAAAGCAACACGCTCAACCACTGCAGCCTCTTGCATTTTTCAATCTGACTGGCCAAGAAGTTGACAGTAGCATCATCTGCCCAAAAATAACTGGAACAAACTGAAAATGCTAACTTCTTATTTCCTGTTTTTCTTTCTAAGGATAACCTCCAACAGCAACAACAAATGATGGGCATGACCTCCCAGACAGGAACCTCCCACTCCTCCCTGGCCACTACGCCCCCCTCCACAGTCCAACCTGTGCGCCAGAGTTCTGTTGCCCCGCCTCCATCTCAGCGTGTCAAGTCCCAGACCTCCCACCAGCTGTCCGTTAGTGCGGCTGCTGCACCTGCTGCTCTGGCTAAAACACGGCCTCAGAGCGGGAATCTCCTCCAGTCACCAGAGTCCGGCTATGGCGGCCGGCAGCACGGGTCCCGGCAGCTGTCCGTCAAAGACAACACTGCCCCGGGCCTTCCCCACCAGCAGAGCTCTGTCAGGGAAAGCCAGAGTCCACAGGGAACCACCAGTCAGAGCACTCAACAGTCACCACAGCAACAGCCTCCGCAACAGCACCTGCTCAAACCCACCATGAGCAAACAGGTAACATCTGCACGCTCTGAATTCATTTTATTCTCTTTATTCTTCTCTCGAGCGCTGCAGTTCTTTCTGTCAGCACCTGTGCTCATGATTGTTTCTCAACAATGTGTGCGAAGCCCTGTTTGCACTAGACTAGTATTACTTGGGGATCTCTGGTAATTTGTAATAATTGCAGAGGTCGTGTGTGATCTTAATCCCATGCGAAGCTGGCATGTCCATAATTTATCAAGTAAAAAATGCAAATTACGCACCATATTTCGCCAAACGCAGAGGTTGTGTAATTATATTAGTCCTGTGCCTATCGGCATCTCTGTGATTTGGGGTCATATTTAGGTTTTCTGTTTCCTCCGCGCCTCTTTTCTGCCTCTTTCCCTGTCGAGTATCACGGAGGCTGCATTGGCAATTACAAACGAAAGTTTTGACAGCAGTTAGGGTGCAGGAGACCTGTTCGCAGAAAAAGTGAGCTCAAGTCATTCACAAAAGCGAAATCTGGAAAGATGATGAGATGGATAACGTGTGACAGTGTGTGGCAGAATCGGTTCTGTTTGTTTAACACTGTGCATCAGTGTGTCTGTATTGTGTGGAGTGGAGCTACAAATGACTAGTAAAATATAGACTTATTCTGATTGAATGCGCTGCACAGAGCCCAGACACGACGGTGTTTATTCTAAATCACAGAGGTTCCCAGCTAATAATAGTCCCATGGAAATAGGGCTTAAAATGTCAGTTACTGTGTTTAGGTTTTAATTGAGAATGGCACTAACACGGTCAGGAGTCCCACCAGGGTCCAGCTCAAAATGTATGAACACTGAGGCACCTTGCGTTAAAGCCTGCTACTTGTTATGGAACTGTTTCTCGTCCATTTAAGAACTCATGTTCTCATATCCAGTGTGCTGGCTTTTTTTTCCCAGGGCTCCCAGACTCCATCCACCCTCAACCCACCCTCAGCCAATGAGCGAACAGTGGCCTGGGTCTCCAACATGCCTCATCTGTCGGCTGACATTGAAAGTTCGCGGATTGACCGTGAGGAGTTCAAACTGAAGGAGTACTCAAAGAGCATGGATGAGTCACGCATGGACAGGGTGGGTATCGTTTTTAAGTTTATAAACTGCCTTTTGAATAAAAACAAAAGTTCAATTCTTGCTTAGAGGAACACTGAGTCATGTCTATCAGTGCTGAGCAGATGGCACTCAGATCTCGTCTTAACACAGAAGTAAGAGGTCCCAGACAGTGTGGGAAAGAACAGCTATCAGCCAAGTGTTCAAATCTTTTTCATACATTCAGTGTACATCAGCCCTCTGATTTGGAATATGTGGAGGTGGCTCTGTACTTTCCAGTATGTCTTGTAAAGTCATGAATGTGCATAAAGCACCTTTAAATCAGTGGCGGCTGCTGGTCTTTCAAACAGGGGAAGCTCACTTTAAGTTTACATCATAAAGTAGCGAGGCAGTAACTTATAAAAGGAACATTTAATTGAAGCCGTTTTCCAACCACACTCATGCCATAGAACCACAGCGAAACATACCTCACGGATTTTCAGATGGCTTTAAACACCTGAACTGTGTCTAAAACGGTGAAAATGAGCTATATCGCTTATGGAAATAAGGAACTCCGGAGTCCAGATGGCACTCCACTCGCAAATATCTGCATGGGACTGAGCTCAAAATGCGAAGCGCTGTGAATCACAAAGGGGTTCAGCCTTTTAGACAATTCCTCCAATCATCATGCAGACACCGAGCGTCCTCTCCCGCCTAGTGCTCCATTAGGTCCCAGGGAAGCTGAGCCTCCCTGGAAGTGACGATTTTGTTGCCCAGGGAAGCTGAGCCTCCCTGGAAGTGACGATTTTGTTGCATTTATCCAATGACCGTCTCGCTTGGCTGCATGAAAAAAACCTGCTCAGCGCTGTCTCATAGGAATGCTTGGAGGCTCCGCGTCCACCGTGCTGACACGAGAATGTATGACAGGGAGGTCGCGTTTGAAAACTGCTGATAACAGCTGACATTTGAACATCATAGTCATGATGTTAAACGCATCCTTGCGCACATTTAATGCAATGTAAATTCTTATTTTAATGTAAATTCAATAGTGCATATTTGACCATTTCTTCTATGAAATTTTAGGGGAAGATCAGCCTCCCTTGTTGTCTCAGAGCAATCCCCCCTGGTATAAATCTTTTAGCCACTGAGAAATCAAGGCATGTCAACCAGGTTTAAACATTTCTAATTTCTCTCCATACCTCTGCCTCAGGTACGGGAGTACGAGGAGGAGATCAACTCCCTGAAGGACCGCCTGATGATGTCCCACAAAAAGCTGGAGGAGTACGAGCGGAGGCTCCTCACGCAGGAGCAGCAGACCAATAAGATCCTCCTACAGTACCAGAATCGACTGGAAGACAGTGAGAGGAAGCTACGGCAACAGCAAGCGGAGAAAGACTCCCAAATTAAAGGAATAATTAGCAGGTAAATGGAGGCTGTTGTTGGGATGGAGGGCAAAAGACAGCTAAGACGTCATGTGGGCGAATTGGCGGGCCGCATTGACTTTATCTCTGTTTACTGTGACGCCTTTGGTGAATTAGACTATATGAGTTTTTCTTCCAAAATATGTGGAAAAAAATGACATTCCCTCAGATAAAGATTGCTAGCATTAATTAAAATGCATTTTCATGCTTCTGTGGAGTAAGTGGAAGCACACTACAGCTTTAGCATACTGGATTCTTTTTAACAAGAGTGAAAGAGGAACTTGAAGCTGCAATGTTTTTTCCTAAAATACATGTATTGCATATTGGAATAAGACTCTATTTACAGGGGTGTTATCTTGCAAAGAATATTGGAGGGTAGGAGGTTGTTTCAGTTTCATTAAGCACTACAGCCCTGGGAGCAAAGCAGGGAGCTGTACTGTATATTGAGAGCCAAAGCTGCAGACATGTAATGAGTGACAAATTAAATGAGAGACTAATATAAGGAAGATAGAGATCTATATCTTCTCTGATAAGCGTGCAGTGCATGTTCTCTCGGAGGCTGGTTCTTTTCAACCGAGTTAAGCTGGACAAAGGAGTCTTTGATTGTCCCCTAAGCTCTTGTTGTAGCAAATCTGCTATCGTAACAGGGTTTATTCAAGAGCATCATATTTGGATGACTGTGGAGAACTCCAGCTGAGTCCCAATATTATTGAGTGCTTGTGTGAAATCGTAGTGGTGCAATTTCGCAGCGCATTCTTAAGTTTTTATTGATCGACCACAAAATTAAGTAGTTGATGGGGAAAAGAGTGGAATATTGATCGTATCTCAGTTGTGTTCAGGCACGAAAACCAAATGTTTGCTGTGTTCTAAGGATTTGAGCATTTTAAGTGTGACTGCACATTAGCAATGCTGCTCAAATTTAGTCTTACTGTGGAAAGAGTTCAGATAAATAGGCTCTGTAAGCAGAAGAGTACAATAATTTCTTGTTCACATCTTATAATAGTCTGTGGTCTGCATCTGAAGGGTGGATAACTGTGACAGAGAATATTGCCACTTCTAATCCACTCCAGGAAAGAAGACACGGAATGAAGACAGAGACAGTCCTGCTCGTCTTTTATGGGGAAACATCTTTAACACCCTAACCTTGTATATAAAAACCCACCCTTAGAACACCCTCCCGTGTCCTTGTGCTGCTGCACTTACCATTTTATGAACACAGCTTTTAACTGGATCTCGGGATCATTTCAGATTCCACTTAGCTTAATTTTCAATTGACTCTCCCAAGAGATTGCACCGTAAAAGCACAAGAGGATTGAAAATTTGATAACTTCAGAAACATGTCTGCACTTTTTAAAGCAACACATTGTTTTGGACCTTCAGGCAGAGGACTATGGAAGACCGTGGTTTAATATTAGCTCGTCCATTTTAAATCAAGGTGAACCACGTTCACTGAAGGACTGCTGATGTATCTTTCTACATGGGGACCGAAACCTCTCCTCCGTTTTTCTTTTTTTTTACATTCATACGATGCTATGATGTAATATGGAGAGGGGGGGAGTCACAGACAATGATGAAGATTCAAGCACGAGGGCATAAAGGAAAATATGCCACATAATAGAGAAACTTTAGCAGAGCACTTAAAGCCAAACCATTAATTACTGCTCCCCTAGAGTTTAAAGAGAATACAGTGAACCTGCTGCACACACACAGCATAGTGTGCAGAAAACTCATATCATCAAGGCGTACACTTGTATCCTGTGTGACTTTTATCAGCTGACCACACAAGGAAGAATAAAGTAGCAGATCTATGCTTCCGAGTCACTCACAATTCACTGAGCCAGATCATATCATCAAATGCATTTCAAGACTTGTGCATCATCTGGATTTTAATTTTAAAGTATGCAAAAGGTGCAAGGTGCAAGAAGCATGGTCTCAGGCCATGGGACTCCAAAATTTTAGTGAAACGACAAGTGTAACCACAGCCTTATGTTCTATTTCATCTTTAATTGACTTTTTATGTTAAATTTTCACATTCAGACACATTATGATGCAAAAGTAACTCAGGTTCTGCAAAAAGGAGCGTGCACGTGATCCCTGAATTCATGGCTCCTGTGTAGGCTTGAAAAACTCTCTCTATCTGCAGAACTAAAACACTCAGCGTTGTGTTTCAAGTGTCAGAGATTTTATTTCAGAGAAGCCTTAATGTTCTGTGCATAAACCTAAAGCTCAGAGCAAATCCAATATCTGTCATTGGACCAGATACACTTTTTGTTTTTCAATGATCTAATTTAAACCAAAGCCAAAACTTGAGTTTTAGGTCATGCTAGGTTAAATTCACTGAAAACACTGAATCCACTTTACCTGTAGCACTTGTATCTATATATTTTCTTTAGGGTACTGATCCCATAAGTTGGCTACAGGCTCTCTAATTTATTTATTTATTTATTGTCAAAATATTTTAATGCATTTTGGTAATTATAAATATAAACTATTTATCTTCCCCGAGCTGCTGTGAACTGAACAACAGATTTACGGTGAGTCTGCAGTGAGGGAAAAAAAATCAATGGTCTTAAATGCACCTGTCATATAGTAATAATCTATTTTTAACTATAATCCATAGCATATTAAAGTCTGTGATGCAAGAGCCATAACAATAATGATATATGAAATATATATGAATTCTATTGAGAGTGAGATTATAATTATTTTGACTTTGCAATAGCTAACTTTTTAGCAGGAGAAGCGCAATAATAGATACAATATTCTACATGTGCTGTGTGTGCAGATGCACATGCAGGATCCTGCTGAGGTATATTGTATGCATCTTGTGCACATAAAGAAACAGTAACTTCCTGCCAAAATCTTGGTAACACTTTAGAATAACCATCATTGATAAATGGTAATTTGATAGTTTATTAAACCTAAGTTAGTAGTTATTTTACTGTTAATAATCAATGAAATGAAAAAAAATGCTGATTATTATTAATGCTATAATTTATGGTATTTTAACAGTTTTTTGTTGCACACATTTTAACATTTTATATTCTAAATTAAAGGTCCAGTGTGAAGGATTTATTGACATCTAGTGGTGAGGTTGCAGAGCTGAAACTTCTCCCATGTGCCCAGTAGGAAAATTACATTGGCTGACACAAAAACACAAAAATACCTCCAGGAAGTGTGCCGGGCTTTGAAGCCAATTTTTGTAGAGGCCAAACAGTGTAATTACATCCGTCATGTGATGCCATGTGGCCCAAAAAGACTTTTTCCCATAAACGTCCGTGTCAAAAGAGACTTCTGTAAATCAGTTAATACATTTTTCAGAGTCACAACCCCAGTGAAATGACTCGTTTCACTATCCACTGATTTCACTAATTTGGTCCACTCAATCTAAGAACATTTGGAAAGTCTTGAAGAGCTGTATGATATAATTATTTTTTCCCAAATGAAGTTAACGGAGCGCTAAATCGGAAGTAGCCAGCTCAGCAGGTGGAAGTCTCTAGTGTGCCTGCACGATGGGCCACACAATGCGGAAGCAGTTCCTAACATCTGGGTAATTTTATACACAGGAGTCAAACTTTTTTCAATTCAATTTTAATTTTATTTTTAAATCAGAGGGCTTTACTGCATTCGACATCCCTCAGTCTATGGACCCTCACAGCGGATAAGAAAAAACTCCCAAAAAAACCTTTAACGGGGGAAAAAATAGTAGAAACCTAAGGAAGATCCACTGAGGAGGGATCCCTCTTTCAGGTCGGACAGATTTTTTGGGTTCATGTGCCACCGAGCGACTTTCATAGGAGTTAACGGGGCCCCGCCTCCAAAGATGTATCCAGTTCTCTTAATACAGTCATGGAATGGCCCTATTTAGAGCCAGTGCTTGATTTGTCCATTCTGGGCTACTCTAGAACAACATGGCGGACTCCATGGAAGAGGACCTGCCCTGTATATAGATATTAACAGCTCATTTTAGGGTAACGACGAACGTCTTATTTTTCAGGTAATTATAAACTAATGGGGGCGCCTGGTGACTTAGTGGATAGAGCAGGCGTCCCATATACAAAGGCAATGTCCTTGCCGCAGCGGGCTCAGTTCCCTGTGGCCCTTTGTTGCATGTCATCCCCCTTCTCTTTGCCCCACTCACGCTTCAACAGTCTCATCTAATAAAGACAAAAAGCCCAAAAACATCTCACTTCATTAGGTAAGTAATCTCTCTATCTTGCCAGTGTTTCCTGAGCCTGTATGAGTGCCAAAAGCAGCTCATCGTCATCTAAGCGACACATAAAATTGAACGTTCACACGCCTCACATGTAAGAACACCACTTAATATAGTAGTATATAAAATGCTTCAATGTGTGCAACAAAAAACTGTTAAAATACCACAAATGATAGCATTGCTATTAATTACTAAACATTATCATTTCATTGTTTTACAGTAAAATAACTTTTAACTAAAGTTGAATTAACTATCAATTTACCATTTATTAATGATGGTTATTATGAAGTGTTACTAAAACCTTTAACCAGGTGCCATCCACAGTATCTAAACAGAAAAGACCTGGAATACTGTAAAGTGCAACATGAGACAACATGACAACAATGACGTGACTCTTTGACAACAGTATGTTCTGCAAAGTGTGTTCTTAAGTTCTCTACTTGTTTTTGGCTTCTCTGTACGGTGTTTGTGAATTTATCTGCATTTAAAAAAACTGCAATGGATATTATTTATTAATTAAAGCGACAACGATTTCTCTTCTATCTGTATGATTTTGCTGTATATGCTTGGTATGCCTTTTGACCTGCAGTCCGTCATTGGTGGTGATGGTGATCAGAATAGTCGTTTAAGAAAGTTAGACAGTACTGTCATTTAACTTATGCAGTTACAGTATGATTTAAATATTATTAAAAGGGCGACCATATTATTTTGTTTTTCCCTCTCCAGAGATATAGATAATATTCTGGTGTCAGTATTTCCGCCTCTCTTTTGTAGCAAGAATATATTGATAGGCTGTGTCGATTGTACTACGGCAAAACTTCTGTTTAAATCTTGCAAATGAATTCATAGTGGTGATGAGTTTTGGCTTGATGTGTGTGTGATCAATATTGGTCTGATTGACATGGCTTGTAGCAACAGCCAAGGGTTTATAGTCTCTTTTATGCAGACCTGTGTCAAATAGTTGCAAATAATTCTTAGTTTGCTTGAACCTTATGGGTGGGGGTCTGCAGCATCAGCACCAATCAGACGTTGAGAGGTAAGTTTTCAGTCAAAGAGACGTACTTCATGTCGGCAAAGACACAAGAAAGTATTTGCAGCTGCTGTTTGATCCAGGTCTGTTGTTTCTTTCCGTTGACTTTACATCAACTTTACATCCTATTTGTCTCTTGCCTTTTTTCTCTGTAGCAAAATGTTCAGACATTGTGACCTCATGTTACACACATTGTTTTGACTACATGTACGACTTGACCTCAAAAGCACACTACTTGAAGTACAACTGGATATAAGAAGCTTTTTTTTTTTTTGTAACATATCACCCACATGAATCATTGTCTGCCTCTTGAAGTCATGTCAGAATCTTAATGCTGTATGCCCATGTTACATTCCATTGTTTTTTGGGACAGTGCTTATATTTCTGTGTGTGCTTACAGTATGAGTGATTCTTTTCTTTTCTTCTTCTTTTGTAAAATAACTCTCGACACTGTACATTATTTATGGAATAAAACATCCAAACGCTTATGTTTGAAACTTCACCTGTGGATTTTCGTTCTTTATTGTCAAACATGTGCCTCTCCAACGCGTTCTCATCCCAACTCGTCAAATAACGCCGCTTTGTCAGTAGACCTAAATGTCAAAATATGATATGCCAGGTAGCCTTCTGGATCCCATTTTGGACATTCATGGATGGCGTCTCAAAAGACACTTGTTACATGCATGAAGTCCTTTTCAAAGTAAACTTACTACGTTGGTAAATCACATCATCTTTACATTTATTTCCAAAAGTTCAGGCAACAAAAGTCTGTGGTTAGGTTCAGAAAAAAACATCATGGCTTGGTTTAGTTGTCACTGACATCAAGTCAAGTCATGTGACATATGGTACTACTTTAGCATGCTACCCAACATAGCACACTACATTGTTTAAAACAACTCCATTGACTTTTGGTGTCACACAGGAAACAAACAACGGGCTTCCAGGTGAAAGTCCGGTGTTTGTTTGTCCGATCCAGCACCCCTCTTGCCGTTTGAATGGGTCTTTCTCATTCTTTATACTACAGTAGTTGCAGGCAGTGTCAGATATAGCCGCCGCTCAGTGCATATCAAACCCACACTAATGTGGCATGTCGCCGTCTAACAAAGTGGTGGTAATTGGCGAGTTCAGTTGTGGCCAGTGGCGTCAGAGATAGCCGCCACCTGGTGCATATCATACCATGAAAGGATACTTGGTATTTGACGCTGAAATCATTGACAAAACAGCAGTATTCTACGAGTTGGGAGTGAGAACGGGATGGCCTCTTTGTGTTCTGAATAAAACATGAATGTGAAATTAGTATTGAGTGACACAATACGACTAGATTGGTGGTGAAACATGGCGGCAATTAAATGTTGCTGTCAACTATTTGATTGGCTTGGTGGCTTGATGAATCTTTCTGGTCATTTTACTCAGACACATTGACAGGAAGTTACTCCTTTGCTCACTGTTATACAGGAGAATTATTCCTGCAAGCTTATTCAATGTCAGCAAATTGCAGGTATGTTTATTTTGCTGCTGTAAAATCTTGTAAAACAGATGGAAAGTCATGAAAGCAACCAATGAAATCATGTGAAGAGGACTTTTTTTTTTATTCACACTAACTTCTATTTGGCATCTATCACCACCATAACAGTATTCACAGTTTAGCCAGTTGGCTGTGTAACTGCAAGATAACCCCGTATGAGAAGTGTCCTTGAATGAACCTATTTGGAGTAAATCCCTGGCACTTGGATAATCATGAGAGCTGGGAAACCTGCATTGTCCGATGGCTCATGAAAACTCCAGCAGCTCATATCTGCGAGCGGAGTCTTTGAAATGATTAGTCAAAGGATTTTCCACCAGTGCCTTGGTCAGTCCATATTACATAAGATGGGCAATTCCCTGGGGATGATCAAGATCTGTTATTGAACCGTTCACATAATTGTCCACAGTTGGCCCTAATTGTGCTTTGAAAACACCTTAAATGGAGCAAAAGTGCTTTGATGAATCCCATGGGGGCGAGAAGAAAAAAAAAAAGGCTCCACCAGTGAAAATTGGCAGTGCCTCAGAAAGCATGGCTTGCTCAACATTTGCATGGGCTTAAAAGATTGAGCAGATTTGGGATTCAGGTAACCAACATCTTATCTCTGTGGTGGTGTTGTTGAGACAGATGTTGGAGTTGCACCTGCTCAACTTCTTGTTAATCTTGAATTCATAATGCTCCCTCTCTTTCTGTCACCCCCCCCCCCCCCCCCCTTCTCTCTCTTTCTCTGCTTCCAAGACTCATGGCTGTGGAGGATGAGTTAAGGGGAGGACCCATGATTGAGCCAAAAACCAGGATTTTCGCTGATCAGGTCTGTGAGACTGCTTCTTCCCTCGTCGAGTCTGTCCGATGGCCCGTGCTATCTTCTCTGCTATCCCCCTCAACCTCTCTTTTTTCCCTTGCTACTGTTATTATTTCGTCTGCTGCGTGCGTGTGTGTGTATGGTACTTCTGATTGTCTTGCCCCATCCCTGACCCGTCCTTGTGTTTGGGTTTGACTGCCATCTTGTCTGCCAACGTACCTGGGAGCTTTGAAGATCAGAGAGTGTTGCTGTTTGCATTTCTCGGCTCGAGCTATCGAGGTGGTTTGTGAGCATTATCTCGGTCTGTGATGATGTTTCTGTACTGGTTTGTGTCAAATGTTTCTGCCGAGCATGTCGGGGTTAGACCTGTTTCACACATGATGTAGAACCAGACTTGCGCTCAGGTTATTGAACAGCTGAGCCCCAAATGCTGCGTGTTGGTGGTGGCGGTGTGTCTTCAGGAGCTTTCCTCTTTAGTGGTTTTCATTTCATGCTCTCAACCCGCCCATTTCTTACCCTGTCAATGGGAAGTAGCCCGCCTTCAAGCATGACTCATGCTGTAAATATAGTGTGTGTGTGTGTGTGTGTGTGTGTGTGTGTGTGTGTTGGTGACATTTCTAAAAAATAACTTTTGTCATATTTTCTGAAACTCTCACTGTATCCACACACAAGGTTCTCATAGAACGATTCTTATCATATCCAAGGAAAAATACATGCACGAAAGTTCATATGATATCCTACGAATTAACACCCCATGTGTGACGTTACGTCCTAAATGTATAGTTACATAATTAGGATAGATAGATAGATAGATAGAAGGAGGTTAGGTTTAGCCAAGTAAAGTTACTCAGATTAGGTCTTGGAAAACGTGGCAAGGATGTACCTTAAAGGGGCAAAAACTGAAGCCGGTGGCAGCCGACTCGGCTAGAGCCATCGCCGGATCCCGGCTAGTGCTAACACCGGGAGCTAACGCTAACGTTCCTACTCTTCTCCGTGAGTGAGAGGGATGTTTTAGCCTGGCTACATTTTACAATGCTAATTGCAAATGTTAGCTGGGCTGCCGGGCTACTCACCTAACACAACCGTAACGCCTGACCCATTGCTGGGACAGAGCCGCTAATAAATCAAGCTCCGGACATGTGCCTAACGTTACTGTAACACTAATTAAAACAGACATTTGACTATGTTGTTACTTAATGTTACCTGTCCAGGAGAAGAAGAGCTAGCTCCGAGTCAAATTGTAGCCCCTTTAGCTCTCGCAGTGCTCTCCACCTTGGAAATGCAAGGCCAATGTTAATCTGGGTTCTGTCTCTTTCTTTATCCGACAACTTCTTCGCCAACGACCGTTGTTTCTTTAGAGGTAATGTCTTCTTCGCCAACGACCGTTGTTTCTTTAGAGGTAATGTCGGATCCCGGTCGTCTTCAGGTGAACGTTTTGTTCCGCTCTCCGCCATTTCGCTTCAAAAATATGCGCTGCCATTGCTCACTGGCTGTAGCCTTTTATAGGGAGGGACGCTGCCATTGCTCACTGGCTGTAGCCTTTTATAGGGAGGGAGGGCCAAGGGCTCCGAGAGGGATTCACATGAACGTACATGAACGCGCAGCCGGACCTGCTTGTAAACAAGGGGCTGGAGATCAACACATTTTTTAATTCTTGTAAACAAGGGGCTGGAGATCAACACATTTTTTAATTCCTTCAATCTAGAAATGATGAATTTCCGCTTATTGCCATTTTAAATTGACTCAAAGTTCACATGGTTCTGAACACCCGACTCCAAAAGTCCTGGGGAAAAGTCTGGGTTTTTGTGACCCATCCACCACCCCAAGCTGCCTTCTTACAAGGCCGCTCGGGGCTGCTTCTGTATTTACTCACATTGGTAACGTGACTGCAGCCTTCCAAAATATGTGCGATATGTACAATTACTTTTCATAGGAAAGCATACAACCAGTTTGTGAGAACAGCTTCCACACAGCAGAAAATGAGATAGTCTGAAAAAAAATCATATACCTCTGCCTACTCTATTGCCTTGTAGCACTTCTAAAGACCAAACTGCATGTGAACAAAAACAACCAATGAGAGCCAAGGAGTGTACTGTTTAGCTGTACAATGAGAAAGTTGGTCTGGCTGGTGGGCGATACTTCAGTCGACTGTATCCAACATTACAACTTCCTCATTTTACAGCTAAACAGTGCACTAAAATATGTTTCTGAAAACAGTTGAGGAGAGAAAAAGGCTATGCAGTGACAGAATCTTGATTCATATTTGATCAGCGCTGCCTCATTTGACAGTTTGACAGCAGTTTACGAACAGCGATTGACATGATTGACAGCTGCTTTAGGAACTCCTTGGCTCAGATTGGTTGTTTCTGCCTCACCATGGTCTGATTCTTGTGTATGCCATTAGAGGCAGTAGGAGGGGAGGAGGGGCATGATTTATTCACAGTCTATCTGTCTCATGTTTGTTTTTTAGAATACAGTGAAAGTTTCAGCAAAGGTGGCACAAAGTTATTTTCATACAAGTAACCAATAGCTTAAATGTATGTATTACTTGGGAGTTAAGGGGGTTAAGATGGGACTAACTTTATACATAAACATTTGTTGGTCGATTATATTTCCTTTTATTATCCTGAATCTGCAAAGTAACTTAATAGTATACTATATGCAGGATTTTCCTAAAAAAACAAAACAATGTATGGAGTCATAGAGAAGTAGTCCCTCTCAGTCATCACTTACGACCCACTAGAAGTGTGTTGTGGTGTATTTATCTGCAGAGACTCTGCCCTCTGTCTGTATTTTCTTATTTCCTTTATATTTTGCAGTGTTCAGGACATTTATGGGCACAGCACACAGGTGAATTTAGGACCATAAAAAGGTAGTGACCAGGTGCTGTAAGCAGCAAGCATTCAAAAGGAAGCTACAAAAATTGCAGACACAGTGCGGAAAAAAAACTCCTGTAAATATACCAAGGCAAAACACCAACCTGACAAAGCTGGGGTTGGCTTTGACTTACAGTGGTGATGCTGTTTACAAATAGTAGTCGACAGTCCCTGCACAGTATAACTTTATGTAAGTCATTATAGAAATGTAGTGGGGTAAAAACTACAGTATTTCTCTCTGAGTCGTCATGGAGTAGAAATTTAAAGTAGTTGAAAATGGAAATACTCAAGTGAAGAAGAAAAGTCTGCTTTGAAATTATGCCTTAGTACAGTGCTTGAATACTTAGTTACTTCCCACTCATGGTCACCAGTGTAGCCAGAGTTCACTGACACCAAATAACCCAATCACAACCTCAAACCTGTCTAGCCAACATTTGTTTGTGGGGCCCATGTAGGTAGTAAATGGGCAAAAACAAAAACATGGACCCTATATGGGATTGTCCATGGGTTCCATAATGGCCCCATTCCAGTTGCCCACATGGTTGGGTTTAATCAAGTGGGCCCCACATAGGTTATGCTAGGGCTACCTGGGTACCAAGTGGGTATGGGCCCAAAATTGGCATCTTATCTGGGCCCTTATTGGGTAAACCCACCCATGTGGGCAACTGGCATGGGGCCAATGTGGAACCTGTGGACGATCTCATATAGGGCCCATTTTCACGTCCATTTACGACCCACATGGGCCCCACATACAAATGTTGGCCAGGAATTTTGTGCTTCAGATGTTGGAAACTATACATTTAATTTTTAGCAGCTTCACGGAAATCATATGCATTATACACATAGAATAAAACATGGAGGAATTATCTCTGACTGAAGCCATGTGTGGGGTTTTCTCATCACTTCTATTGCTCTGAGCTCATGTGACACATTTTAATGCTAATCTTAGCCTTCAAAAAGCTAATTTATGTGTCAAAGAGTTCAAACAGTGGCCCCACTTGATACGTTCCTTCTTTCATTCGGTTGGAATTGTGATTTTTTTTTTTTGTAAATTATTGCATAAAAAAATCAAATTAACGCCTCACGGGAGATTTCCAGTCACCCATCAAAAGCGAGGAGAAAAAAAATAATGAGACAAGGCGAGAGGGAGGGAAGAGCTGCTTCAGAGCATCACACTGATGGTCATTATTACAACTAATGTGACAATTATATATTCTGAGAAATCCCATAGGGCTATACCTTTAGAAAAAATATATAAATATATATGTTCAGCATTAACAATATGAATACAAGTCCTCACTATTACACAGAGTAGTTATCAGGCTTCTGCTAGGTTATTAATGTAACCTGGGATCTACAGTAGAGCTGCAAAAAACAGCTGTCATTATCAATTAATCTTTCTGTCTTTTTTTTCAATTAAATGATTAATTATTTGGTCTCTAAACATAAAACAGTAAAAAACATTAAAAATCACCGATTCTTGGAGCCCAAATGACATCATCAAATAATTGTTTTGTCCGACAAACTGCCCAAAACCCAAACATCTTTAATTTACTTTCGTGTAAAACAAAGAAAATCAGCTAACCCTCAAATAGGAGCGCTTAAAATACAGAGAGCATGTTGCATTTTTGCTTGAAAAACTGACCTAAACAATTGATTGATTATCAAAATTGTTACCGATTCATTTTTTTTTTCTCAACGTATTAATCGTTGAAGCTCCATGTTGTATGTTTCTATTTGTAAGTTTTTTGTAAGCCCACTTGGAGCCAGATGGATAATGTTTGCAGCGTAGGTAGGACAATGACTTGAGTGTCATTAAGTGTAGGCAATTAGGGAAGAAGTATGTGGGATCTGATTTAGTGCACATTAGAACAAAAATAAATGGATAAAACCGAGAATGCCCGATGAATCATGTTGAGTCTTGTTCATTGTCAGCAAAAAAGGTGTTATACCTGTTTTCTGGGGCTATTTTAAAAAAGAGACAAGTCTGGGACACAATAAAATTGTAAAAATGGAACAATAATAATGCTTTGTATTTAGGCACCATCTCCCAGCACTAACACATGGTTTAAACTGCATATTACACTTAGCAGTACATCTTAGACTGAAGGAAAGTGAATTAATACAAGAAAGTAGAGTCTGTTGTTGAAGACTTAAAAAGAAACACTGAGTTTTTGGAACCAAATAAATGCAATGTTTAACAGGCTTGTAAGTCTGTGAAGAACCATTAAGAAGAGTGTTAAAGGGTTATACCAGCATTTAGCTGCAACATATGGTTTTATATCTACCAGTGACAATTTAAGCTCCAGCACTGCCTTGACAAAAATGTTTATTGGATTACAGAAGAGCACACTGCGAGCAGCAGCCTGCTTAACATTCAGACTGTGCTGGAGGTTATCTGCAAGCTGCAGGGAACCTCCACCGTGGTGTTTAAAGGAGGAGTGTACAACTCCTACATTTATGGAGTCCTTAATTCCAACAGATCAAACCGTATAAAGTGAAATTTTTCCCTTTACTCAAGACATATGTACCATGTTTATACCATATTTAAGATACTTAAATATGGTATGCTTTTGTTAAAAGGTAGGAGTCTCATTCTGATGTTAAAGCAGCTGAAAAATCTGAAGACAGACAAACAAATATTTCCAGCAGTCTTTTGAGGATAAGAATCTTTTTCAGAGCACAGACACAGGTCATCATTGGTCAGTAAAATGTAATAAAAGTTAAGTAAAGCCTGACCCAACTGGAAAAATAAACTATAGCCACTGCAGTTTATAACCATAAGAAACCTAATATACACAGACGCTGTGTTAAAACCAGTGGAAGGTAAACATCTCTACAATGTGATGCAATTCAGCACAGGACTTTACAGCTATGTGAGCGGCTCTGTGAGGCTGTGTTAAGGCACATGTTTACTGCTAATTAGCATGCTGCAGTAACATGCTAATTAGCGTAATTAAACATTAAGTAGAGCTGAAGCTAATATGAATATGGTTAGTTTTTCAGGTATTTCGAAGAAGAAGAATCCAAAAACTGAGAAAATTCTTGATGAATAGAAATATAAGGGGGAGATTATGAGATTATATTAAAACATCCGTTTAAAAACTGTCACACAACTCATGCAGTGTAGTCCAAGTCCCATTTATCTTGTTGCATGCTCAGTATTTCCCAAACACATGTATTTTTGCTAAAACCTTACTATTTAAAACAGTTTTGGATACATATAGTGCAGTCTGTGTTCTACCTGTTCATCTGTTGATTATACTGCATGAGTTGTGTGAGATTTTGTAAACATAGGTTTTGATATAGATTTGCTGTTGTTAAATGCTGTCGCCATTTCCTTCAGAGTATCAAGACTTTTCTCCCTTTTTGGATTCTTCGTTCGCCTTGGAGGCATATGAGAAAAACAAAGTTTTCTTCATGAATTCAAGGTAACATGGGGGTGAAGTAACTGAAATGGTCATTTTGGGGGTGAAGTACTCTTTTAAGGGATCATCAGAGTTATTATAATTGATCGTGAGGGGGAGGTTATTGTCTGTACAAAGTTTCAAGACAATTTATCCAACAGCTGTCACTAAAAACCACAGATATTAACTTCATGGTGGTGCTAGAGGAAAAGTCAGGGGATTACCAAAATCACTGAAGTGCATCATCTAGGGACCTTGAACGTGTCTATAAAATTTCATGACTATTCAACTAACAGTTCCAAAACAGTTGTTTTACTACTGTATAAATGAATATAAATAGTTATAGTTGATACACAGGAAGAAGTGTGTTTTCATTGTGTTGAAATGCTCCTTTAGTCTGCATTCATTTCTCGGTGCTTGTTGCTAAAACAGACGGTGCTTTAAGTGAGAATTTTGTGAAGCTGTTCTTTTGGAAATCATAGGTTTCTTTTGTATTTTAGCTTCAAGGCCCCGTGTTCATAAGCCAAAGCACTTAAGACGAGCCGACAGTTCAGTCCAGTGTGATGACACTCAGCTTTATTGGGTGAGACTGGTGCACACGTAACATCTGAGAGAGGGAACAGTAAATTAACAGGGAGTGAGAGGGGAGAGCATGATGCCATTGTTTCCTCAGGCCACTGCTACCAGCTTCCAAAACAACACCCCACACTTAATTAGACCACACATAATAACACAGGTGCAGGATGCCATAATCCTTCCCACAACAGCATCCTGATGCCCACAAAATAATCATAAACTGCACAAAGTTGACTTCCCTCCAGACATTTTGTGATTTCAGAACTGCTGTTAGAAGGACATGGACGCATTAGTGACTTCTGTTTAAATATATTAAAGCACACGTCAGCAACTGATAAGGTGATAACTGCCAAATAATATGGGTGTCAGCAGGTCTCGAAAAGTCTTTAAAGGAATACTTCACCCACAAAATGATCAGTTGTATTTCAGTTACTCTCCCTGTGTTGTGTTGAATTCTTGAAGGAAACTTCTCAGTGAACGAAGAATCCAAAAACTGAGAGAATTCTTGTTGAATCAGAGTAAATGGGGTCCACGTTTAACAACAACAAAACTATATCAAAACATCCACTCACACAACTCGTGCAGTATAATCTGAGTCTCATTATCCAGTCATACGCTCAGTACTTCCCAACATATGCATTTTCGCTAAAACATTGCACTTTTCTGCATACAAGTAACGCATCTGGGCAAGCGCATGCACTTAAGCCCTGCTTGTGCCTTCCATTTAACAGTGTCCAAACGTACACGCTTGTCCAGACATGCTTCTTATCAGTGCGTGAGATTGTTTATGTGAAAGTGCTTTAATAGTGTCTTGTTAGCGCCAGTGTATGTTTGGGAAGAAATTAGCATACGATGGTTTTCAAAGTGACGTAATACATGAACAGACTTTGCCATTGGGAGGTGAAGAGGATGGTGGATGGCGTGTCACCTAGACGACACGCCTGCCAAGTTAGCATAAAACAAAACTGGTTGTGTTTTAGCAACCTGTCACCTTTTAACAAGCGACTTTTTAGGCACCAAACATGGGTGTTTTCAGGCTGTTTTTCCACCAGGGACAGTGTGATGAAAAGCGGTTGTTTTTTACCAAGCCACGGACTCATGGAATTTAAGTCAAAACATGATCTTTTCGTAATTATAACCAAATGTCTTTGTACCTTAACCTAACCACACGTTAACCACAGCATTGTTAAAACATACATAATGGCATACAAATGTTAATGTATCTGGTTTGCGGAAAAGTACAATGCCAAATATATACAACCTCGATTTACTGCTTGAGTTGTGATAGAAAGCATTGAATTTAGTTCTATAAAAAAAGCCTTAAAGCTATTAAAAGTCTTACAATGGTCTTGGATATCATTAGTCAGCAGGATCAGACCTGTTACAAAAACTTTCACTGTAGTTGCTAGAAAGCTTTTCAAAAATTTCAACAAAAACTTTAATTAAACTCACGTTAATTGGTTTATTGCACTTAGTTACTGGTTTATTAGACACATCAAGTTAAAATGAATGCACTCTAATACAAAAGTCCTGCCATAAATCTTCCCTTCATGACATTTATAATGTTCACTTTTTGTTGAAACTGTTTTATAGAGGTGTTGATTTCATTGTGTGTTTGTTTTGGAAGGTGCCGTCTGTGGTTTATACCGACAGGTCTTTCTTATTATTTTGCGCATTCCATTTTTATGAGTAAGGGTTGGCTAAATAACAGGAACTCTTAACAAAAACTGAACATTATAACCTTCATGAAGGTAAGGTTTACTGCAGGACTGTTGCATTAGACTGCATTCCTTTCAGCTAGGTGTACCTAATAAAGTGACAACTCAGTGTCTGAGTGTGTATTACTAGGAAGTATTGCTTTAAATGTCAGTAAATGTGTGTACTTGGTAAATTAATGGATTGTCCCTGCTGGTTTTCCATCATCCTGTGACTGGTATAACTGTGAAAAAGCCATTTTAATTGCATTTTGTATAAATAAAAGGGTTTTAAAAAGCCTTAAATTTAATTTGGTGAGCTCTACAAAAACCCTGTGTAAATTTGGAAGCAAACATGTTCAGCAAAATGGGTTGGAAAATATAATAAAACATGGTAATCCAATAAATTACATCATATTATTGCAGTAGAAGGGGTGAAGTATGTTTTATTTGATGATACATTATTAATTGATATTGAGCAGCTCTTTAAGGGCAATTAATGCCAATTAAAGAAGTCGAATCATTTTTTCATAAACTTCTTACAGTGTGTGGCAGTTACTCCACATTATCAGTTAAACTAAAATGCTTGTTTTTTTGTTTTGTTTTTTACATTGAACTGTTTTATTGATCATTTGTAGCGCCTTCCTCTAGATTTTGTTTAACTTTGTGGACATTTTGTTTGATCAGCAGGTATCAGCAAGTTATATTTAATGAGGAAATGGCTTCCTGAGCTTGCTGTGACATTAATCATAAGTGTTTCATTCACAGAGGATTTGATTGGGCTCTTTAATTTGTGCTTATTGTTGCAACTTCCTGGCTGTTGGTCATTTTTGAGTGAGTGTGGGGTGTGATATGTCGTGGTGTGACGCGGTGTGTGTTACAGTAAAGTGCAGAAATCCTCTTCTCTGTTGTTTCTGTGTTTATGCAAATATAATTCTGGGTTTTCCAAGTGTGTGTATATATTTATCTTCACAGAGTAGATGATTGCATGTTTGATATACGCATGTTCTTTTACGCTTCCGAAACCAGGAAACATGCCAGATTCAGCTTTCCGAAGTCTATTGGATTAATCAGCTGCTTTCAGCTGCAGATGTCGTTTGGAGTGCATGATTTAACGCCTTTTTCTTTCTTGTCCTAAGCATGATTTCTGTTAATGATACACTGCATGGCAAGCTGCTTTAATGCTTTCAGGCTGTTGGGTTGTCTGATGATGTGGTGCGTGAATGGTTGTCATAATGTATGTGTATGTAAATGTGTGTTGGTAAGCATTTTCATGTATATTTATGTCCTTTTTTTCTGTTCACTTTTTGTTGTACATTGTGTATGTATTGTTTTTGGGTGGCTGTTGGTTTCCTCAGCTTCCTCCTCCTTCTGCCTCCTGCTTTCAATCCTCCTCTCCTTTCCTCTCCTCTCCTCTCCTCCTATGTTGATGAGATACGGTGATTTCTCTTAGGGGAGGCGTCAGTCCATCCTAGTGCAGCCCCGTCTCGCACCTGTCCCACCCCGAGTAACCAGGTAATAAACAAACCGGCAAACTCTCACTCTCCATCCATAACCTGCTGCCTCTTTTCCACTTCTACTGTTCTCTATGTGCGTCCCTGTCCATACGCAGCACCCTGTGAACTCACTGCAAGCCAGCACACTGACAGGCCCACTTACTTTTCCATTTATCTTTCAGAAAGAGAGGCCTGTCACAGAGTGTTTGGACAGAGGTTACTTGAAGGGCACATCTCCATGTTGAAAGGGTGACAACAAAACATTTCAAAGATTTAAAGCCACACTAAAAAACTTGGCAGCGAGAGGTGTTCACCTGAAATATGTCTGAAGTGTAATACTCATAAATCATGTAATGCAACACAGCACCAGGCCGACGGTGCACTTTTTATCTAATGATACCAAATGCATGAGAGAGGCTGGAAATTAAATTTAGGTGAACAAAAGTTTGTATTGAACACATTTGCTGCCATTTAGAATGACCCTGTTCCACACTGGAGGCATTATCGCATTATCACACACACACACACACACACACACACACACACACACAAAACAAACAAACAAGAAATGTTGTGTTTAAGTCAAGACAGACTGAGACAAATCAAGACTCCATCTCTGTTTGTACGGTGCGTTTCTTTTAGCACACAAAGAGGCTGGCTAACTTTTCCAAGCTAGCTAGCTAACAAGTAAGCAAACTTCCTAGCATAGTTGTGGTTAACAGAGGTAGGGCACTCAAATCACAAGTTTGTGGACTTCAGACTTGCTTGACTGACATTGACAAAAGACTTGAGACTTGAATTTAACTTGAGACGGATGACACAAAAGCACTTGCATTCTTCAAGATATTGAGAAGTTCCGTTTTGTTTTTGAAACATGATCTAGTGATTTCTAGTGCAATGTGTGCAAACCCATCAACCTACAAGGATGTGCCATGAATGTATAAGGAAAACCTGGATTCCTCATTTTGGGGCCCAGAGAGCATGTGCGACGGAGACTTACGGTGGCCGAGCACGGCCGAGCAGCTAACTTCCAGTTGAGCTCTCTGCTAATCTAAATGGAGATAAAATGATTTAATCTTGCAGCTCTTCCAGCCTTTAGAAATGTCATTGGACATTGGAAATTTCTCCCAGTGGTCACAGCACTGTAGTGAGGAAAATCCCCTGTGGGCCAGAAAGCGTTTTCCCCGTAGGCCAACATTGTGAAAGAGACGTTTGTAAAACTGTTGACAGAACACCTCAAACTTCAAACAAGGTCAATTATCACTCTTTCTATTCAGATTTTTTTAGCTTTGGTGGTATTATATTTGTACAACTTTCCTCAAGCCAAGAAAAGCAATTTAGAAATGCATGATGTCGTCACAATGTAAAGTCTATGAGCCAAGCGAGAGAGCCCGGTCTCACTCCGGTGCTTGGGCAGTGACTTGCGGCGTCAGAAACCAACCAAAAAAGGTATCCTTTAACGTCGGCATGATACGCAGCCGGTTGTTGTTATAGTTTAACAGCGTCCGACGATGTCAGGGGGGAACATGGCGGGACAAAGACAAAAGTTAAGGCAGCAAAAGTCCAAGTGGGGAGGGCAGGAGGGGTGGTGGATGAGTCCAACAAACACCAACCTTCACCTGAGACAGCAGTGTTTGCATCCCGTAACAACCAACGCACCCAGTGTACCTTGCATGTTGTATGTGGACATGGAAAGTCCATGACCACATGTCAATATGTGATGAGGTCAGAGTGAGAATGTGTTGAGCAGGAACTCATGAGTGGGGCCAGCAGAAGAAACACTACTGGGCATATTCAACGGGCTGTATACCGCGGAGTAAACCCAGAGGCTAAAAAACTTTTTTGGCATATGTGGGGCCCAGTGGGGGAAGTAGAGGTCCTATTCATGTTTCCCACAAACAATGTGACATGACTCAGGGTTGTAGCACTTCTGTAGCTATGACTCTCCTGGTTGAGTCATCAGTGCCAAAGCTGAACAATTTAGCAACGATTTTTCCGTGCACGTGTTGCCTAATGCAGCTTTAAAGTCTTTTCTCTGACAAATGACGGAAAAGTGTAATTTATGCACAGTGTTGTATGAAGTAAGCTTCTCTCTCCTTCACCACACAAAAAGTGACATTTTCTTTGTTTGCCAAACTGTTGTCACCCTGCCAACACAACAGCGTGTTTTCTTGTATCAGATGGTAACTCTGGAAATATTCTGTGACAGACCTCCAAAAGCAACATGAATTATTTGACATGAATTAGGATGCTTTTTCCACTTTATGTTGACCAATGAGCAAACCACATTCCCTGGAGGAAATATACAGAGGTACTACAACAGCTTAGAGCTTTCTGTCTTTTCAAAAATATTAAACATGAGATGTTTTGTGTGTGACTGTTGCAGCCCTCTACAAGTGAAAAAGCCATCGCTTGTTCACACACACAATTCAGTCATAACCAGCAACCCACAGACATACAGTATGCCAACATTTATTACTCGCAGATGATCTTCATGTCATATACGGAGACCTTCCTGTAACTCTTTGCATTGGGTAACTCGCTGTAATGCAGAGAAATACAAAACAATCAATGAGTACCATTGATTCCTAAGCTCCGCTGTTTTCAGATGTTGGCATTTGCAAATATTCAACTCAGATTTTCATCACATTTTATAGACACCTCATTTTTTTCACTTGTCCTTGGTTAACTTTGAATTATACATTATAAACAATAATATACAGTAGCAAATACAGCATTACTGTTACATGCACAAACAGGATGCACATGCCCTGTGGTTCATACAATAGCACTATGACAAGGCATTAGTTAAATAAACAGATACTCAGTATTATTTTTGAAACAATTTTGAATGCAAAATTGTGACTTTCTGCACAATTCTTTACGCAGAAAAAAATCAGAATTAAAAGGGAATACACACAATAACGTTTTATTGTTTCATAGATTTCCATCCAGATTTGTGAACAAGAAATGAGATTTATTTTTGGGTATGAATCTGTTAGAAAGTCTGTGGAATATTGTGTGATTTCTCTTTTATTCTATTTTTTTTTTTCCTTCACACACAACATGTTTTTGAACCGCTTTGTTTTCCTACACACATGAACTCACATTTCCATTCACTTTCTCACCCCTCCCAGCACGCCCTCAGATATACAACGGGAATTATGGGAAATCTCCGTATCTGACCCAATCCTTCCCTGAAGAACACTGATTTACTGTGCACATGTTTTTGTGTGTTTTTCTGTGTCTTTCAGTGTGTTTCTGATATCTATGTGTTTGTGTATGTGTTTTGGCACCTGGGCACATTATTTGGTTGAATGGTGGCGTAGGACAGTTGTTCCGGTGCGTGTGAGGATGTGTGAAATGCGTTTTTTGTTTTGTTTTGCATCAGAGTTAGAGCTCCTCACCTGGCAAGCTAGTCATGTTAAGCCATACAGTGCAGGGGGGTCTTTTAATGTAACAACTGCCATATATAAGTTGATTAAACCGACACTTACAGCATTTCAAATGTGGAGGTGAGGAAGATTTTTGCTCTATAGACATCCACGATTCAAATTGATTGGAGATTGGAGGAGATGGGTAAGAACCAGTGTGTACGCTACTCTTTCTGCATCATTACGATACACCTGACATTTCAGTTCTCCACTAAGTGTTTTGTGTTTCTGTCTCCAGTACCCCCAATTTTCATTAGCATAAAAAACACTTTCACACCAAGCTGTAATTGAAATGCACCAAGTAATCAAACACTACAGCCCACAGAGAGTGAAGCAAGTTTGGTAAGTTTAAAATAAAAGGATGTCAGTAAACATTTTTGCCATGTCTTTGTTCAGCTGCTTGATTTACTGAGTTTAATAGACATGTGTTTTGGTCTACACATGGATATTAAACGACACTGTTGGTCGTGTTTGAGAGTAACGAAACAAGTGTTAGTGGAGTCATGTTACTGGCATCCTGTAACTGTCTGTAGACACTGTGGCTGTTCATAGCACCAGTTAGCGGCTGACTATGTTTTCATTCATTTTGGTTCTGATTGAGAAGAGAAAAGGCCCGCTAATTCACATCAAATTTCGGGGTATTTTTCTTTTGTTCTTCTTTTCACTTTTTTTTTAAGTGAAATGGAAACACCTTCCACTCACAATGGACACACCCATCAGATACAGTTTATCCAGTGATTATTTGCTTTTGATTCATTTTCTCTACTGGATGCAGACCAAACTATCCCTCCTACTTCCTGTCTTTCCCCTCTACCGCACGCCATTTTCATTCATTTTACAGTATTCCATACTTCGTGTATGTAAGCATTAAAGTGGTATCTATTGTCATTTCCAGTGGTTGATAAAGAACAAAGATGAGTTAAATTATTGCACATATTTCCAGGCTCTTTTAAGATGGCTCTCTGCTCACCGCACATTCTCAGTGAAACAGAGTCTGTGTAATTATGTCTAGACACCACACAGCAAATGTGCCAGCCAAGATAAATCAAGTGCAATTATTTCAAGAGGTTCCACCAGAGGTCTGATGGTAAAACTGTGATTTTTCAGCTTTCGAAATGCTCCTATATTCAAATCATCTTGCAGTAGCTCTTGGATACGTTAAGTACCATTATGAATAGAGTCCTCATAGTTGTCTATTGGCACAATAACCCAAGTGTTTTCTCTTCCCACTGCTCCTACACAGACATCAGTGAACACGCCTGGGAGCGAAGGCTTGCAAACAGACTCTGATATAAACTAATAATGAAACTAGTCTTGCATTGCTGTTATTCTGCGCCAATGTAGGTAAGAAAAGATGGCAAAAACCAAACTTTGACTTAATCACCAATCAAAAGCTCCAACCCAGGGTGGATACCCATGCAGCGGCTCATTGCTGCGTGGTCAGTGGGTTTGGGTTTGACGTTTTTGGCTGGTGTTTTTGTCGGGTTTGGATTTCCTGCCATAAATCTATAGGATGCACCTTTATCTTGCTTTTTTAACTTTGGCACTGAGCTCCTTGTGGTTTTTTTGCATGTTTTTAGCAGCAGGCTGATGCTACAGAATGTGCTGTTAAGATGTTTATAGACACCATAAGCATAGAGTTCCTTTATAGTCTTAAATTTAAAAAAGCTCGCACATTTGCATAGAAACTTATTGAACATGATTTGTACTCATTGGCAAAGAGTGACTTTTCCTGACACCCGATAAACACTCCTTGCTACTCATCCAAAGAGGATCAGGACCCTTTGACCTCAAGAATTTTAATCCCCCTTCATCCCCTCTTCCCTTGTGCCCCTTTTCCTGTGCTGCCATTTCTATTGGTGTACGCCATGCATCAACTTCGTAACTCATTTGGCTCTTTCTCTCTCCTCTCTCTGTCTCTCTCTTTCTGTGTGGTTCTTCCAATCCCTCATCACTTGTCTTTTATTTCCTGATTCCTCCTTACTTTGCTTGTGCCATCGCTTTTACACGTGCCCATTCCAACCGGTTCTTTGTATTTGTCGATGTTTGATGTTTTCCACACAATTCACATCCCTCTCTGGTGATTTTCCTCCTTCCCATCTTTATCTCACTATTCTTACTTCCTCCCACGCTCTCTTACACCTCTTCAACATGTGATTTTTCCCTCTACATGTCACGTTATCTGCCTTGATTGGACATCTCCTTTACAACTCCTCACATCCCTGCCACCGCTCATTGAATGGCCTCTCTCCTACGACCATCTCTCCCTGCTCCCACTCCTCTTTCCCCTCCCCTCTCTCTCTATCTCACTAGGAGGACCAGCTTTCCTCCCTGGGTTATGCAGACCCCGGTGTGAAAACTGAAGGTGGAGGGGGAGGTGGTGGAGGCGGAGGAGGAGGACAAGGAGGAGGAGGAGGAGCGGTAACCGACGATCAAGGCCTCAGAGTTTCTTCCTCGGGCATTTCCTCTGACAGCTCGCCCCACAATGGAGTCCTCCCCCAAACTGTAGACCCTCCCTCTCTACCCACTCCTCATCAACATCCTAGTCAGAATGGAGAGCTCCGTGGCAACCAAACATCCTCCCCCATGACAACCTCACAGGCAACCGGAACCACGGCAACAACAGCAACTACAGGCATAGCAGAAGAAGGGGGAGTAGGTCAAACACAACACTGAGCCAAATCAGAGAGAGACGACACAAAGGAAAACTCTGTCCCCCGTCTTTCCCATTTAGCGAGCTTTGAAAAGAATCCGCCGTAGATATTCTGATTCCCCGGGCGAGAGAGAGAGGAAAAGTGTGCGGGAGACAAGTAGTAATCACACAGCAACTGTACAGTGCATAACACACGAACACACAACACAAAGGGCTCTTCAACGGACACTTGTTCTCTTGATGCTCACATGGAGCTTCAGTTAGTATCAGTCTTGCAGGACAAGATAATGATACCTTATCACACACTGTTTGAATCGGTCAAACAAAGCATTTGACATACACACCAAGCCAATATGTGAACACCTGCTCTGTGCACTCGTTGCCTGTCCGCGGCTTCATGAGGAACAAATACACGTAAGGAACAAGCGCTATACTAGAATGTCTTGCACCCCAAAGACTTCATAGTAGCCATTAGCAAGTGCTATAAGCTAGCTTATAGTCACCCTTGACTCCCATGGATGTAGGTGCATTAAATAAACCTATCCTGAACACGCCAGGCTGCAAATTGTTTAGGTAGAGATGTTGGTGATGTAGTCTGGCTTTCTTAGTGCCTTTGAGTGTTTTTCAACAGGGTTTTCCAATAGAGATCTGAAGTAACAGAAGTAACGGATGGAGATCCAAGTTAGCTTTTGCTAGTGAGAGAAATGATCTGTGGGCTGAAAAGAGAGATTCAAAGACACAAGATCAAAGCGGCGTAGAGGTTTTGAGTGACAGAAGACATTTTTGGGAACTTTTTTCCAGTTTTTTTTCCAATCTAAGGGACTTCTTGTTTTTTGGACTGAGCTCGTGCAATTTTTCTCTTCTCAATCTCAGAACCGATATGTGATAAACTGGTGCTAAACAGAAACAAATGGTGCCATTTTCCAAGTCAAATGTCTGTGTCTGCCATAGCACTGCCTCTTTCATGATTCACTCACTGTCTTTTCTCTCTTTCTCTCTCCCCTGCGATTTGTCTTTGATAGGACTTTTATTCCCCCCAGTATGTTTTGTATGTGTCTTTGTCTTTGTTCTCTGTGCATCCTGTTGTGTTCCTATGTCCAATGGGGTTGTTGGGGTTTCCATATGTGTGTTTTTAGAAGCGCCCTCCTCCAATCTCTGGTTACAGTTAATAAAAGCAGCTCCCCAATTTAAGATCTGATGGATCATCTATTGAACGGGTTATTTCAAATTTGTGGAGACCCAAAAGTGCTATTTTTTTGAGTTTACACAGAGAAGTAATAATTTTAATAATGAATTTAGCTACTTTGAATGAAATGGATGAATGGAGATTTACAGGGTTTTTTTTTTTTAGTTAAAAATGTTGTGTTCATATAGAGAAGACAAGTGGTGCCATTATGAGTACTTTTTATTTAGATTTTTTTTTTTTATTTCTCTTACAATTTTCACCCAAACTGCTGTTGTAAGTGTATAAAAGTACTAATGACAGTCCCCAATTTTTATTTATTTTTTTTTTACAGTAAACATTGCCAGCGTGATATGATAACAAGGATCATTTTATGTGTGAAAAGACCATTTCAACCATTTAGGTTTGCCTGCCATTAAGTGCCTGGGATAAATATATTGAGCATCCTTTGGCCAGTAGACTAGCTAGTCATCGACCAAATGCACATTTTAATGCCTTGCTTAAGACGATAGGATTATAAAACACCCCTGATGCTTAAAAAAACAGTACTGACATGCTTTTTTGTGTCGTTTCCATAATTTGAAGTTTCATTTCAAAATGAAAAAGCTGGTATCTGTTTCTGAAACCACATTGAAACAAATTAAAAGAGTTTAATTTGAATTTTTAGAATTACTGTACGATGTGTTTTTGAAATGAACTCTTCAGTTTCTCATGTGTCAAATGCTGAAAACACGAGTCATTGAAATGTCTGTAACGTGTATCCATATTCCTTCATTTTGTGTATGAACTGTCTGTTGTTACGGTTTGTCTGGATGTGAACCTGTTTTCGTGTCCGTAGCCTCACACACTGGTGTCGCTCTGAAACAACTCAGCTTGTTTGAAGGTTGAACCAAGAGGAGTTGAAGAGTTTCACATCAGCTCTGTGTCAGCCATTTTTCTCTTTAGAGTCAACAAACCACTTAATTTGCAGTGTCAAAGGTCAACACGGCCGACGCTAGCACTTTGTAGGCCAGTGCTAATGGATTAGCTTGGACTCATTCTCTCAATGAATGTTTAACTGTTGAACCACGAAATGTTAATAATGCTAGCAGTATCACGCAGGGAAAGATTGTCTTCTATTGAGACAGCTTGTAGGGCTACTTTTCTTCTTGTGAAATTACTTGTGTGTGAAGAATGTTGGATTGGAAGCGACCTAGGTTCAGTGTCTTTTTCAGAGATGTGAGATGATCCGTGATTGAGAAATTAACATTGCTGTGAAAATACCTCAGTGACTCAGGTAAACAAGCAGTTGCCTCAGAGCTGAACACACACAAATATATATATAAATATATATATATAGAAAAAGAGATGAGTCCAGCTTTGGACAGACTGCCAACATGCAGATACTCGGTCTCTCGCTATGCTTCAATAGCACCTGATCAAGCACCCTCCCCCGTTTCTTCTCTCTCTCTGTCTCCCCTTTTTTTCTCCCCCTAGCCACTCTCACAGCTTCATGGAGGACAATGTGGAACCTAATTGGCTGATGCACCATCGGCAGTCCGCAGGGTGGCATAGCCAAATGTCCAGAGCCCTCTCTCGTGACGCGATTGGCTGACAAAGGGAGAACTTGGGGCATTGGTCCCATTCTCTTTGCTCAAGGGATGGTGCAGAGCCCCAGCGGACCATGTAAGGAAATGCTGGGTTGTTTTGTTTTTTTTTTAATTTTTAATTTTTTACTTTACCTTGGCCCTCTCTCTCTGATTTGATAACAGGATTTTTTTTAAAAATGTGTTTGACGCCTTGTGGTTGGATCTACATTTTACTTTTAAAAAGGTAGGCTGGACACATATTGGCGTTTGTTAGCCTGCCGAGCATGCAAAGAACAGCTATGCAGTCTGATCAATCAGCAGAACGGAGGAACACAAAGGCCAAGGAAGGCGTGACGCCCAAATTGAGAGAGAGGGGAGGTGTATTGTGGGTAAGATGTATTTCAAAGGTGCTTGACTTCTCTTAAAAATTTTCAGTCAAAGCTGATTTACTTTTAGAGCATTTATTTCCCTCTCTCTTTCTCTCTCTTTCTCTCTTATAGTCTTTTCAAATTACCCTTTGACTCCTCTTCACCTCTTCATCTACTCACTCTTTATCTATCTAGGATTCTCAAAGCATTATTTAACCGCTTCATTTTTACTCCAATTTAGACACACTTGATCTCTTTCTCGACTCGTATAGTTTTAGCTCTTCCGTTCGAATCTCTTTCAGACTTTGATTTTAAAGGAAACTAAATATGCACAGCCTAATACAACAAGTGAAACTGCTTCAGAACAAAACTCTTTGCTTCAATGAAGACTTTGAAAAACCGGACAGAATGTTATTATTTATATTTCTATGCTTATTCTTACAATAGTATTAAAAAAAAAAGAAACTCTTCATCAGAAATCTTCCGGAGCAGATATTTATTTCTTGATATAGATAGATGCCTCTATCTAATGGAAGTTCATAAATAATCCATTTTATATGAACCAAGTTTTCTTACTAAGACAATCCTGTGGAGAGAAGCTTTGCCCTGAAGGACTGTGACGAAAGGGACAAACTTGTGTTTTACCTACTCCCCTTACAGCAGTTTGCACGTTGCTGTGACCTGTGCCCCGCCCCTTCCTCTTGGTTATAATCATTCAAAACAAACAAAAAAAAGAAACAGTGGACGGATGTTTCTCGCCCAACAATCGCCATGGAGCTCTCCATTTACGGACGATGTGAAAGTCTTTGGATGAGGACATTCTTACAGCTATTGTTTTGTACTCCACTTTCGACTATCTGTCTGTAGAGTTTTAACCGAGCGGAGGATGAACTCTTGGTTTCAGTGTGGCCACATTTCTGCAGTCAAATCGCTGTAAAACTCCCCCCATTTATTTCAATGGATGGACCCCACTGACACCAGTCTGAGTTGAAATCCCCGCCATTTCCACTTACGACTGAAACGACGACAGAGAGAGATATGTTAGAGGTCCTGCTGAAACGAGTGAATGTGTTTGTATATAAGTGTGCGTACTGGCTAAATCTTTGTGTATATACTGGATAAATGTGTATATATGGTATGTCTATGTGTATATACAGTTTGTTTGTATATGCAGAGTGTACAGTTATTTTTCCTCTAATGTTTCTCTCTCTTTCTATGAATAGGTCTTCTCAAGTTACCAATACTGAGGCATGGAAAGGTTTTTAAATGTACCGAGCTGTCAGAGGCACTTTGTGCGCAGACTTAGAATATCAGCAAGGTCTGTCACTTAACAGCTGCATTCTTGAAGCTCTCATACAAGAAGTAACTCACATACTCTTAAAGCTTGCACTCATTTTCTGACCAACTAAAAAGCTTTTCTAAGTAGATTTGGGTGACCAAGCAATGTTTGTACATATATAGACTAAGACAATTTTTTTCCAGAAACCTCCATCTGCATTTCTTTGAAAATTCTCGACCTGTTTTTGAGTTCTTGCGTATCTGACTTTCACTTTAGGTTCCTATGGTATATGTTTGCAACGGTTGTCATTCAGAGTTATATATTTATTCCGACAACCCTTATATATTTCTTGAAATTTTGTTCCCCAAATTCTGCCTCTCATGGAGCCCTCTAACCTTTTGTTGAGATCCGGTTAGACTGGCGAATTCTTCCATGAAAGTATACTGTCATTACTTAACATTGCTTGTTTTTGTATAGGTCCTTACTAAATAAGTGTGCCTCCCCCCTTATACTCTTACTAACCTTAGATCCATCAACTCCTCTGGTCACTCATCTTCATACCCCTTGACAAGCCATAGCCCCCCTCCCCAAAACTCCTCTATTGTTGTTTTGACAGGACAGACATTTGGGGATTTTGTGTATATTAATGGAAGAGTGGTGTTGAAGAGTGTATTGCAGTTGTATATGGATTTGTTATGAATGTGGATATTCTGATCATTGAATTATTATTGTAATAATGATAATAATTATTGCCATTTTGATTTCGTTGATTAATTCCTTTGATGCGGTTGATGAAGATGCCATTGTTCCTTTTTTTTTTTTTTTTTTTTTTTTTTTTTTTGGAATACACCGGAATTTATATTTTTCGGGTGGGTGAATCTGGAGATAGAAATACGTAAATAAATAAATAAATAAACAAATAATTAAATTCTTAACCTGCGGTGGAAATGTGTGTTCTGTTTCTTAATGCATTGACTTAAAGTATCCCTCCATTTCAAATTACTGCTGTGATAGACCATATTTATCTTACTTTGTCAACAAATCTCAACACCGTTGTTTTCTGTTAATTATTAAAGGGGCCAAATTCAGAGCATGTGGGTTGACTGCACACGGTTCTCAACATGGAGTCTGAGCCGGTGGCTAGCAGCTAATGGTGCTAACTCCATAAACAACGGCACCAGTGCTGACAGAGCTAACGGTGTTAACCAGGGTGGAACTGGAGAATGGGATTTTGCGATGATGCCATCACAATATCAGCAGTTACCGCCATATGAGTACAGTGTAAAGCTGCAGCAATGAGGTGGTCAGTTGGATACCCACATGCACTCACGGCCCGACCAGTTTACCATAACAAACCACAGAGAAGCTCGGATTATAAACACACACAGAGCGCATGATTTCATCCTCTGCTCAGGAAGCCATTACTCCACTAAATCTTTACACAGCAAATAGTGTTTTGTGGCTTTATAAATGCTCTGAATGTTGCATACAGAACTTTTAAAAACACATCAGCGAGCCACACTGTTGCACTGGGTGACATTACCATTAATCTACACATCGTAGTTTGTCTTGAGACAATCCCACATACACCGTCCTGCTGCTGTAAATACTCACCAGAGCACCAAATGTGTATAATACATAGCTGAAAATAGTCCCCAACAAATGCTCTGTTAATTTATGTTTGACTGACATCTGCTAAAAACTACAGTGCCCAGCTGTTTAAGGAAATCTATTAGCCTTTTTTGTAATGAAGTGTTTTTGTGGATTTTGGGATTTACACCTTCAGTAGTAACAAATTGAGACAAAGCTGGAAAGTTGTTGGTTTTGGTCTTTTCATGGGATTTGTTGAAAACAACAAAAATATAGAATATCGCCAGCCTTTTCCTTCAAGTGGTGGAAAACATGGCTCAGTTTTTGTCTGGAAGCAATGTTTGGTCGCTTCCTTTTTCAGCAGTGGTTGAAGATATATGCAGATATTTTACTCAAGTAAAAGTAGTAATACCACAGTGTAAGAATACTCTATTACAAGTAAAGGTCCTGCATTCAAAGTATTACTTAAATAAAAGTACAAAAGTATTAGCTTAAAAATATACTTAAAGTACACAGAATGGCTCATTTCAGAATAATACATATAATATCACTGGGTTATAATCAGTGATGCATTAATGTGTAAGCATCACTGATGTTGCTAATTTTAGCTTTATACTGCTGGGTAGTTTAATTTATATTCAGTACATCATCGTAATTTTAAATAGTAACTAAAGCTGTCAAATAAATGTAATGGCTTCTTAAATTTAGCAAAGTAGATGTATAAAGTATTAAATGGAAACACTCAAAAATATACTGAAGTACAGGACTTGAATACATGTACTCTGTTACAATCCACCACTTGACTATAGGGCCACAACTAGGAAGTATTTTCATCATGGATTCATTTATCAAGTATTTTCTAGAATAATTGTTGTGTGTGTAAATGGTTAAAAAAATAGATACAATTCCTGCAGAGCCCAAAGAGACGTTTTTAAATTGCTGGTTTCATCTGATAAACAGTTAAAAAAAACAAAAAAAAAAACAGATATTTTATTTACAATCATATAAAACAGAGAAAATCAGAAAATCCTCACACTTGAGAATGTGGTACCCACAAATGTTTGGCATTTTTGCTTCATAAATTGACAGCTTTTGACAACTTTCAGTCACTTGACTAATTAATTAATCATCTAATTGTCTCAGCACTAGTCTATGCTGTATGTATAGGCTCACAGCATGCACACCCTCTTAGCAAGGTTATGAATGATCAAGAACCAAAACTGTCTATCAAGTCAAAAATTCTGCACTACGAACCCAAACGAAGTGTAGGTTATCAATTGCCTTCGCTGGTTGTACCTGTATTCCAATGGAAAGATTCATTTTCTAGTCTTACAAGCTCTTTCACCCTTATTTTCACAGGTAAGTTTTTGCAGCTCACTTGTGGTTGCATCACAGTGCTCGCTCATCTGGGTTGTCTACATTTTCCTTCTCTTGGTGAGCTGAGCAGATCATTTCCTCACACTCTCCCCAGCTGAGGTGCTGAGAGCGAGGATGGCAGGCAGGATCTGGGAGTTGGGGACTGGACTGAATATAGCAAGCTTGTAATTATCCTCATCCTCCTAAACTTAATCGCCTGCAGCTCCTGAGTGAGTTGGCAACTTCTGAGTTTGGACAGAGCAGGAAAAAAATTAGCACAGCGGAGGAGCAATAGACAGTTCATGCTGTGCAGAATGAACAGAACAAACAGAGTTGAGAGTTCAACCTCAACTTGCTCCAGACCACACATCAAATACATTCATGTAATTATTCTCCTAGGTTACACTCTGAGGAATTTTCATAACAAAATGAATGTCAAGGTCTTTATTTTTTATTTAATACAATAGACCTGTGTAAAACCATGCCAAAATTGTGCATTTATTTCTGAATTACAATATTTTAGTTTCTAAAAACATACTTTTATCATTCAAGCAGACAAAATCATGACATAATGAACCAGAACCTTAATAAAACTACCTTGTCCTTCCTAACTGATGCCTCATCTTTCAGTGATCCCCTTCATCATCACCTGCCACACCAATATCTTGTTTCTACAATCAGGAAATCCATAAGAATACATTCAATTTAGCAAGGAAGCATGTCTGAAAATGCCATTTCTCTGTGACTTCAACACAGCATTTATAGGGATGCAAAATAATCTGTGATCTTTATGGACCTCTACTGGCAACCATGAGGAATTACAACAACAGTGTTTATAGTGGCTGTGGTTTCTGTGCCTTTATGTGCAAATGATGGAAGTATGAATGCACAAATCTGGAAAGAAATTATAGGCTATTTATTAGTGACACAACCGTAAAGTCATATACAAGTCTTACATTGAAGATTCCACTTAAGAAACATTTACTGCAACATGTAAAGTAAAAGAACTTGTTGCTACTTGCAGAATTGTCCAGTTCAGATAGTTATTCTACATTGTGTGATAGCTTAAAAAGATTAAAATTGCCGAAAATACTTAAGTAAAGCAAGAGTAGCTTAAAATTGTGCTTAGGTACAATATTTGAGTAAATGCACTAAGTTTAAAAAAACACCTTTCTACTTCTATTTGTACAATGTGGCATGCACTTAAGTAAAACTGCTAATTTCACAAAAGTAAAATTGCTATTCTTACTGAAGTTAACCCTTGAATGCAAGGCCTTGACTTGTACCAGCGTAGTTTTACGTTGTAGTATTGCTTCTTTACTCTGGACACTTCTTCACACCACTGCTGAAATCTTTTTTATTTTATTTTTGTATTTATGTATTTATTTGAATGTGTAATTTGCAGAAGTAGGAAACATTTTAATCAATATTTTCGGAAATGCGGGATTTGCACACAGTCTGGCAACCCGTGACTTAAGCTTGTGAGCGTGATCTGTACTCTCGCGATACTCAGGCGGTCACTGCCTGATAGGAATAATGGCCGCCTTCGTAGCAATGGCTGGAACGGGGAACAACACAAGAGGCATATCAGAGCGTTTTAGCTGACCAGGAAGAGCCTAAATTACCAGGCAACCCCTCCTACCCGGTTTTCAGAACGGATGGGTAGAGGGGGGTATTGCCAAAGGACACAAGAAACGAAAGAGACTCAGAGGGAAAGGGAGGAAAGCTAACGCTATCTCGATAGCTAGCGCTAGTTGTCACTGCCGGGGAACAAACCCGAGTAGCCCTGACAACTGTGCGGTCCGGAGGGCTGAAGGAAGCGGTTGACCAGACGCTGGAGCGTGTGAACAAATAACCGGCAAGTCGCTAACATGAGTGGACCGGGTCAGGACAGTGAGCCAGAGGCGAAAGTCCTTCTCATCAAGCGGCTTTACAGGTAAATTGGCGAGGCCGTTTTGCGTAGCTAACCAAGGTGCTAATTGGACGTTATTGTGCTGGCTAACTTAGCTGCTAGCCAATCAATGTTTGTTATCACAAGAAAGGGTCCATCTATTCTTCTCTTCAGTAAGCTGTCACGACTGTGAGTAGCCACACATTCCTTGTATACCCAGTCAGCGCAGCTTCAGCTAAATCTGACCGGGTAGTCATCATGTTTTGTGGAAGTGTAGCTTATGTTAGCAAGTCATTACTTAGCTGCAAGTGTCATCAGTGCGCTTGTGACAAAGGGAACAGAAAGGATTGTGGCACTATGATAGCCTCCTCGGGATTGTTTAGATCACGGCGTTACCCTTGTCATAATGTTAATGTTCATATTGCTTCATGTTACCCAGGGCTGTGGTGGAGTCTGTGCACAAGCTGGATGTCATCATCGGCAGCAAAGCATCCTACAGAGAGGTCTTCAAGCCGGAGAACATCAGCCTTCGCAACAAGTAGGTCCAGCTGTCTCAGCAGTGTGTGTGTGTGTGTGTGTGTGTGTGTGTGTGTGTGTGTGTGTGTGTGTGTGTGGAGGGAGGGAGGGAGGCAGGAGTGTTAAACATCTGGACAGTTGTTCGAGATAAACTTCTGAATGTAACCAGTTGCTGATCGCTTAGCTTCAGTTCATTTAGCTGTGACTACCCCTCTGTTTAGCTGTGTGTTCAGCTGGGATTGCCTGCATGTCTCCTGAGTTTACAGATCTGATATTCTGTGTTCACATTGTACATCACAGTGTGCTTAAATATAATGATTTGGTTCTGTCTGTCAGAAGTTGTGATCACTGTAAGGCTAAACAAAAATAAATGATAATAAAGATACTGCTTTGTGCTCAGTGGCTCAGCTTGTGAGCAGGATTGCAGTTGTTATTTTCATACAGGGTACAATGAAACAAAAGCTGAGAAAGAGGAAGTTGCTGGTAAATGTGAAAGCGAGACTTGGCCATGTGTCTACACAGAGGGAGAGACGGAGGAGATAATGTCTTGTTTTGCTCAGTGATTGCCTTGGGAAGCAATATGCAGTGTAAAAAGTTGACTAGACGGGCTTTCCTTGTGGTCAGGACTGCATGTAGAGTGTAGTGTCATCATTTTTTGATTAAATGTGCCAAACTTTTGCTAGTTCCAGTTTCTAACTGTGAAGATTTGCTGCTTTTCATTGTCATATATGATAGTATACTGGCTGTCTTTGGGTTTTGGACGCTTGGTTTGACGAGTGAGGCATTTAAAAATGTCACTTTTATCATTTGTTTCATATGCATTTCCACTACTACTCATGAATGTGGCAAATTCCAATGCACATATTTTGGGATGATTTCACACCTGTATTTAAACATATCCACAAGTGTCAGTTCCCCCAGGACATCATTTAATCTAAGAGCTGTGGTCATATATTGTACTTGACTTGCATATATGATAATTTGACACCAGTGTGAGGCTCATATGTTGAGTATTATATTATCATCTTCAGCATTAAATAATGGAAGTACGAAGCACTGAAGCATCTCTTCAAAGAGGCGATAATGACAAATACTGCATGTACTTGCTTAACTGAATTAACATAATCTTGTCATCAGCTGCACACAAAGTGCGGACTGAGATTTCACAATATTATGGTGAACAACTCTGAATCAGTTTACACAGACCATGTGAGTCACAGAAAGGAAAGGCATGCTTATTAGTGATATTTGTCCGACAGCACTCGAATAATCTGTTATTACTAACTGCAGTGTCTATAAAGTAGGGCTGCATGATTGTTTTCATTATCTCGATTTATCATGACAAACAGCCCACCGTTCCAGTATGTATCCTGCAAGGTGTTTCTGTTCTGCATAGCCCCACCTGTTCCTGTGAAACTAGGTTGACTCATTGGTCCACTTGTCAAACCGGTGACCCAACTACCTCCTTAACTTATACATGTGTATCTGCTTTTCTTTCTGTGTGTTTCCAGGCTGAGGGAGCTTTGCGTGAAGCTGATGTTCCTCCACCCTGTCGACTACGGCCGCAAGGCTGAGGAGCTGCTCTGGAGGAAGGTTTACTATGAGGTCATCCAGGTTATCAAGACCAACAAGAAGGTAACTGGCCCATGCAGCGTGTGTGAGACAACCAGTTTTTCTGTTGTTAGCTGGCTTGGCATCCTGGCTGCCACTTAAAGGTCAACGCCACCATGACATCTGCCATTTTGTGGTCAGTGGGATGTAACGTTCCTCGCAGAGTGCCAAGAGTGTGTGCATATTCTGCCTGAGTGATCCCAGTGGAAATCAAACCTCTGAAAATGTCACTTTTAGCGCTTTGCTCTGCTGTTGGACCAACATAGGAAAAGCATCAAACATTATTGGCCTTATCAAATGTTACTGGATCATTTCTGTATTTAATTCAGTAATAATAATGTAGTGAGTGTGTACTGTGATTCAGATGCTTGTGAACTGGAATCATGAACATGTTTTAATGTCATCAGCAGTTGAGTTTTAGTCATTGTTGCTCATTTGTTTGTTTGTTTTAATTTGTATAAGTCATAAAGTCTCTTGCTGCACACAATCTGACGAATGTCCATAAGTGATGCTTCTTGAGTTAGCATCAGACTGTAAGTTTAAAAATGAAGAATATGTGGGGGTTAAAGCTAGACAGAAGTGAGTTTATTAGACCTCTGTAGTCTGCTCCTCATCACTGCTTTAGGCTAGTGGCTGGAGGCTGTGTCAGCCAGTAGTGTAACACACTTGAATCTACAAATAAGCTGTCATTGTTAAAGTTACATTGGGGGTAATGTTGGCGTCAAGTTTTGACAAGGAAGAGGACTGCGTGGCATAAAGAAGATGATATATTTGGTTCTGCTACATTGTTTTTAATCCTCTTTTGAAGGCTGTCTGGTGGTGTTGTAGCTTTTTGGTGACAGTATATTTCATTGTTCCATGCTTTTGTACCTTGTTGATGCTTATCGTAAACTAACATAGAGTTTATTATTGTTGCTCTGGTCATGTCTCTAACATATTGGCTCTTCACTTTCCTCTCTCTTTCCTCTACTGTAGCACATCCACAGCCGCAGCGCTCTGGAGTGTGCCTACCGCACACACCTGATCGCCGGCGTGGGGTTCTACCAGCACTTGTTGCTATATATCCAGTCACATTACCAGCTGGAGCTGCAGGACTGCATCGACTGGACCCACGTCACAGACCCGCTGATAGGTCAGATACGCTAAGTACACATTCACACAAAGACACAGATATAGAATTCAAACATCTCTAACTAAATGTTTTTCTGAATGATGTATAACATTCACACATATGGTTGTAAATATGCTTGTCCACATTTTGGATATCTTTTGATTAAATTTAGAAATCTTGATCACCTTTAGACCTTTTTCACTGAAGATGTTTTGACAAGTCTTTCTTGGAATAAATTCTATGTCCCTGCGCCGGTTTTAAGATCCTGGTATTGTGCATGTCCATTCACCTTATTTGCCTACCAGAACACTTACAAGAATACAGGTACATTCACACTGATACGTCTTCATTTTAAAACGCATAACTATTGCTGCGTTCGTTCAAAAACCTGCCGGTTCACACCAATACAACTAGATGAGACGGTGTATCATCTCTATGCAACAACTCTCTGTACTTCTGTTCTGATTTGCAGCTTTTCAGGCTTATTTTGTGGCTGAATATAATTTGTAGCTTTTTAAAATATGAATGAAGATAGTGATAGTGAGATACAGGCTACAGCTGCATTTGTAGTAGTGAACTGGGCTTAATATTTGCTTTGTAACAACTCCCAGTCTGTTTTCTCCTGCTTTATACTCACGTGTTTCTTTCAGTAACAGTTCATTTCATCGTCAGTCTACGCAAAGAAATCTCTGGTCTTACTTTTCGCCATCTCTGTAGTATTTTCTGTCACCAAGCAACCAGCCTCAGAGTAGACAGTCTGCTTCCTGTTTACATCAGCACAGACGCCTAGTGTATGTAAATGGTCATGTGGTATGTGTTTTCAGGCGAGTTAATAAAGATGGAGATTATTTCTGAAGCGCTGCTAAAATGCTTGCATGTACTAGGGTTGCAGCAAACTGGTTTCCTCTGTTTATTATAGTTATTTTCAAAGGGGAGACTTTTTACTCATACTTCCATATTCATTCCTTTAAGGGTTATACGGACTTATTATAATACAAATTCTGTGATACCGTGAAACCGCAATATTTTCTGAGACGGTAATTGTACCATGATAATTTCACACCGTTGTTTATGGAGATCGTTTCCTTTCAAAATGCTGTTTTAAAATGTAAGTGTATTAGTGTGGATGTGGCCTGAAACAGAGCCATTATGACCTGTGCTTTTCCTGCTATAACAACACAAAATCTTTTTCTTTACAAAATAGTTTGTGATAATGTTAAAGCACTCAATTCTAGGGAGAAATGAACCTGCATAGACGCATTGCTTTTGCCACCTTTGCACCATTTAGATTTACTACACTTGTGAAATGGGTGTAAATCCCATTCAGCATGGTATTATACATGTTTTGAAACTTGTGGATTTGATATTCACACTGCTCAAACTCCCTGAAAGGGTCCACTGGAAAGATGCCCATCATTTACAGCTGGTACTTTCACACTCCAGATAATGAATAGTGTGGTAACACAGTTGCATTTACACCAGGTGTTTATGTGTCCCTTGTCTGAATTCAGTCTCGTATCAGATGTCGGTGTTCCCTTGTACGATGCAAAGCAGACAAATGGTTGGAGAAGTGCCAAGTCAGTCTATTGTCAGCGAAGATAGACAGGTGCAGGGTCACCCAAGTATGTGGTTCTGTGCAGCTGGTGCTTGTCCTTTGCCTCAGAAACCCTCAGACAACAGGGGCTGAATACTCAGCTAAATAGCATCTCTAATCCTGTGTCCCAGCATGAAGTGAAAATTTATGTTATCAAGAAATAACAAGGTGCTGTTTCATACATTCAAACAATCTGCTGTTTGCAAATCGTTGCTTTGCTGGAATTTAAGCTCTTTGGTTACATAATTCCAAGTCATTTTCCATGAGTGCATCAGCTAAATGCTTTAAATGAAAGAAAAAAAAACCACATTGTGTAATTGTTCCCCGCAGGCCGAAAGAAACCAGTGTCAGCCACCCCCAAGGAGATGGAGTGGGCACAGATGGCCTGTCATCGCTGTCTGGTCTACCTTGGAGATCTAGGTAATAACATGATAATAGACTGTGCAATTATTCCATCTCTCAACCCAGCTTCTAGAGGTGTGAGACAGCATGTGTGTGTCATTCAGCGTGGGAAATTTTGGCTTCAGCTATAGCACATAATTGGCAGGAGGCTGTTTGGTTGGTTCAGACTTATGTGATACAGAGATATCAGCATTTTGATTGATTTTTCATTATTAAGCTGACAGTTATTAAGCAAATGGAATTATGTCTGCACCATTTTCGGTTTGCCTCTGGATAGATAAAAGAAAATTTAATTGAACCTGTGAACATTTTTTATTTTTCAGCCAAAGTCCATCTTGTTATTAACGTTTGTTACTTTTTCTGTTACTTCAATGTTTCCTGTGCAGCCCGTTATCAGAATGAACTTGCCGGAGTCGAGGCTGAGCAGCTGGCTGAAAGGTTTTACCATCAGGCGCTGTCTGTCATGCCACACGTGGGTGAGTGACTGTAATGTTAGATTTCTTAATAACACAGCACTTTGCTGTTGCCATGGTCGGGGAGAAGCTGGTAAAGTATGTGTTTTCTGAGCTGGAGAGTGGCAGGAACATGATGCTTCTAGAAAGCTTGGAAAATGCTTTTATCAGGCGTGATTCTTTGACGAGCAGTAACAGTGACAAAAGTGTTAAAACTCTGTTGTTCAATAGAAAAAGAAAGCTTTTAAAGACGAACACTTACACTTGTTAATTCTCTTGATAATGTTACTGTGGAGGAAAGTGATGTTTACACTGCAAATATATTATGTATTTTAACACTGGTTAGCTCCATACCACTCACATCTGTATGCTCAATATGCAGCTAGAGCTAGCAGCTGTTTAGCTTAGCTTAGCGTAGCATAAAGACTGGAAAGGGGGGGGAAACAGCTAGCCTGGCTCTGTCCAAAGGTAACAAAATCTACCTACCATCTCATCTAAAACTCACTATTGAACACATTATGTCTTGGCTCTTTTAATCTGTACAAAAACCTACTTTAAGAACAACAATTTGCCGTTTCACAGGCAGTTGTTTGCCAGACTATTTCTTAGCTAGGACAAGTAACTTGTAACCAGGAGTAGCAGCTTGTTATTATATATAATGTTAGTATTATTGACATTTTTATTGTAGGGTTTTTGTGCTGATTAGCAAGCTTTAAAGGTGCTGATAGGTGGAATTTGTACATTGATCAGAACTGTATACTTTAGTGCAGTGGGTTGCAGGTCCATTCTTAAAGGACCACAAGAGACTAGCAAAAATGTCAAGTTTGTAAAAAGACACTTAATTTTTAAGTACAGTAAATTTCCAGCTTAGAGCTTTTATTTTGAAGTGTCGTTTTCTGCTGCAGAGTGAATGACTAATGGACACCTACATGACAGAGACAGCAAACTAGCTCAACAACATGGCCGGTTACGGAAAATGAATGAATGTCCAAAGTGTTTTGGTGTCCGAATCTTGGCTTATAGCACTGCAATATTTTGACAAGGCTGTACACAGCTCAGAATTATGTCTGCCAAATTGGAGTTAGACGCTCAATACGAATATTTGACTTTGTTATTTTTTTTACATATAGAGTTAAAGAGGTTGAACAGGGTACGACGTGACGTTCAGGGTGACAACAACGTTAACATAATATAGTAAACAAGCCAAGTTAGCGCTCCAAGCTAATTCATGCTAACTACGGTGCAACATTTTTGGGCGACAGCAGATATTAAACAGAAGCCAGAGACTGCATTGTCTTGTTGTGAGCTGTATATTCACCACTTCTAAGCAGAAGGCAGAAGATAACATTATGTTGGAGGCTGAATGGGCATTGCCTCTCTTCCTCTGGCAGCTTCTCAGTCAGACTCACCCTGGGTCTGTGTCCATAGCTGCCTGTACTGGAGAGCAGCGCTCACTCTGCAGCTATATCTGGGGACCAAAATGTACACAGAAGTACACTGCACACTTGACTGACCGAAAAAAATCCCCAACTGCTCGATTTGACAAGTCTCAGTTGACTAGGGGTCTCCAACTGATGATTCAAGTCTTTGACTTTCAGGGGGCAGCCTTACATCACATGCATTATCTTTATTTTTTCAGATTGAACAGGACATTTGGTTATTAGACAGAACATTAGGTAATGATTCTCAGTCCGGTTTACTCATTTCCTCACCCGCCTCTCTACAGGAATGCCTTTTAACCAACTGGGCACATTGGCCGGGAGCAAGTTCTACAACGTTGAAGCAACCTACTACTACCTACGCTGGTGAGGAATGTTTATGTTCAGTCATGTGTGATGTTTAGAACTGAATTACAACCCAATAAGTTTAACTTAACATATATTTTATTTGTGCTAGCATCCAATCAGATGCCCCCTTCGAGGGTGCCTATGGCAACTTGAAGCGTCTGTTTGACAAAGCCGCCAAGATGTACCACCAGGTGAAGAAGCAGGAAATGAAGAAGCTGTCTCCATCTCGACAAAGGTGAGGAGTACTCACAGGAGAGTCGCAAGAAACACAAACACAAAGTTCCTCTGACGCCTCCTTTGATCACGAGCCCTCTCTGGACAGCAGTGGTGTAATTACTAATGGTTTTTCAGGTTTGCCTGGTGGGAAAAAAACCCTCTAAAATAAACAGAATATTTTGACTTCAGTGTGCTGACATCCCAGAGTAATTTTAATCTAGTCCCAATTGACATCTGGGGTTTCACATAATTACCGACCCGCCTGGCCGCCATTTGAATCACAAAGGCGCTCTAACCAGTGGTGGGATGAAGCAGCATCTCTCTGCAGATGGGATTAGATAATTGATGATCCCCGTGGGGAAATTAGGTTGTTGAAGCAACAAAAGTTACAGGAATCAGTAGGAATAAAAGACAAATATGCATACAAATGAAGCATGTAAATAAACAGTTTGAGAGATAATGCCTGGTGTGCTGAAGAAAACTCTGGAGGGAAAAAGCATAAATATAGGTCATGTCATCTTGCCTGTCTATTATGGGATTATTTAGATTACCAGTGTGCATGGAGCAAATAAGATTAACACATTATTTTGCCACCTGGACACAAAACAATGCTGTTGTTGTTTCATTTATACAAATAACACTTCACTGAGGTGTGATGTGTGCGGTGTGAAAACTTTTTGCACCAGATTGCGCTACATTATATATATTGTGATATACAGAAAATCTTTTGCAACACCATAGATATAACACATCTGTTATCCACATTTTGGGAACTAAGCCTCTTTGCTTATTTGGGTGGGATGAGGAGATTCCACACTTGTGTTACTTATGTTTGTGTCCAAATTAAACAAACAAGATATAACCTTTGTACCTTTGGATAGACCCAGACTAGCTGTTTCCCCCGGCTTCCATTCTTTATGCTAAAGGCTGCTGGCTCAAACTTCACATGTAGTGTACAGGCATGAGAGTAGTATCAATCTTTTCTTTAACTCTCAGCATTAAAAAAACAAAGTAGCTTGCTTTTAAACATTCCCTGTTCTCAATATTTTTGTGTTTAATTACTCAGAGGACACAGAGAATGTCTCAGCAATAGTAAAAGCACTGATAAGAGTACCAACATGCACCAGCAGGACATTCAACACACCACTGTTTCTGTAAAAAAATGTTTTGCTTTGATAATTTCACCACAATCACAAGTGCTTCACAAACATGACAATATTTAATGGACATGGAGAATTAGATACAGAGTCATAATATCTGTATTTATGATTTCCTTAATTTTGGCATGACTTTTTCTTTGCAGATCAAAAGATATTAAGCGCCTCTTGGTGAGCTTCATGTACCTTCAGAGTCTGCTGCAGCCCAAGAACAGGTGAGTGCTCGTGCTTGCTTGGATCGCACTGTTCCTCCTCTGTTTTAGAACCAGTCCACAGTGGAAATAAGCCTTTGACTTAACTACTACTTTTAGTCCTTAACCAGTTTATTGGTATGTTAAAGGAATCCTTCTCCCACAAAAAGATAATTTGTGTATCAGTTACACCCCCAGTGTTACGTTGAATTCTTGAAGAAAACTTTGTTTTTCTTACAAGCCTCCACGGTGAACGAAGAATCCAAAAAGGGAGGAAGTTTTTAATGAATTGAAGTAAACAGAGACCGCTTTTTGGGGCGTCGGTGGCTTGGTGGGTAGAGCAGGCGCCCCATGTACAAGGCTGTTGCCGCAGCCACCCGGGTTCGAGTCCAGCCTGTGGCCCTTTGCTGCATGTCATCCCCCCTCTCTGTCTCTCCTCTCTTCAAACTGTCCTGTCCATTAAAGGCAAATGCTCCAAAAAATATCTCTTAAAAAAAAAAAAAAAGAGACCACTATTAACAACAGCAAAAGTACATCAAAAACTCTTTTCATACTCTCACACAACTCATACAGTATAATTCCAGTCTCATTTACACAGCTGTATGCTCAGTACTTTTCAAACACATGCATTTTGCTTAACATTACTATTTAAAACATAACACAAACAGTCTCACACATGGATGAGTGGCACGCTTGGCCAAGCATCATAGACTGTAGAAATAATGGACTTAGCCTAACATGATGTCACACATTGGTTTGTGGAATCCCATTTTGAAGCCTCACGTTCAGCTTAACGGCCATCGGCATCAGCGAGAGGCTGGTGCTGTGGAGGAGCGAGGGGTGGATGTGACTGAGAAGCAGAGGGCACTATGGCAGACAGCCTGTTACTCAAAGCAGCCCGCCCTTAATTGTGCATAACTTTAAGCTTTAATCAAATGTAAACGCATGAGTTATATGAAAATTCACCCCACGTACTGTTGTCATGAAAGGGGAACTTAGCTACAGAGACCAAAACCGTTTTTTGTATCAGGCTGTTTATTTCGGCTGTAAAGTTGAGCATTTTAACACGGGGGGATCTGTGGGGACAAGCGGCCGTTCAAAGAAACAGTTTTTGGCTCTTTAGTGTTGGCTTAATTTTTCAGCCCTTGAGGTTGTGACCGCTTGTACTCCAGTTCAACAAGAATTTTCTCATTTTTTGAATTCTTCGTTCACCGTGGAGGCATACGACAAAGTTTTCTTCATGAATTCAAGGTTGTCGATCATTTTGTGGGAAAAGTGTTCCTTCAAGACTATATGAACACAGTGTGATACAGTTTGTGTGTTTAGTTATTATCAAATCAGTCCATCTATAGTATCTAACCTCTCACCTGCAGAAGTGATATTAAAACCAAATATTTGGTTTTGTGAAGTGTGGACACAGGTCAACAGATTTGAGTGTTTACTGTCTGTGAAATGTTCGGGGGAAAAAAAAGATATATGAAGGACAAAAAGTGAGCATATCGTGACCCCTGGTCCACTGATTCTCCGCAGTGTTTTCCTTAGATTATTCATTAATGGATAGTGCTCACCTGTATTTTCAGTGCATCCTTTTTATGCTGTTGCTTCCTCTCCTCTGTCTGTATCCAGTCTGATGGAGACGGAGCTGACGTCACTCTGCCAGTCGGTGCTGGAGGACTTCAACTTGGTGCTGTTCTACCTGCCGCCGCCGACACATGGCATTGCTCACCACTCCCCCAGCGAGGAAGAGGAGGAGCAGCAGCAGCACGCTGACAGCTCCTGCCCTGTGCTGCCTGACACCCTCGTCTTCAAGATGGTGGTCACTTGTCTGATGGTGGTGCACAGCCTGAAGAGGGGAGGTTAGTGTTAGTGTGATGTGAAGGATGTTTTGGGTTTTTAAATGATAACTATAAAAGAGTAGTGAACAAACAGTAAAGTTTTTCTGTAAATGCCCCTTTAAAAGCTGTTACAATCTACTGTGGGCCTGCATATCCAGGTCAGATGAGGCTTGGAATAACGAGTAGAAGGGGGTGAAGACACCAACCAGATTTTAATTTTATTTTTGTGGAGCTGTGCAGTTAACTAGCCAAAAAGGCCTCACAAAACACCCACTGAAGTAGTCCATGTCTCTCGCCATCATAAGAGGATCTGTGATGGATTGACTCCCAGACTGAAATTTGGACACTAGCATGAAATTAAAAATATAAATCTCAAGAAGTACATATTACAGAAAGTTTTTATTTTTCTTAAAGCTCCACTGATACAGGGTTTCTGATGCCTATACTAATATTGATATTTTGACTGATACTGAGTTTTAAAGTCCAGTGGGTAGGACTTTGGGGGATATATTGGCAGACAAGGTATATGATATCCATAACTATGTTTTCATTAGTTTATAACCTCCTGAAATAAGACTTGTCGTGTTTTTGGTACCTTAAAATGAGCCATTTATATCTACATATGGAGCAGGTCCTCCTCGATGGAGTCTGTCATGTTGTTTTTACAGTAGCCCAGAACCAACAAACCAAACACTGGCTCTAGATAGGGCCATTTGCATTTTTGCCTCAGCCACCATAGTTCTCCCACACGCTTGGCACACAAAGGAAGTTTCAGTTCTTCAACCTTACCGCCAGATGTAAACATAAAAGATGAATGTGTTTGCTGCAGCAGTTGTTAGAGAGTTTAAGATTGCATTGAAAATATTCAATATCTGTAACTGCTTATACGCTTTAGGGTTGTGGGGGGCTGGACATTAGGCGAGAGGGCGTTGGGGTACACCCAGGACAAGTCGTCAGACTATCACAGGGCTGACACAGAGAGAGAGACAACTATACATGCTCACACTCACAGCTACGGGCAATTTAGAGTCACCAATTAACCTGCATGTCTTTGGACTGTGGCAGGAAGCAGGAGAAATTATTTTTACTTATTTTAGGAATTATGCATGACTGATATTTCTCAAATTAACATTTTAAAAAAATTCACATACCCTTTGCAATACTACAAAGTACCCCCCAGGAATACCAGTATTCCCATTTGAGAAACATAGCACTCGACTTTTGAAAAAAATCTCAAGAGATATCAGCCAAAATACATTTTCTTTGCACAACCCATAATATAAATAAACATTTTAGATGAGATTTCCTTGATATGTTTTTTTTGTTTTGTTAATGAGTGACTTTAATGAGATGAGCTGGGCAGGACATTTTCAGTTAAAATAAACTAGTTACTACTCTCTGGAGGACACAGTATAGAATGGTAACAACATCTCTGTTATTTATTTTTTTAATTTATCAGCTGATTCCTTTTATCTGTACATGATTTGGTCTACCCTGGGAATTGCTGTCTAGTAGCATTGCTTATCACCAGAACTTTGTTCAAATCAGAATCAGAATCAGAATCAGAAATACTTTATTGATCCCAGAGGGGAAATTATTTATGTTACAGGTGCTCCTTGCAAGAGAGGAAAGATACGTAAAAATATAAGAAATTTAAACAATANTATTTATTTTTTTAATTTATCAGCTGATTCCTTTTATCTGTACATGATTTGGTCTACCCTGGGAATTGCTGTCTAGTAGCATTGCTTATCACCAGAACTTTGTTCAAATAACAGTTCAAATAAAAATTATTTTTTTTGTACTAACAAATGTTGCACTGTGTCTTTAGGATCGAAGCAGTACAGTGCGTCCATAGCTTTTACTCTGGCCCTGTTCTCCCATCTGGTGAACCACGTCAACATCCGGCTGCAGGCTGAGCTGGAGGAAGCGGAGAGCCAGGTGCCACAACTTCACACTGACGCCACAGGTGAGAGGGGAAATCTCTGTCTCCATATATGGAGGGGAAGGTAGTTCAGTCTCTCAGCCTGTGTTTGTAACATAGAACAAACATAGATCAATACATAAATCGTGGTGTATTCTCATTAGCAACATATTTTAGGATTAAAGCACTACTTTTTGTGGTTTTAAAATATAATCTTTTGGTAGAAGTACAGCTGTAAGTAAAGTTTCTGCAAGACAAGAGCAGCTTAAAGTTGACCATATTTATTCACTTCTTCTGGCAGGCTTTTTCGAGACTATCCCAGTGGACAATATTAGTTATGTAATGTGGAATATGTTGTTAAAAGAGACAAACAAACTCAATGGACACAAAAAAACACTGAATTTTTCTTTTCTAATGTAGATGACCTGGAGATGAGGGACTTGTCAGCCCCAGCGACAGATCGCTCTGATGAGAAGCCTCTGCAGAACGGCTCCCTGGAGCAAGAAGATGAGGAGGAGGAGAAGGATGAAGATGGCTGTGAAAGGGTTGGCGCCAAAAAGCATTGCAGCGTGGAAGAGCAGCGCAAGTTGGAAGAAGAGAAGCAGAGACAGAAAAAGAAGTACACCCGCCTCTCTAGGCTCCGCCGACGCCGCTGCGCCCGCAAGGACACTCGAGGGGAGGATGAGAGCGACCTGAGCGAAGGCTTTGAGAGCGAAGAGGATGAAGATGAGGATGACGAGAGGAGGGGTCACGCTGACTCAGCAGGCGCCACCACGACAGGAACCCCACTCAATCCTCCTTCGATCAGAAAGGAGACTAAGAGAGACCCCCTGGGTGAGGAGGGCAGCTGGGGGAGTGGCTCAGAGGAAGAGGAGGAGGAAGGGGGAACGGCGTTCGATGTAGAAACTGACTCGGACATGAACAGCCAGGAGTCTCGCTCAGACCTGGAAGACATAGAGGACACGGAGAACTCAGACAACTTGGAGGGTCAGGCACGGGAGCACCAGGACGAAGAGGAAGAAGAAGACCAGCCCAAGGAAGAAGGAGGCGACAGGGACGGTGATACACCTCCAACCACCAACGGGCCTCTCATGCCCAGCGACGCCAGCATCAGCAGTAACCTCCAGGCCATGTCCTCCCAACTCTTCCAGGCAAAGCGCTGCTTCCGCCTGGCGCCAACCTTCAGCAACATGTTGTTGAGGCCTCAAGCCTCATCTTCATCGGGTATTCCCACCCCTTCTGACGCCTCTGCTCCCCCTTCCCAAGAGACACCCCCTCCTCCCGGGGACTCACCCTGTGATATGAACCCTGGTACTGCCAACGGAACCACTGAAAACGGTAATGTGCTTTTTGCCTCTGTGTTACATGTAACGTGTCTTTTTTTTTGTGCTTTTCCCAGTTACTTATTCAGGACGTTTTCTTCTTCATCTGTTCCTTTTTTATTGGATATTCACGAAGAACTCAAAATGTGACTTTGCTGAAATCAAACTTGTCTTGTGTCCCCCCCTCTAGACTTGGACTCGGATTCAGAAGGCAGCCAACACAGCACCCAGTCAGTGCACAGTGAGAAAACCCTCTTAGAGAAGCTGGAGATCCTGGCCAATCAGGGGCTGATCCAGGTGGTGAAGGTCTTTGTCGATTGGCTAAGGACAAACACAGACATTATCCTCATGTGTGCACAGGTGAGGGGGCAGAATGTCCGGCTTTTTTTTTCTTCTACAAAACTTTGTCATTTTCAGTGTATGATTAACAAACTCCTTCATTCTGCCTGCAGAGTTCTCAAAGCCTGTGGAACCGACTGTCTGTGCTGCTCAACCTGCTACCAGATGGCAGCAAGATGCTCGAGGCTGGTGAGTTACTGATACACTGCATAAAGATTTACGCTCCTGTATGGCTCAGTAGGCGCAGGATGGCACAACAGTATCGAGGTTTTATTCCCACTGGGTCCACTAATTCTAAAATGTCTTGTGAGGCACAGAGTGAAGACGTTACCTAGACCGCTCATTTAAAGGAGCTGTAAAACATTTTGGGAACATTACTTTTATTTTCCTTCTTGCCAAGAACTGGATGAGAGGATTGGTCCCATTCTAATATCTGTATGCTAAATAAAAGGCTAGCAATAGCAGGTGATTAGCTTTGCTTAACAGCGGCACAGCTAGCCTGGCTTTGTCCAAAGGTAAAAAAAAATAAAGCGGCCAAGAAATAGTTTCAGCATGTCACAACCTGTAAAGCCACAACTCCTTGGAAGTAAATGTGTTGCAAGTTGCGAGAGCTTCAAGACTTGATGTGTGAACAAAAATCTGAACTTATATGTTTCAGTTTTCACTTTTACAAAATATTCACACATCATGTGCGCTGACGTGGAAGTCACAGGAAAAGCAAAAAAACACATGGGAGCTTGTAGAAAAATGGAAACTTGTATGCTGAAATTTTCACTCATGAAAAATATTCACCAGTTCACCAGTTTTCTGAATGAGAAGTCACAGATACAAATGTTTAGATGTTTACATAAATACAAGGAGAATTGCAAACCTGTAATCCAACATTTGTTTGTGTGTGTGTGTGTGTGTGTGTGTGTGTGTGTGTGTGTTTATTTACAACAACCCCCCAAATCAGTCACTGCAGCTTCACAAAGTTGCTCTCTTACATTCCAAAGTGACAAATCTGCGTGCCTGGACTTTTGTAACACTTCTACAGCTTGGAAAATGGAGATATTGGGAATTGAAATTGAGGAATAGACAGCTCATCAGACCAAGAATGAGACAAGAATTAGCTAGCTACTAGGCTTGTGCCGATTTCCGGTTTAACCGCTTTGGTCCGGTTTAAGAGCTCCACCCAGTTTAATTCACGTCAACCGGATAAACCAGGGGAGAAAAGGAAAAAAAAAAAGCTTTTCACATCGGCAGTGTGTCAAGGGACTATATTCAACTTATCTTGCATTGTAACATGCATTATGACAACTTAATAAGGTTTATGTTTGTTTGTAAATGAAGTGGAGGAGCCTACAAGTGTTTTGTTTAGTTTGTCTCAAGAGGCTTCCTCCTCAGCTCCGCTCCGCTCAGCTGTCTGCTGCTGCTGCGAGAGATCAAATTTCATTGGGGGCGGGGAAAAGTGCGAGGGAGTAAAGCCTGATTTATGGTCCTGCGTTAAATCAACAACGTACCTACGTCGTAGGGTACGTGGCTACGCAGGAGGCTCGCCATAGCCCCCGGCGTAGCCTGACGTGCACCTCCCAAAAAATGTAATTACACGTCGAGGCGACGCAGACCCAGCGCAGACCGATAGGGCTGTGATTGGTTTTCTTGGTAGCAACGCATTTCTGGTTCCGTATTTCCAGATTGCGCCATCCCCGCCATCTTTAAACATCTTGTTGTTGTACACGGACGGAGCATGGATCAAGCCGGAAGCTAAACAAAGAATCAACTAGAGACGACGATAACCATTCAGGAAAGGAACGCAGCCCCCTACCGCTCTGGCGGTGAATTGCACCGCGACGAAATGGAGTGACGGAGAAGTTCGAAGGGTTCACGACGGCGTGACGTAGGTACGTCGTTGATTTAACGCAGGACCATAAATCAGACTTTAGCAGTCATTTGACCTAGTAACCCGTTTCCACTGAAGAAGTTCCTGGTACTATTTGGGGCCTGGAACTACTACAGGAACGTCCTCTCGCTCGGCCCTCTCAACCGCCGTGTCTCCACTGAGAGAGCGGAGTCGGAGGAAGGTTCCTTGGTGTCCTTCTGCGTCTTCTTCTTCTTGTGTAACCTTGTGTGTATTGGCGGTTAATACAGTATTACCGCCACCTAGTGGATTGGAAGCGCATTACACCTATAATGGGCTTTTATTGGGAAAAATAACTCGAATGCGACCCCAGTGGTAAAATTAGGTATATAATTCGATATATCGGTTCGGTTAGATATTTGGCTTTAAATCAAACCGGTTGGAAAATTTTCAAACCGGCACAAGCCTACTAGCTAGCACAACTAGGGGTCCGGGACCAACAGGGGTCCATGAGGTTCTCCAGAAAAAATGGGAAGTAGTTTATTTTCACTATTTAATTCACTGCAGAAGTGAGCTCAGTGTGAATAAGAGACATAGGAGTGACTACTCTGATCATAGGTTTCACTTCCTCCACAGTTATCTTCTTATCTGTTGTTGACAACTACCCACAGAATTCTCGTCTTAATCATATTGAACAGCAACGATCTTTTCAGATGGAGATACTGAAATATTATCCAATGGGAGTCTGTGATCTCGTGTTTATTAATTTAGGGGTTCTTGACATGAAAAAGGTTGAGTACTGCTAAGCTAGCGCACCCTGCGGTCCCTCTACCTCACTTCCCACTGTAAGGAGATCACTTTGCAAGGAGGAGAGTGGCAGCAGCTCTGGAGACAAACTTTCAGTGAGCAGCTGTAGTCAAATTCAGCTAGTGCAAACTCCAGCGTTGGGTGTCACAATAGGGCTGGTGACCAGCAGCAGTGATGGGTCTAATCTGTGTTACCGCTAGTGTTGTCACGGTACCAAAATTGGGACCCACGGTACGATACCAGTGAAAGTGTCACGGTTCTGAGTAGTATCAGGATACCACAGCAAAAATCAGGCAGATGTGCCTTTTGTCATTTATAAAAAGATAAATCACTTTTCTATAATACATCAATGATATTTCAATGGAATAAATTACTTATTGACTTATTCATACTTCAAAAACAGCATCAATAAGTGATTAACATAGGGGGGATCAAAATAAAATAAATAAATAAAATGAAAATCAACCAGCCACCCTCCTCCCCTGACAAGTAAAGAACAGTCCCTTCAGTGCGGTGAGGTTTGTGGGCCGTTACCTGCCACAAAGAGAGAAATGTGAACGGCTCGTTTCTCCTCTGACACGTCACATACCTGTGTGACGCCACAGCTCAGTTGTTCAGGTATTTCTGGGCAGTCATGACACCAATAAAGAGGAAATTATTGAACCAGGAGCCGGCTTCTTGGTCGCCAGTAAGCCGTTATCTTGCACCGCGGAGCACTATGGCCGCCATATTCCTGTCTATGACCCCCGTTCAACCCACAACCGGCAGGATTCGCCATTCGTTTCTGCTGCTGGTTGAAATCTGTACTCGCACAGCGTGCTCCTGAATGATTTCTTTTGCTTGCACAAAACTATTTTTAGTCGCCAATGCGAGTAAAATGCTCGCACCGTAGAGCTCTGTAGTGGAAAACAAATCACTGTAGCACATATAAACAAATCTAGCCTACAAGTAAAATTAAATAAATAATAACTTTCACAGCTTAAAGATCCTCAATAGCTCAGCTAATACCTGAAATGTTACTGCAGCAGCATATTGAGTGCCAGGTGGCCAGCACGCGCCGTATTGGACGGCGAATGGACACTCACCCTGTTGTGATTGGACTTTGAACTTATCCCACAGTAGTGGTACCATGAGGTACCGTAGTACTACGGTACTCCAACATTATGGTGTCATATGTACCATGGTGTTTTAGTACCGCGGTCTACCGTTGGTACCAGTATACCGTGCAACACTAGTAACCGCAGCAACAGAAAGTTTGCTGATTCAGCAGGTTGAGTGAGATCTTTGTTTTACAAGTTCTTACATCAAGTCGACAAGCTCTCACATTTTGCAACATATTTACTTGCATAGAAATCTCTGTTTTTACATCTCAGGTTTTGAACAGATTAAACTACCCAGATAAACTGTTAATTGGAAATTAAGATAGGAAAGAGCCAGGCCAGCTGTTTCTTAGTTTCCAGTGTTTATGATAAGCTAAATTAATCCCCTGCTGACACGGGAGTGCCCTCAGTCTTTTTATCTAACACTTGGCAACAATGTAGATAACCATATCTCCCAAAATTCTGAACTGTTCCTTTCAATGAGTGATCAAAGACAGTCCGTTCAAAGTTCCTAATAAAGATAATGATATTTTTATCATTTCAATATTATTATTTAGTCTGTTTCATTCTACACATCTGTGTATTGGTATGATAAAAAGAAGTGTCAATTACAAGCTTTTGAAAAATGAGATTTAGAGTTTTAGACTTCATGTCCATGATTAATTTACTGATTAACATGTGATGTTACACATTATTAGATATTTTATATGTATGATGTCTTCTGATCATTGTGATATGAATTTGCTCTCGGAGCTCTTATTTCATCCCTGTACTGTGTGCACTCACTTAACAAACAGTGCTAATAACTCAGCTCTCACACTGAATATTTGTCTTCCTGTGTGATTTTTACACACTGTGCATGAGTGTGTTGTCTGAGTCTACAGCTCATTTATTTATTTATTCATGTGTGTGCTGCAGAGCTCGGTCTGAACGCAGAGGTGACGGAGCTGTTAAATGAGTGTGAGCAGCCTGGTTTGGTCCAGAGTCTGCTGCTGCCGGAGGATTTGGCTCTGAGACACCTGCCTGCTCTCACCGTTGCTCACCGCCGCCTTGATTATACTCGCCGCAACCCCTCCCTCAGCTCCCTACAGGAGGTACGCACACACAGATACACACACAAGGTTTAGGTTTTACATGTGTTCAGTGCTGGCTAAAAATACTGGAAAACACCAAAAGGTATCAGCTCCACCGTGCCAGTTACCAGCTTATTTTATTGAATCATGGCGCATGATTTTTGCCAGTTGTGTTTTCTTTTTTTGAGCCAGTATGTTTGCAAATATCAAAGCAGTGTTAATATCCTAGACGAAATTATTTTCAGTGTAGGATGTTTTTATAATTACTGATATATCAGGAAAACCTGTATACAGAATTCAAACCTAATTTACTTTTGTTTTTTTAAATTTAAAATTTATTCAACCAGGAAAAACCTCATTGAGATTAATCAGCTCCTTTACGAGAGCATCTGTGCCAAGACAGCAGCAGATTAAACAAAGTTGCAGACAAGATAACAGACCATAAAAAATGAATTTTAGAATCACAGCATACCAAAAATAAAACAGGTCAAGATATCCTGCATCACATGGGGGCAAATATTTAGTCAAGGCATCTACAGCCTGATGAACTTACCTCCAACTCTCTCAAGCTACTTTTGAAAACAGTTACAGAGACCTGCTCCCAAAGACCCAACTCAGTCTGCAGCAGATTCCAGGCTGCAGGGGCAACAAACCTAAAAGCTCCTTTTCCCATTTCAAGACAAACTTTGGGAACAGATAGCAAGAGTGCGTCACAAAGCACAGATAGTAGCTTCCAGCATTTTTCCAGATAGATAAAAATTAATTTTACTTGCTGCAGTGCAATGTGGAGATGACAAAAATTGAATTAATTCAGACTGGAGCTGAAATCATTCGTCTGTTGGTCAACTCAATTAATTAGAGCAGCTTTAAATGTTGGTGTGCATATTGCTTATATAATAAATTTAAGATACATAAGTATATGTCATCATTCTGTCGCTCAGAAGGAAGTATGCATCTACTGTTAGCTCACCTAGCACCACTGAGCTAGCTAACGTTACAGCTAGACCGAGGAGGACGGCATTAATGTTTACGTCTCACGCTGTCACAAGCACGATCCTCTCGTCCATGAGTAGATGCGCAGTGATACAGTTGGTGGGTGTAGTTAAGTAGAAAGAAAATAGTTCCTACATGAAACTGCTCACAACAAGGTCTGTGGATTATCTTGAGTAACCAGGTCATGATTTCTGTAAAGAGACATTGCTGTAGAGTTTTTCAGATGTATTTGTTTTTTGGCACTTTGGGCACCACAAGCTGAGTGCCATCTAGTTTTATTGAAGCCAACTTCTCTATGGCTGATATCTCCAACACTCAACAACTCACACCAAAGCTATCTACATTAGAGAGTAAGAGAAAAAACAAATGTATTTGTAATTATTGGGTGGACTGTCCCTTTAACAGGACATGTTTCGACACTAAAGCGTATTAAGACACACACGTGCCCTTGGTTACACACACAGTAAATGTTGTAGTTGGAGTAAAAGTCCTTCTGAAGCTCATTTCTCCAGTTCAGTATTTAATTATCAAACATATCAAAGCTTGATTTTCTTCTTCTCTCTCCTCCAGTGTGTGGTGCGAGTGTGTTGCATTCGCAGTTTTGGCCACTTCCTGACAAATCTCCAGGGCAACGTGCTGCACTTCAACCCGGAGGCAGGCATCTTCACCAGCATCAGCCAATCCGAGCAGGATAATCTGGTGCAGCAGGCGAAGGCCCAGTTCCGAATGGTGAGTGACGTCTGAACAGAACAAGGAAGAAGAACCACAGGAGGGCCTGCATTCAGTCAAGTCTCATTATCCTGCGTGGCGTCTAGACCGTTAAAAGTGTGTTGTTGTGTAACTGTTGAACTAAATAAATGTGAAGAATGCTTCATTAATGACCTGGAATCAAAATGGTTTTTAGTTTTGAGCAAAGCAGCCGTCCCTTTTGATGTTGACTCTCCTGTCTTTATCTGCGTTTGTCCAGGCTGAAGAGGAGGCTCGTCGAAATCGCTTGATGAGGGATATGGCCCAGCTTCGACTACAGGTTTTTAATATTATCGCTCTTTCCACTGAGTGTTTACCCTGTCTGTGTTTCCCAGTGATACAGCATAGACAGAGCTGTGTGCTGACACAGTCATCACTGCCGAAAGAGCAGAGTTAGAGAGAGAGAAAATGTAAAAAAAAATTGTATGTGTTTTTGTGGATGCAAAGAATGATTTGCATGACAAAGATCCACTTTGGGAAACATGATGTTGCTAGGAGGCATATAGTTCAGCTGACATTAACATGAACCAGCTGACATCTGTGGAAATCTCACTGAACTCTCACCAGAATCATGTAAAGGAGGTAGTGCAAACATTATAGGAACCCTCAGGTAGTTAAATCATATTCCTGTGACCATGAAACCCACACAATACATCCTGCATGAATTCCATCTTATCAGCTGTTGGATCGTTTCCTGTCTGTTCCTGCAGTTGGAGGTGTCGCAGCTAGAGGGCAGCCTTCAGCAGCCTAAAGCCCAGTCATCCATGTCTCCCTACCTGGTGCCAGACACAGCGGCTCTCTGCCAGCATCTGAATCTCATCCGGCAGCTGGCCGGCAGCGGCTGCTTCATCATCATCATCCCACGGACAGGTCAGTGCACCACCTCATTCTCTGTCTGTCCCGAGCAGTGTATTGTGTTGTGTTCAGGCCCCTTTTGTGCAGCATATTAAACACGCTAGATTCAGTGATTTGCAGCTTTTCATGATCTCTGACTCTACTGTAGAGAGGGACAATCATGCAAAACAGAAGACAGACTACTACTTTATTATAAGACTAAATTTCCCATTCATTAATCTGACATGTTACGAGATGTCTACCATGAAAACTGACACCAACATTATCCAAAGTAATATATGCACCTTTAAAGGGCATCTGCAGGTTTTAAATAGTCTTAAAAAAACATTTAATTCATTTTTCTCATAAAAAGGCCTTAAAAAATCTTAAATTTAACTCACAAAAGCCTTACATAGACCATGATAATAATTACAGCATATATTTGTATCCGACTGTGGGCTTTTGGGAGACGTCATACACCTCTAAAGTCGCAGTGGGATTGTTGTGACAGTGGATTGTGCTGCAAGACTTTCAGTCAGCACCATCAGACCTGTAACAAACAGTGTCAACACTGCTTGCTCCAGTAGCAAGAGAGCTCATCGTCTCATAATGGTCAAGTTTCTATTTTAGCAAAGTCTTCAATCATTCTAAATTGGTTAACACAGCTGTCCGTTTCCTGCCACTTATGGTGATCCAGGTCACGTTAATTTAATTAATCAGAGGAATTATTGAAACACACTGCGAGGAAGTTACGGGAAAAAAGAATTTTAACAATAAAGAATTCTAGGTCATTTTATTCCTAGATTTTCCATCACCAACAGGTATTAAATTGCATTTCGTGTGGTATTGAAAATGTCTTAAAAAAAAGTCTTAAATTTACATTTGGGAACCCTGCAGAAACACATATTTAGACACAAGTGTATTGCCAAACAAGGGAGTTGTTCTTCTGGACATTCAGCCTCAGATTTTAATGTTATCAAGTGCATTTTATGTCCAAAAGTATTTTATGAAATGAAGTGGCTTCAACCTAATAATCCATCTCATTTCTGTTTGTTTTAGCTCCCTGTCACTTTTCGTGTCTTGTCCCAGATAAATGATTCTTGTTTAATGTTTGATGCATGTAGTGAGTTGTATTTCACACCTAATTGTACAATAAAATATTTGTACTTTGCTGTTTTAATTCGCAAAAAAATTATAGTAGACATGTCAATGCTGAAACAATTAATTGCAGGTGATTAATAATCAAGCAGTCAACTGACAGAAAATTGTTGGTCGGACAGAAGCTATTAAAAGATGCCACCATTAACCTGTGATGGACATTTTTCACAGTTTCTTTGAGATTTTATAGACTAAACAATTCATTTTCAGTAGGAAAAAAATGTAGATTAATGGATAAGTGATTAGCTGCAGCCCTGGTGACAGCTCTGGTTTGAAGACGCTTGATTCACATAATGTCCCAAGCTGTTATCTAGGACAATGAAACTGAACAGGTAGATGGATAGTCCAGTAAAGGTAAATGTGCCAATTTGAACACATAACGACATAACATAATTCTCTGTCTTTTCAAAAAGTCGGTTTCTGACTCAAATTCAAACGTCTGTTGCTGACATGGCTGCTCAGGTACTTAATCCAAACTATTTCTGTGTTTATAGTGATCGATGGACTCGACAGGTTGAAGAAGGAGAATGCTGGTGCAAGGGACGGCATTCGCTTCCTGGAGTCCGAATTTCGCAAAGGCAACAGGTAGGTGTTTGTATTTCATGTGTAGCGACTGATGTAGTTTCCCGCTGCACTTTTTTTTAATTGGATGTGAAATAGTTTTTTATTTCCTGATATGTTGAACACAAATCTCAATTTTACCGCACAGCTTATTTTTAAGGATTTCTTAAATATTCTGTATCACATCCCTCTGTAGGTACATACGCTGCCAAAAGGAGTCTGGTCGAAGTTTTGAAAGAGATAAACTGAAACGTCAGGACATCGAAGCCTGGTAAACCATGCTCTCCTCCATTTGTCTTCTAGAATACTCACTAGATGAGTGTGGCTTCTATTTTGATTGGTACGCTTTTTTTTTTTTTTTTTCCAGGCATTTATACAAGATGGTGGACAGCTGTCGTCAGCTAACAGTCTCCCAGAGCAATGGAGACGAAGATACAGCCGGCATGGTGACCATTCTTACGGGCCATCAAGTGGAAGAGCTTTGCACTCAGTCAGCAGCAATGAAGGTCAGTCACTTGCTGTACAAGGAATATAGATATATCTGTATGTAGTAGTGTTAATGAAGAGCATAAATGTCTTCTACTTGGGAGTTGTAGTCTATCATGCAACGATGAGACGGCGTCTGAATGCGGGCAATAGATTTGTTAATTAAATGCAGTGCAGCGATGGTACAGTCGTTTCATATGCTAGACGTACTGTTACTGTATGTAATGCAAACCTGCTGATGTGCATTCTACCTGCGCTGGACCCTGTGGCACCCCAAAGGTGGGGGGGCATTGGCCACCCTGATGCAATTGCTGGCCCCCCAACTGGCCTCCCTGGCAAAAATAATTGGAAGCCCACATTGCTGTCTTTAAGAGGCTGTGGCATGCTCGTTTGTAAGCTAGCAAGCAAAGGTAGTGGTATCTTGTGAAACCAGACAACTTAAGACATCTATTGGTACCAACCATGTGCTTGTCGGGAAAGAGGCTAAATAAAGCTCCAAAGTTAGGGTACATTTTGGTGAGGGAACAACTGGCACGGCCATTTTCAAAGGGGCCTCTTGAACTCTCACCTCATGATATCTCGATGAAAAGGCCCATGGGTCTCCCCTAGACATGAGAAGACTTGTTCCCAGTAAATGTTTTGTTCCTTACAATCAATAAACCCCTTCAAATTAAAGCTGTATATTTGTCTTTCTAAGGAAAAGGACAACCAGCCTTTTCAAAGAACAATGAAGTGTCTAACACGTGTATATATATATATATATATATAGATACACAAGAATAGACTTTACTGTCATTGCACAAGGAGTACAACGAAATTTGCTGTGCCGTACCTGAAATACAGAAAATAGACAGTATTAAATACACAACACTTTCACGTATACAATCATCCCAAATCCCTAAATATATTAATAAAATAAAATAAAATAATAATGATAACATTAAAATAAGTATGGCACTAGTTGACTCATTATTGCATGTTTGATTCACAATATAGTTCATGACACAATGGTGGGGCAGTGTTTGATCTGTTCACTTCAGTGATGGCTCTCGGATAAAAACTGTCTTTCAGTCTCGAGGTCCGAGCTTTGAGTGCTCTGCAGCGCCTCCCGGAGGGTAACAGAGAGAACAGGTTATGACAGGGGTGGGTCACATCTTTCAGGGTGTTCTTAGACAATCCTTAAAACAGGATTGTTGTGGAATTCAAAATGTTAACTGTGCTGGTATTAATCTCTGCACATCAGATAATTAATAATATTAACTGTAAAATAAAGAAGGTGGAGGATTTTAAGTACTTAGGGTCAACAGTCCAGAGCGACGGAGAGTGCGGAAAAAGAGGTGAAGAAAAGTATGCAAGCAGTTTCAGGCGTGATGTGTTATAGAAGAGTAGCAGCAAGATTTAAAGGAAAGGTGTACAAGACAGTGGTGAGACCAGCGATGTTGTTTGGTTTGGAGACAGCGGCACTGAGGAAAAGACAGGAGGCAGAGCTGGAGATAGCAGAGATGAAGATGTTGAGGTTCACTTTGGGAGTGACGAGGAATGAGTACATCACAGGGACAGCTCATGTTAGATGTTTTGGAGATAAAGAGAGGCCAGACTGATGTGGTCTGGAGGTATGCAGAGGTTGGAACTGCCAGGCAAGAGGCCTCGAGGAAGACCAAAGAGGAGATTTATGGATGTAGTGAAAGAGGACATGAAGTCAGTTGGTGTGAGAGAAGAGGATGTAGAGGATAGGGTTAGATGGAGGCAGATGATTTGCCGTGGCGACCCCTAAACCCTGACACACCAAGCCAACGGTCCGCCGTCAACCAAAGTCGGGCCATCGGTGAGTGTCTGTCGCCCCAGTTTTTGCGGTGTGTCCCGCACCATCGGCCCTTCGGCGTTGGCGGCTTTTCGGCCGATTGAGCATGTTGAATCAGCGGCGGAGCTTGTCGGTGAGAGAGATCACTCTGATTGGCTGTTCAGGTTTTATTTCCTCGCCCCTGTAGCGAGTGAATCTGCCTGTAGTGAACTCGGGGCTAACCGGTTCTTCCTCCGCAGGCTCCACTTCACTCAGCTGCCCGGTAAACCCGCTGCTTCTTCCCACTTTAACCTGAATAACAAACCGGAGCTAGCTGGGAGCGGCTAGCGGAGCGTTAGCCGCAGCATGACCGGAGGGAAGCACAGCCAGTTAGCCTCTGCTAGTCTCTGAGCTAGCCCCGGCTCGCCGTTTGGATTCAACCGGAGCACCAAGCCCTGGTTTGTTATTCAGGTTAAAGTGTGAAGAAGCAGCGGGTTTATTGGGCAGCTGAGTGAAGTGGAGCCTGCGGAGGAAACACCGGGACCGTCTGGATGTAGTAGTCCGTGGAGGTGCTGCGGTGCTCGACTGCACAGATAGGAAACCCTTTGGATGACAGGATGTACCACTCTCTCACTCTCTCTCACACAGGTGCAGAACATACGTGCTACTTGGCCGACGGATGTAGTCCGTGTAGTGTGTTCAAATGCAACTGATACATGGCGAAGTGAGGCGATGTAGACGACGCAACAGTTGGCTTTCATCGCCGCTAGTTCTTTGATGTCGGTTTGGTGTGTCCACACCTTAAAGGGAACAGCCGAAAGAAGAAGAAGAAGAAGAACTGTAATATAAGGGGGAAAAAGTATAGTTTATCAGTATGCGATCCCTTAACTCTCCATATTGACATAGTTTCCAACTAACCTATTGACTTCAACAGCACAGTTGAATTCCTTAAATTCAGTTATCACTTTTGATTTGGGTGTGCTACCCTACTAGTGACTGGATAATAGGGTTAGGGTTAGCGTCCATGCTATGTGCATAAATAATAAAGATAAATAAAGATATTTAAAAGAGTATGTGCATTCTTTGTAGCACTATATTGAAGTATATATACCATATACTGTACTATTTTTGAAAGGTTATGGAAAATGACTTTTTGAAATCCCGTAACACAGTATTTGAATAATCTGAAACTACAGTGGATTGACTTGATAGTTTTATATTTGTGCTATAATCTACAAAACTACAAAACCTTCAACCTGTGTAGTATCAGTGCTACATGCAAACAAAGTTAACACACAGCCTTGCCTGTCTTGAAGCAGACTGACGCCCTTGTGGCTTTAAGATTGTAACCATTAGATATGACAGTTTTAATCTTTCTTTCTTTTCAACAGATGTTTGTTAGAGCAACATTTGCATCAGCTGTACTTTATGTGAAAGACTGGGTTTGTTATCTCATGTTTTGTATTAATTTGCATGTCTGTTTGTTTTTCCCTCCCAGTCGGCGATCCAGGCGGCAGGCTCGGCAGGCATGGAGCTAAAGAACATCGTGGAGTTCTACAGGCAGTGGAAGGAGATCGGCTGAGAGGTCAAACGGGGGCAGCTGTCGTCGCTGCGAACAGCTGATCGATCACAACACTCGCTCCCTCTCTCTCTCTCCCACTCTTTTGCTCTGTGTGTATCTGCGTCTCCAAAGGCAAAAACCAACTCAAAAGAAAGAAGGAATCGAAGGAAAGAGTTAAAGCTTAGAGGGGTGGAAAAGTTAAAACAGTGGAGTAAAAAAAAACAAAAAACATCAGAAGAGAAATGCGGGCGAAACGGCGCTATAAGAAAGAGCAGATCTCCCACCTCCCAATCCTAAACATAAAGAGTGACCCCCAGTGGTCGGGGTGCGGAAACGGTGGGGGAACGCTACACGACTTTTAAGTGCCCCTGGTTCACACCCTAACCAGGAATACACTGTATATGTTAGCAAACGAGTACATCCGTGTCGAGAGAGAAACCGCACACACACACATAAACACATTCACGCTCAGATGAAACCATATAGATGTTTAGAGCAGTGGTTTGGATTTCTGTTCCCTCCTTCCCTTTCCCTTCAGTCTGTATCTGAGAAACAGGGTAAAGAATGTCACGTCTGGTAGGACTGCGTTTATGGAACGTCGAGGGTGTATGAAGACAACTTAGAGATAGAGACAACACTCTGTCCACCTGACACCCGAGGCTTCCAGCCCTACAAAACAAACCAGGCGTCTCATAGCTCATAGGCCTCTAGGAAAGGTTGAGGAAGACAAATGTACACTTCTCCGGGATCGGTTTCTATTCCTCTGTGGCTTTTTTTTTTTTTTTTTGGTTTTGTTTTTCTTTATTTGCGGTGTACTTTTGTGACCAGTGACTTATGTATTGTGCTATCTCTGTACGAGAAGAGAAAAGGAAAAAAACAAAACAAAAACAGGTGTCGACCCTGTTAAAAGTTTTAATTTGGATTTTATTTTTGTACCCAAATGTTGTTTATTTTGCTTTTTGTAAGCTAAATCTGAATGAGATATGCAAGAATGTTTAAGGGAAAGGGAAGGGGTTGTTGTCGTGCGTTGATCCACTGAACAAATCCTTTAGTTCTGAAAAGTAAAAAAAAAAAAAAAAAACGTATAATCCAGAATTTATTTATGAAGGTGTCATGTTAGAGGGAGCTAGAAGCTGATTTGCCTCGTGTTGTAGCTAGTCATCGAAGAGGCTCAGAAGAAAAAGGGGCCAACTGACTTTCCCAGAGGAATGTGGGTTGTGTTTGGACCCCTGTAAACTCCTAAAATGTATCCCATCTACATCACCATTTCCATAGTGACTGTCCCATCATGCACAGTGCAAAAGAAAACCAGTATATGTGTGTGGCCATGCATTGAACAATAAAAAGAAACTCGTATAACATGATGACTTCTCTTCTTCTTATCATTTCTCTGTAGCATCTGACCACTCGGCAGAAAATTACCAGCCAGAAATCAATTAAAGCTGGTTAGCATAATGCATATTCTCAACAGGTATCAAACTTAAAGCATATGACAGGAACGAAGCATGAGATCCTATCACAATCCACAGCGGGAATATCGTCAATAGATCTCCTCTAAGTCAGGCTCAATATGTAAGCGGCAGGTTCAGAATGATGGGGTACTTTGTTGGGGCCCCAAACCTTCTGGGATTTGTTACCTGAGTTACAAATTGAGTAGTGTATCTTTTCAAGATTAAGGCGGGACATAATGGCCCTCAGCCACTGGGCGTGGGTGGGTGGGGCAGCACCCCTCCATCCAACTGCCACAAAGGCAAAAGACAGTTTACGGCGTTGGATTGGAGTCAGGTATACCAAAGAGGGTGACCAGAGAGTTGGGTTGCAGGTCAAAGTTGAGGATAAGGTTTGGAAAACATCCTTAGAGTATTTTTCAAGGCTCAGACACGTTGAATACATGTGAATAAGAGAACATTTGTCACAGCTAGGGTTCACATCTGGGTAAATACATGAAAGCCTGACAGGCCTCTATCCCAGCCCCTGCTAATGTGCTCACCTTTTTCTCTGATAAAATTAGATCAAGACGTTCAGGAGGTTTTTATCGTGAGCCGAATTATCTGCAGAGGTCTCTTCCTCTCCAAAACAAACAGACCCGCTGATTTAAACCGATTAAAACACTGAATGAAGCAGTCTGACATTAAAAAATCTGTGCTTCTGCAACACTCTTGTCAAAGAGGGGCTGCTTATTACAGGGCCGACGCGAGAACGCATATTGCCCCTTCTAGAGCCAGTTTGGTTTGTCCATTCTGAGCTACTGTAGAAACATGGTAATCTCCATAGATGTAGATCCACTCACTTGAGGTGTTTCTCAAAGTCAAGCATCCTTCCTTGGGAGAACGGGTCCTCCCAAAGAAGGATCCTCTAGAGGCAAGGCAAGAGTCCTTCCTAGCATTTGGTGAACACACATTGGAACAGAGTGTCCCCAGGTGTGCGTCATTAACCCTTAGCAGACTGAGGGGTTTTCAGATTATTGTGATAATTTTGGCACTCTCTAATGTTGTTGTACAGTTTGAACAAATGTAGACAGTAGTTTCAGAGTCATGTGACTTTTAGGAAGAATATGTTTTGGATTATATTTTAAAAAACAAACAGGTAGACTCATGAAACTTTTGTGGCACCTTGCACTCTATCACAGCTGTAAATGATAATCCAAATAAATGACATATTTATCTAAATCCTGAAGATGCCGTGCCTTCACATCTAGCAAATCGTGTGCAAAGAATTGTGGGTACACATGTATCCTTTAAAATTCTCTGAATGAAGGACTGTCTTCGGTAGAATTTGAAGGATCCTTAGCATTGGAACAGTCCTTCGGCAAGGTTCGATGACGTAGCCTCCTTGAAATTCGTCCGTTTCAGGATCCTTCCATGACTTTGAGAAACACCTCCTGTCCTTGGCAGAATTTGAAGGATCCTTGACATTGGAACAGCCCTGAGGCTGGATTTGATGATGTAGCATCCTTGAAATTCAGCAATTCAAGGATCCTTCCTTGCCTTTAAGAAACACCCCCTATGTAGATACAAACAGCTCATTCTAAGGTAACGAAAACTCTTATTTTCAGGTACTGGTGAGACATCAAATACCATCTGAAGGCTTCTCAGACACCAAAGCTCTACACAGAGGGTTAATAATAATCAGAGACATTTCAACTATGAGGTCTTTCTGCCTCTTCTCTCAAACTAGGTCTCCATGTGACAATCTTTTTGTTTTGTTTCTCTCCCTTCCATCTCTTGTGTTCCCCTCTGTCCTGGGCCCCATGCCCACCACTGACCGAGCACACAGAATGACCAATCCCCTGGCAGCGGGTTCAGTGCCACTCCAACAGAAGACGGCTGGCACCGGAGCTGCCCCCTTTTTTTCTGTTTTTTCTGCTGGGTAAGGGGGTTTAGAAACCTCACTGACCCAAGGCAATCCTCTTTCTGTGAGCCCATGAAGCTGTGGGGCTGCAGGGACTTCAGAGAGGACGCACCGGGCTGCAGGGACAGGATGAGGGATTTAAACATACAGAAAGCCCATTAATTTATAACTTGAGTCAAAGCGGCTGTGATCTGTGTGAGAAATGTCCATGCAGGGGTCTGTGCTGGCGGTGGGGAAATGCCTCGCCTGCTTGGAGTACATACGTAAGTAACTTGTCTTTTGCGCATGTTTGGGCTTGACATGTGCGCCTTATTAATCATTTTCTTGCGTAATATCTCTCAGAAATGTTAATGCATTTCATCCAGAATTAATGCCATCCGTGTTTGTTCTTATGTTAATGATGCTGGAGCTCTTGTCCTCTCTGCCTTGTCTCCTGACAGCGGAAAACAAGGCTTTTTTCTTTGCCACATCCAATGGAAAAAAGTCTCTGCCCCGAGGGTGGGATTTCGACATTAGGGGATGCAGTGGTGTTTTTATTCCGTTACTGCAGGAATGTGCAGAGGAAAGTGTTTGGTTCAATAGGGACGGGCCCTGATTTTGGAACAATTATGGATTTATGATTTTTATATTCCCAGAAAATTACGTCCTCAATTGTTCCCCCCTCCCCGCGCCTCGGAATCCCTCCCTGCAGTGATCCCACCGGACGCGTAAAGCTGAGAGGTCAGACCAGGTTTGTGTTGCGATAGTTTTCTTCATCACACCGTGACTGAGAGTTTCTCTGTCTGGAGTTGCAGTTAGCTCACACCCCTTCCTCTCCTGAAGAGACTCTGGAGGGTTTTACTTGTAGGTCACTCCCATTTATAGGAACTGAACGCGTCTGTGCCAAATAGTACTTCCGAATAATTTGGTGATATTACTGCCAAGTTTTCTTCCCCGGAAATAAACACGCTGATATGATTAGGTATTGAACCTCTCATGTGCTGTGGCGCAGTTTTTATTGAGCACGCTTTCAGTGTTTGAACGCAGCATCACGGGTCAAGCTTTGTTTACGCATGTCCATTCTCAGGTGCCCATAACTATTTCAATAGCTAGATTATTTTCTCGCATTTTTTTTTTAACCCTTGTGTGATTTCCAGCTGTGCAAAGTACAAATCACATTTACTTTAACACTGTTGCTATTTCATTATAATTTCAAGTACTTATACTTTATTGGAGTTTTTCCATTTTCTGCTATTCTACTACTTTACTTCACAACTGAGAGAGAAAATGACACCCTTTTTCACCCTTTTCTTTCTTTCTTTTTCTTTTTATTTATTAATCTATTTTTATTTTTTATTCTATTTTTTTGTGTTTTTATTTTTTGTATTTATTTTTATTTTTATTTTATTTTAATTATTTATTTTTGTCTTTGTATTTTTTATAATTTATTTTTTATATATATTTTTATTTTATTTTAATTACTTATTTTTATTTTTGTATTTTTTATTATTAATTTTTATATTTTTTGTGTTTATTTTTATTTTTTATTTTTTCATTTTTTATTTTCTATTCTATTCTTTTTTTTTTAATTTATTCATTTATTTTTTTGCTGTACTGCCTTTATTTGAGAGTTACAGTTTCTGTTACTGTGCATATGACTGGCTCATAAAATATGATGCATTGCTATAAATGTAATTACCCAGCAGTGTATAGTGTGGTTAGTTAGCTTCACATTGACCAACAATAACAATCAGAGGGGCCATTCTGCATAATAAATACTTTTACTATCGATCATTTATGTTGGTTTTGCTGATCACTTAAGTAAAACCTTTTTTCTTTTCTGTAATAGAGTATTTTTAAAGTGTGATATTACTACTTTTAACAAAGTACTTCCACAAAGTTAGGTATGAGTAAGTTATTTGTGATATTATTAACATTAATAATAACTTTACTCGTATAGCTCTATAAAAACAGAGTAACAGAGTCCCTTACAGTAAAAGAATACGTTCAACACAATCTGATAAAATGAAGATAACTAAAACAATAACATTACAAGCGACTGAAAAGGTGCCTTTTAAATGATAGCTCACTAGAAGTAAAAGCAGCTGTGTTTGCTCCCCCCTCAGATGAGTATGGACTCTTACTCCTGAGTCTCTATATATTTCACAAGCTGTGAACAGGAGGGATGTTGTTATTTCGCTGATGTCACACAACAGGAGGTTGTATTGGAAACACCCTGCTATTGTTTGCTATTGTAGGAACTCAGAGTATTTTGCTATGTAGATAGATCTGATCAGGAAGTTAGGGTGTGTCGTTTGTTTGGGACACTAATACAGTTTCTGACAGTGATTTTATTTGCTTTTTTAAATGCAGCACTTAAAATCAATGACTTGTTTTGCCAGGAATATGAATTCACTGGTGAGAAGTGCATGGTGTCACACTTCCCTCAGTCATAGTAAGTCCAGTTCTGATCTTGTAGTTTGATATTTATAGCTAATGATGACCAAGCAAACATATTCTAGAAGTGGGAAGTGGGACGGGTGAGGTCAGTGAACTCCAAGCACACAGTCTGAGCAGTCTGGTGAAGGTTTGCTGTGTTCTCATGTTTTTATTGAATGCTTGGAGCTAAAACATCTGTAGTGTCCCTCAACTGTTTTAACGTCACACTGCTCTGGGTTTGGCTAAACGTAAAGGAGACCTGATGAGATAAAAAGTTGTGTTGACACAAACTGGATGTTTGTGTTGTGCAGAATGAAACAGGATGTCCTCCCTGGTCAGCACTGGGACAAAGGAGTGTCCCCGCTGGCTCATATGAAGGCTCTCATGCCTCGAAGTCATGTGATGTCGTAGAAATAAGTCAGAGGCGACTGGACTTCTTGTGATCTCGAGGACATTTAGTCATTCAAGAGGCTTAATCAGTTTCTCTGAGACATGGGGAGTTACTTCCTGTATTGAGCGACATCACAGGCTGGGTCATTGAGGTCATCAGGTCATGAGACATTACAGTATGTTTAGCCATGCTGGTGCCGTGGCTCTAGGGATGGAAATAATGGTCTGTAGGTCGATCTTTCACTTTGGTCCAGGCTGAAATATTTCAGACAGACATTCATGGTTCCCAGAGGATAAGTCCTTAATTTAATACTTGGGTGTCAAACTCATTTTAGTTCAGGGGCCACAACAGCCCAGTTTAATCTCCAGTGGGCCGGACCAGTAAAACCATTACATATTAAGCTATAAATAAAAACACCTTTAAATTTTTCCCTTTTTTAGTGTAAAGAAGTTTATTCTGAAAATCCGTTTACAAAACAGATGATGATCAGCCCGTGATATCCTCAGAAAAATATGTGCAAATTCAACAGTCTCTCAGTTTTTCCAAATTCAGTCAGTCTGCTACTCACTTTTATTACATGTGGGGTTTTTTTTTAAAATAATTTCCCACTAAAGTGGAAGCTATGGAAGAAGCAGGCTAAGTCATCCTCTGTCTTATAAACTATTCACAGTCTGAAGTTTTGTCAGTGCCTCAGCAGCAGGGTTCCACCAATACAGTTTTAAGATGGAAGTCTGATACAGATTCTTTTCTACTGAAGCTGTTCAATATCTTTAAATATGACCACAGTAAGTGTCCATTGTTATTTCAGAGAGCTGTATTCTGGTCGCAGTGGAAAGGCAGCATTTTACATCAAGCACCAACTCACTGTTTAAACCTGACACCTCTTAGGCAGAATTTATATTTCTGTGTTGAATCGACGGCGTACTTATGGCGTAGGCTTTGCATCAACGTAGAACCTTCCCAGAAATGTAACTAGGCCTACACGTCGCGGCGACGCAGACCCCATCTATGTTTGTCAGCTGAAACCATTTCCCTCAGTGGAAACAAAGCTTTTATTTACTTTAATTTCACAGATAAGAACAATAAATTGTGTAGATAAGAAAACCTCCACAAAAATAGCATTTTAAGTCTTGTGTGTGATTTATCCTGGCTTCATATGAGCAGAGGAAATCTCCGCTAGTCGCTAGGCTAATTTATACAATGCAAAATGCCATAGACGTGTGCTAATAATGTTAGCATGTTATATTTGTTTGGTGTTTAGTATAAGACAGTTGTTTTGTCAGTGAATCTTGAAAGTTGTAATGGAGCCGGATTTTGTAACGTTACCTTCTTTAAATGTTGCTGTTGTCCCTGGCTTCATATGAGAAGAGGAAAAGTCCACTAGCCTCTAGGCTAATTTACACAATGTAAAATGCCATAGAAGTGTGCTAATAAAGTTAGCATGTTATATTTGTTTGGAAAACATCTTTAGTATAAGACAGTTGTTTTGTCAGTGAATCTTGAAAGTTGTAATGGAGCCGGATTTTGTAACGTTACCTTCTTTAAATGTTGCTGTTGTCCCTGGTTTTATATGAGTAGAGTAAAACTCCGCTAGCTGCTAGGCTCATTTATACAATGTAAAATGCCATAGGCTTGTGCTAAAAACATTAGCATGTTGTTTTTGTGGGGAAAATGTGTCAGTGAATGCTGAGAGTTATAGAGAAGGTGATTTGTGTACTTGTGTTTGAAATTGTCTCTATTAAGCCATGTTTAATGTGTGTTTTGAATCGACTATATTTTACAGCACTTGAGAAACCCTGACCCGCTGACTCGTGTTTTGGAGGTGTAACCAAAGATACTGGATTACCATTACTTACTGGCTGTAAGCTAAATAAATAAACGGTCCGTGAAAAAAATATTTTATTCCAACGGATGTCTTAGTTACAACATTATTGAGCTAACTGGAGTAGTTTCATGTCGTATCCGACAACGGGAGGCTTTTAACAGATGACGTCCTGATGTTAGCTTTGCTGCTGCTGTTAGCTGTCCCTGTCAGCTGCAGCCACTGATGCTTTCTAGACATCGTGATTTCCCAAAACTGAATAAATACCACACATAGCAACACAAAACTGCTTTGCTAGCTCAATCATGTTGTAACTAAGATATCCGCTGGAAAAAATATTTTTTTAATCCAGTATCTTTGGTGAAACTGCACTGATTTCAGCACCAGAGAGGAGATATCTGTTGCCAGATCTCGCGAGAGTGTGTTGTTGAGACAGAGACAGGTCTTGAACAAAGTAAATTTTCTCCTGATTTGTCCGTCTGAAATTTGCCATTTTGGTGTCGGAATGTTCTGAAGATATGTGGCTTGTGATAAATGGGTCCAATATTTGCTTCCGTGACTATGGGGCGAAAGAATCGACCATAATCTGTAATCATGTTCATTTCTCCCACTGAAGTCAATGGACTCAGGACCTGCTGTTAGTCTCCTAAAGGGGCGTGGTGGTCGCGAACCCCACGTGACACTGATACAGGAAACTGACTGGCAGTGGACCGTCTTGGTTTATCCACCGTCTTTGGTGTAACTGCAGAGTGACACAGACACACCACTGCACAAGTATAAATGCTCACAACGGCGTAGGCTACGGCGTAGGGTCTGCACACAAATATAAATCCCGCTTTAGCCTTCACATTTGCATCAATATTAGGTGTGCTAAGTCATTTAGGGGGCCAGATTGGACCCTTTGGTGGGCTGATTCCGGCCCCCGGCGGTATGTTTGACACCCCTGGTTTAATGAGTAATGAGTTTGGTTCTCTGTATGAGGTTTTGTTCACAATTGTTACGGCTCTGTTTTGAAGTATGAAAATTGGATTTGTAATTTTAATATGTATTTCCCTACACTTCCACACAGTAAGTAGCCTAATGTATGGCAGAATAGATGATTGTTAAGGTTTTTTTTTTTAATTATTATTTTATTAAGACTTACCACAGGTCTTTGACCTGTAACAGAATATTTTCCCACTGTGTTCTAGTATCTTGGATGTGAATACTTGTTCCCCCACTGGTTTCATCACATGAACGTTTCCACATGTTTCCACATGTACCCCTTGTCTTGTCACCAGTAGCGCGCGCGCACACAGGCGTTGCACACACATGGCTCGTGTTGTTGTTGCTCCAGTGATCCACGTGAGCACCGAGCAGCGCCTCTTACTGGCTCGCGCGGAACAAGAGGAGCAAAAGAGGCTGTAGACCTGACACTATTACAAAACCGAGAGACGACCGGGAGAGGAGAAGAGGAAGCAGACGCCCAGCCGAGGCTGTCACACACACGGCGAGCTTTTTGCGTTTTTACGGAGACAAACTGGAGGAAAGCTTTAACCTCCGCATGTCCGAGGGTCGCGGTAAGTCGATGAAAACTAGTGTTTGTGTGACAAAGACGCGGAGATGTTTTTCCTCGCTGCATTGTTGAGGCTGAGTTTGTGAAGCTGCTTGTGTCTTCACCGTCTCCACATCAGTGTACTTGTTTTTTTAAAGCTTGTGTCAAAGGAATTCCTGGGAAGTCTTGTTTAAAGAGTAAGGAAAATGAAACATAAAACACACACACACACACACACACACACACACACACATGGGGCTGAAAGATTGAGACAAGTCATCCTGAGAATTAGCTCCATGTGACTGGCGTGTTTTCCTTAATTGTTGCTGTGGAGATGCGTCCAGGCGAAAATACACTTGCAATTTTTTTCCAGTTTGGAGATGTTTTCCATCTTTCCATAGTGTAAGCAGCTGCCACATGGACTTGAACTCCTCTTTTCCTCAGTTTGCAGCCCAAACAGGGCATAAGTAAGGCAGTGTGTTTTGTAGATGGACCCATTAATACAAACATTTGTCACCTTCCAGAGTTGCATCCATTTTTTTTTTTGACAAATTAGAGCTGCGACAATTAGATCAAGCAAACAAATTGATGTTCAACAAATGAATAAAAAGTAATTTTTCTCCAGAGTTCTACCTTCTCCTATGTGAGGATTTGCAGCTTTTTCCTGATTTATATTGTAGTAAACTGAATTTCTTTGGGTTTTTTGACTATTGGTTGGACAAAACAAGACATTCAAAGATGTCACCTTGTACTGATTGTTTCCTGACATTTTATAGAGTAACATTTCAACTGAGAAACCATTGGAAGCAAACAGACTTGCTTGCGTTTCTTGAAGACGTTTTCATCCAAGAAGCTTCTTCAGTTCTTCTTCTTCTTGGATGACAGGCGAAACGTCTTCAAGAAACGCAAGCAAGTCCAGTTGCTGACGATATAGCACTTACGATTACCATGACCTGGGTGACTGAGAATCTTCACTGGCATTTGAAGCAAAACAACTCAAGTGTTGTTTTCTTTTACTGCAGCTGATAAGAAAGTATGAAATTGAGCATATAGTTGGAGATTAGAAACAGGACATCCTTGTGTGACGTGTGTTTAACCTTTTATTTAACCCATTGAGATTGAAAATCTCTTTTACAAAAGACCTGGCCGAGGTAGCAGCCAATCAAACACATTTAAAATGCAACAGATACAACATATAATACAAAACAGCAATTCAAACATAGTGGCACACATGTCTCTGTCACCACATTCATCAACGGATATAAGTGTTTCTAATTTTCAATCTTTTTGAAGGTTGTTCCATGTCCAAGGTGCAGAGTAGGAGAATGCAGTTTTCCCCAGATCTGTTAAAACCTGGCGTACTTTAAAAAGCAACCACTTGGAATAGCGTAGCTGGTAACCACCAGAGCTGACACACAGAACAGTGCAGAGGTAGGCCGGGAGTTTGCCCCATATTGCTTTATAGATGAAGATATACCAGTGCTGTTATCTGCGAGTGGTCAGTGATGTCCACCCCACCAAATCATAAAGAATGCAGTGATGAGTAAGAAGCCCTTTTTAAATAGGATTTGTGCAAATTTGCAGGAAAGCCCAATCAGTCTTTTTTCAGCATTGGCAGTATAAAAACAAAATCGGGGAGTGCAGCAAAATGCCGCCTACCTACTTTTGTATATACAGAATGCACCTTTTTCGGGGCAATGGGGGGCGTGAGCAAGTAACAAAACGTGTAGCTCAGGTAACAAAACGTGTAGCTCAGCGTGTGACGTAAACAGTGATGTGGGAGGGAAGCCGCGGCTGGTCACCTTTGGAGATTCTCTCATAAGTTGGCCCGCTCTTCACCGTCCCCGTCATTTGACGGTTAATGGCCTCTTCATTTGCAAGGGCAAGGAGGGCGCGCAATTCCTTGTCTCCCCAGTTGCTCATATTTACAGCGTCTGTCAGGTTTGCGTTTCCCTCTTGCTACTAGCTGCTCGCTCATTCCTGCTATCAGCTGTTTCCTGTTTATCCACTGCCAGTGGGTTGCACGTGCAGTGTCATAAAAAGCTCCTCCCAGAAGTCATCAACAGCCCCTCCCGTGACGGAAGGCCGCCTCAGTCTGTTTAAACTAAAAGGGTTCCACCAATATGACTACCCTACGAGGCGGAAAATTGGGCACCTCGGATCAGCTTTACGATCCGGCTCTGTTCGCCGAAAATCTGGCAGTGTAAAAGGGGCTATAGACGCATGGTACACTCAATCAAGGCTACGTAAAATGGAGGAGGTTGCATGTATATACAAAATGTCACAATTACTGAATGTAAAACAAGAATTATTGCTAAAATAAAAGCCAATCTTCACTTTAAACTTCTGAACTAGAGCAGCAATATGTACATCAAATGAAAGCTTGTCATCTGTCCATATACCCAGGTACTCTTATGAGGATAAACTTGCTCACGTGCTGACAGTCAGTTGCAGGTACTGTATAGAGGAATGAAGCAGTGAGGTGGGGGTAGGAGCATGCACATGTCTCTACAGCACACCTAGCCAGTTGTTTTCTTTCACTGCAGCTGATTAAAATAGATTAGAAAATTAAGTGTATAGTTGGAGATTGAAAACAGGATATTCTTGTGGGACATGGATAAACTCGCTCACGTGCTGACAGACAGACAGTTGCAGGTACTGTATAGAGGAATGAAGCAGGGAGGTGGGGGTAGGAGCATGCACATGTCTCTACAGCACATCTAGACAGTTGCTCAAGACTTTTCTCTCGTGCTTAAATTTATGACCATGTTCAGCTGTGACTTCAGAGTGGTTTCTATCTGACACTGTGTTCCGTCTTATTTGTCAAAAAGTACCAACGGTCACATGCCCATCATTGACTCAAAGTGTTATTATAGTATTGAGAAGTGGGCTTCATCTTAAAAGAACACAGATACTGGTTTTGAATTAAACACCTGGTCCAATAATACAAGAAAAGGTGAAGATATTTTAATGGATATGAACTGTTTTGATGGTGCAGGGGAAGCAGCGGTCACCTCTTTGTTCTTGCAGTTATCCCCTGAGATCTGTAGGAGCACATAATGTTACATAACCCTGAGCAGTGCTTTCATGTGAAATGTAGACACATACCAGGAATTGGGTGACCAAGGAGGAACACCTTCACTGAAAAAAACATTCCAGCATGACTACAGACGTGAATTAGCTTGAAGCTATAATCTGGTACGGTGCATCAAATGGTGACATTTATGTTTGAGCTGTACATTGTCCCTTTTAAATAAAGAGGGAAGTTAAAAAACACATCTCATGACAAGGTTAAGTGTATGTTCCTGTGTACAGGGTTACCCCATGAGGTGTCACATACTAAAGTAACCTCGAGCACTTGGTCAGAGGGAAGTAGTGAATTTGTGGGGAAGGAGGAGATGTGAAAGACGCAGATGCAAGATTTATGACACAAAATCCTGGTAGATAGCACTTAAACACTTATTTCCAAGGTGGTCCTTGATGGAATTGACAAATCTGCAGCAATTTTAATACCTGTTTAATCATTTGACTTATTTTTTTAAGGAAGAATGCCAAAAAATTAGCTGGTTACAAGGGGTGTAACGATACATTGATCTGGATTGATACATTCAGTGATCAACCATCCAATACTGTTGATGCAAAGTGAAAAATTGTGAGATTCCCACGGCACATCTGTGTCACCATTTCAAAACGAGCACACCTCATTCGTAAACATTCAAACAGTGCTAGCGGCCAAGTGTCAGTCAGATTATGGTTAGCAGCCAAGGAAAAAGATAACGAGGATATTTACTGATGTTGTCTCATATCGGTCCCTGAATTGAATCGAATTGTAATTGTATTGTGGCAGACTTTGATAATAGTACACTTTGTGTTGTTGTCCAGAGAATAGATATATATATTGTGTCGTAGTAAAACTTATGATTCACACCCCTACTGGTGACAGCATCTCAAATATGAATGTTTGTTTCTTTGAAAATGAACAGGGTATCTGAGTTTTGGACGCAAGGGGCTTTTTAAACTTTTTTGGGAGGTGAACCAATGCTTAATGAAGAAAATAATAGATAATGAAATTAAGGCCCAATCCCAATACTGAGGTGAACCAATGCTTAATGAAGAAAATAATTGATAATAGATAATGAAATTAAGGCCCAATCCCAATACCCCCCGTTGCCCACTACCCCTTAGCCCTCGAAATGAAGCAACGAGGGGTAGGGGTTGAAATCTTTCCCTAGGAATTGGGACACCACTCAGTACGTCACCGCGTCGGTTACGTTCACGCATAGGTAACTATTTTAAACAGGAAGCCGCGAGCCATCTACGTTTCCAACCGGCATCTACAACGCAACGGTAACGTTAGCTACTATCGTTTCCAACCGGCATCTACAACGCAACGGTAACGTTAGCTACTATAGAGTGTGCCAGTAAACCCGGAACTCTGTTAGCGCTTTTAGCACTTCCGGTTCTCTTGTCTAAAAGTCAATACGTTTTTTGAATGGGATTTTGGTAAAATGCCTCAAATAAGGTCTGTGGTTAACAAAAGCTTAAGCGAGTTTCAGGTTTTGTTCTACGACATAAAACACGTCAGTAAATACCCTACTTGTGAATTTTGAAGCTTTTACGTGTCGTAAAAAAGGCGGTTGCTAACAAGTTGCTCAATACGACTACAAACCCTGTCGGGGACATTAAACGTCATCACCCCCGAACAGGCGAGAGTGCTGGCAGTCCGCCATTACAGCTTCTTATTTAGCTTAAACACTCCGATTTCCCCATTATACAATGTTTTTAAAATAAAGCAGCTGAAATCAGTTGAAAGCTTAGTGGCGGTGACGTCAAGAGTCATGCGACCGTGGAGTAGTCATGTAGTCCGTTAAAGCCTAACGTTAGCTTTTTACTTCTGCCAATCGCATTTAAGCTTCAAATGCGGTATGAAAGGTGTTCATATGTGAAGATTATCTCGCTGAACAAAACCTTTAACTTGTGTTAGCCACAGAGCTTATTTTCTGACATACTCCAAGACGCAATGCAAAAATCACATTCACTTTCTCTTCCGGGAACCAGCACGATGCTAAACTTTCGGGTTTTGACGTCAGCCCTGGCACACTCTATTATGCTTGCTACTAATGTACCATTAGAGTAATAATATATGTACGACAGGGGACTTCTGCTAGCTAGCTAGCTAGCTAACCAGCTAACATTACGAGGCAGCATAGTTATACTAGCTGGCGTGCACAATTTTGCAGAACAGGACAGATGACAGACGCCAGATAGTACGAGCTAGCTAGCTAGCTAACATGTAACCTGACGACCGTAACGTTAGCTAGCTGGCTAGCTTTCTGTCAACTCCAATCTATATTAGTATTGGGGCAGGCCCTAAGTCTAAAATATTCACATTTTGCAAGCTGGAACCTTTGAAACTAGGACTGGCACAATACCAGATTTTCACTATATGATTACCTCGTCCAGTTTTTTTTTTTTTTTTTTTAAAACTAAGAAATATTATAATGCTGTCAGTCAAATTCAACTTTGTTTAGTCTATAACCATAACTGTATAAAGTCCTACAATAAGAGCAGATACACTTAATAAATGTAGAAAAGGCAACCAGATGGTGTTGACGGAGGGAGATAAAACAAGAAGGGAAAGAAACAGAAATGATTTAAGAGGCACCGGACTATTTATATGATATTATTGTATGTGATTTATTAACATGATATCAACATTTCATTGTTAAATATCATGGTTATCATCAGTACTGGTATATCATGACACCCTTATGTGGAACTTATGCCTGATAACTAACTTAAAGAACTAATCAGTAGTGATTGTCGAAGTATTTTTGCTTTAATGCAGTTAAAGGAAAAAGTACAGCCTAAACATGTGTGCTACTGTTGAAAATCAGGACTCCATTTGTTGGCGTGTTTCGTCATTTGTTAGTTGTTGTTTTTGTTTTGAATAACTGTTGTTGGATGCCACATTGAGGTCTCCCACAGAGAGCAAGAGTTTCCTTCTAAACTCATGTTCAAGAATAAGAAAAGATTAATTGTAGAAACCCAATTCCTCCGATGACAGTTGTTTAATAGACCATACTTTAACGCAGTGCACATCTTACACACTCAGTGATACCTTTAGTACCCTAACTTGAAAGACTGGCTCTCTTAAAGGGGTACCTTGCCAATTTGCAACCAGCTTTGTATCGAAACAGTGTGGGTAGTATGTGGAAATGGACTGTGGGAAACTTCCCTCCATCTAACCAGTGCCTAGATAGCCCTGCCTGATGATGTAATTTACGTAATCTGGCAGAGTTTCTCTGATCTTCGGGCTGTTGCTCAAACTTCAGGCTATACTTCCTCATTTTCATAGTCATAGTCATAGTCATAGTCATATTTATTAACTCTTCACCACAATTGTGATATGGAGTACAAACAAGACAAAATACAAAATAAATGATGAACAGTCAGAATGAGTCATCACAGATCAAAGTAAACAAAAAGAAAACCAAGCCTGCACTCAAGCACGGCCATACATTATTTCATTTAAAAAGTGGCAAAACATTATTCAAGAAAGCACCCAGTTTACATATTGTTCTTGAATGATCAGTCTTCATTAAAGCTATACATTTGATCATTGATCATCATTACACAGATTACACAACCTTTCATTCCTTTCCAGACCCTTGTATCTACCTGTTATTTTAGGAAGTCTATTATTAGAAGTTCGAAAATTACAGATGGCCTGACTATACTTCTTGTTTTCACAAATTAAATATTTTTCAAAATTAAAATCCTCTTTAAATTCACAATATAAATCACATGAGGACATGTTCTGTAGTTCATAACGCCACTTCTGTACAAACTGGTCCTTTAACCTCTGCTCAACTGCCATCTTCAACCATTTAATGTCATCACATCTCTGGTCTGACCAAACATAAGAAAAACCGCATTCATCTAATATTTGCTTAACAAAAGAAATCCATGGTGATACATATAGCTCATTAATATATAAATTAAATGGACAGTTATACATCACCCTGCTAATCTTTGTTTCCTTCCCCATCACTAAACTCCCCCAATAACCAATAATTCTTTTTTTGATATCAACACATAAAGGGTATCTTCCAAGTTCGCCATAAACCATATTATTACAAGTGGACATTTTAACTTTCAAAATATACTTGAGGAATTTCAAGTGTAATTTCTCTAAGATGTCTACCTTCTCAAACCCCCATACTTCGCAAGCATACATTCAGCATTCATATTGCCTGCCACCCGTGCCACCACTGCAGACAGAGTATAGAAGCAGATCAAGAGACAGACCCGTCCCTCTCTCTTTCTCTCTCAAACTCAGACCGAAATCCGATCAAACGGTAAAACTAGGCAGTGCTGATTGAATATATATCAAGATTATGTTACTGTATTGCCTCTTTCTCGCCTACAGTGTTTTTTGGAAACATATTTTAGTGCCGTGTTCAGCTGTAATAGCAAGGGGTGGGGGAAAAAAATCAATACAGCAAAGTATCGTGATATTTTTGTGTGGCAATATCATATCGTCACACAGTGCCAAGTATTGATGTTTTTTCTTCGGGGACATAATTTGCATTTGAAAAAAGGTAATAAATCACAATATATTTTATCGCAATACTCAGCATATCACAGCATATTTAAAATCGCAATAATATTGTATCGTGATAATATCGTATCGTGGATCCTCTGGTTATTCCAATCCCTAGTAATAGTGAGAGTTTGTGAACAGGAAGTTGGCACCATATTGTTTCCTGATGGTAAAACTAGGCAGCGCTGATCAAATATAAACCAAGATGCTGTCACTGAGTTGCCTGTTTCTCAACTCAAATGTTCTCAGAAACATGTTTTACCTTACTGTTGAACTGTAATATGTGATCGTTCCTTGCCAGCTGGCCGCCATTGTTTCAAACGTATGTGTTTTGCATTATATCACCCCCCAGCAGGAGCATTTATTAGTCTGGGGTGGCGCAGTGCACTCTGGCAGTTGTAGGATTTCTACCTCATGAGTGAAAGCGTCATTTGTCTCTGTTTTTCTCCAGTCACATAGCACCAATTTCAAAAGTATTTGCAGCTTTCTACTGCATAGACATCCTAGTTTTATTCAAAGGCTGTCTTTCCAGCAGTGAAATACCTCGTCAATTGCTATGTTCTTAGTCGTCTTATCACCAGTGTGAAGAGCAAACAGGTGGAAGCAGCATGTTGAAGCATGTTCTGTGGGTGGCTGCTGAAAGTAAAAATACTGTAGTGAATCACAGATTAAATTTTACATGATTAACTATAATCACCACGTGCCAGACAGCTACTTTTGAGTTCATGAATATGAACTGTAAAAGTACCAAATAAACAAATTATCTGTATAGAAATAGTGCATTAACCATCAGTGAACCCTCTGGTGGAGTCAAGTGCTTTTTGGGCTGACCATGTTCTAGGACAGTGGAATGCTTCATAGCTTGAGCTGCAGAATGAGAACATGCAGTACAAGGCACATGTGTCCATCTGTGTGGGCAACATGCTCGCTTGCATAGTCTTCTTATTGTCAGCCTCTGGCAGATAAAGACGTCCATTGAGAAAGGTCACGTGACGACATCACGCGAGAAAGGGAAAGAATTTCAGATGTCAAGAGAAGAACAAAAAGTAGGAAGGAAGTTTTGTTACCGTCAGTTCAGAATTGCCTCAGGACTTTCAGGTAACAACGGTTGTCTGGAGGTTTGTGCAGTTGCTGTTAATCTCATGAGCAGTCAAAAAAAAAATCTTCATGTCATTATTCTTGTACTCCTCCCAATGTTTGCTGAGTAAATAGCCTTTAAAAGCCCAGACACACCAAACCAACATCAAAGGACAAGTGGCGACGAAGGCCGACTGTTGGGTCACCTCACATCGTCTGTGTCTCTGCCAAAAAGTTGCACTTGAATGCACCACAGAGACTACAGCCAACTAGCACGAACATTCTGCACCTGCATGAGAGGAAATATCTCTTCACACCAGCAGATGGTTGTCATCTGTGTTTGTCATTAAAAAATGGGAAATGGAATACCGGCAGGACAGATTCAAGATGCTAGTTTGCCAGTTAGCACATGAACAAAACGCATGCAAGTCTGTTTGCAGGTCTTAGAGAGAAAAGAGTTGTATTATGTCTTTTGTGGCTTCAGAGGGAGCTGTGTGAAGTCTGATAAATTGCCTCATGTGGTGTCATTTGAGTCAGCATTGGTTGGGTTGAAGCATTCGATTTACTGGTCCATCTACGTCCCAACCCTCACCTATGGTCATGAGCTCTGGGTAGTGACCGAAAGAATATTATGCGGATACAAGCGGCCGAAATGAGTTTCCTCCGTGGGGTGTCTGGGCTCAGCCTTAGAGAAAGGGTAAGGAGCTCGGACATTTGGAGGGAGCTCGGAGTAGAACTGCTGCTCCTTCACGTCGAAAGGGGTCAGTTGAGGTGGTTCGGGCATCTGATCAGGATGCCTCCTGGGCGCCTCCCGTTAAAGGTGTTCCAGGCACGTCCCACTGGTAGGAGGCCCCGGGAGAGACCCAGAACACACTGGAGGGATTATGTATCTCATCTGGCCTGGGAACGCATTGGAGTCCCCCAGGAGGAGCTGGAAAGCGTTGCTGGGGAGAGGGACGTCTGGGGTGCTTTGCTTGGCCTGCTGTCCTCGCAACCCGGCCCCGGATAAGTGGATGAAAATGGATGGATGAATGGACTAAAGATGATGTCACCATTACAATACTTACTGCATCAATACTTGTTATCGTGTTAGAAAATAATAGTGAAGGGGAATATGTTCAGGAGATGGGCAATTTCAGTTTCGGCTTCCTATCTTGATGATCGTAGAGAGGACTGAATAATTAAGTCAGCAATGTCTGATTTCAAAACAGAGATAAAAATTGTGCTTATTAAAAACACAGGCTGTTGCGTCACCAGATATGACCGCGAGCTAACTGTCAAAAGCAGACATCACCTCTACAAACATGACTCCCCTAGAAACACTTTTAAGTTTCATTTTGACATGATCTTCGCAGAAGTACTAGACAGGAGGAGCCTAATATCTAATCTCAAAATCTGCAGGAAGCCACAGCCACCTCCTAAAGGTGGATGTTATCTCTTGTTGGAGGATGCGTGCAGGATTTAATAAACCACTCAAACAAAAAGCCCTTGTCCTGTCCAAGTTGTAGAGAGGCCCCACAAAGGGAAAGCAAGTTTTCAATTATCATTAGATAGATAGATATCATTAGATTTTTAACCCCGTTTTAAAGATCTGTATCGGGCAGACTAAATGTGCGTTTCATCTAACTCGGTCAGCACAAGTCCATGTGTTTTATACCATGTGAAGTGGAGCCAGCTGACTCAGTTATTCCATTAAGTGACCAGGATGACCTCGGGAAGCAGGGTGGGGTGAGAAGAAGCATGTTTTTGGCCTTTGCATGCTTGTATGATGCTTCATGTCAACACTGTCTGTAACATCGTGGGTTTTGTAAATCTGTGGGAACTGATTTTGTAAATTCGGGTTTTTATTACTTCACATGCTGTGTGTTTTGTCTTGTGATTGTGGAGAGTTGTGTCAGTGTTTTTCCACTCATAGCATGTTGTGCTGAGGTTTCTGCTCTGATCCTGAGCTTCAAACTTTGATTAAGTGCTGTTTTTGTCTTGTATGTCGTGTTTGGAGTTCAGCACACCGTTTTCATCCTCTCAGACTTCTGCTGTTATAAACACTTTGGTGCAAGTCTGTTTGTGTGTCGGAGTCAGGGTTGTGTTCAAATGTAAAGCATGTTTACATGATTTGTATGCTTGTTGTTGGACAGCATGTCAGGACACGCTGACCTGCTTCATGGGTCACCAAGATATGTGTCTCTGGATGTCATTGCAGAAGAGTGCCTTTCCTCAAGAGTTTTTTCTGGAACATGTTCACAAACATCAGGGGCCAGAGGCATGAAACTCTGTGTATAATCATGACTAAGTGTAAAAGCACAAAGACAAATGTGTTTATGCATTCTTTTTGTCAGATTTATAAGGCTGTGCACATGACTTATTCTGCTTAATAAATCTTAATCACTGTGGCGCTGGGTGCATGAGCAGGAGCCTCATTTCCACACCCACAGTTCGCCATAAATGGATGTAGAGACCCCCTTAAACATCATTTGCATATCGATATTAGACCTGTCAGTGAGACATATGGTAAAGAAAGTGCAATTTTCACCAACTGTTTCATATCGTTGAGGTTCTCCACCGGTGCCAGAGCAGCTGTCATTGCACATGGCTGTGGCTAATTGCAGCGTCCTTACCACTAATTCATGATGTTCCTGCAAACCATCATCACGGTAAAATCTCAAATTACTATTAAACCTCAAAAGGATGATCATTCATAGCGCTCATGTTGAAACCAGAGATCGAATGATTGTGAATTTTAAAGGCTGATATGATTATGATAGCTTGGAACAGGAAAAAGCCGATACTGATTAATCAGCCGACATTATTTTCACTTTGTTTGGAGCCTCCATGCAAGACAGTAACCAGAGATGGGCAGTAATTCTGTTACATGTAATTGAAAATATATACTTTAGTTACTTTTGAGTGTTTTGTAATTGGTAACAAATCAAATGGAATTTAAAACACAATACTTGAGAGTGGAGTAATTTTGTTTGGTCGAAAATACTTTCTCAAGAATAGGACAAAACCCCATATATGGCTGGACTGTGTGTGAAACACTAGAGAGCTCTTATTTTGAAACAAGGGCTTTTACTTTGAAACAGGAAGTGGTCACATTGACAGTCAGGAGGCCTTTCCCATTTCCTGATTTTGTGCCTCCTTGGCTGAATCCAAATGTCCAGACTTCACTACTTCACTTGCAGACTCGCGGACTTTGCGGGTGCGTTCATGGGAAGTCCGCGAGTGCTTAGGGCTGTTCAAATCCACAGTTCAGCCAGTCCGCAAGGAGCCTCAAGCGGACTTCCTGCGGACTTCCACAGAGTCCACTTGGGGTGCAGACTAAGCAGACTTCACTGATTTAATAACCCACAATTCATTGCAATACGGACATGACGTTGTGGGTGTTTCAACTGTTGAAAAAGAAATGTCATAAATGTGTAAAGTAGTTAAAAATTGATAGTTGGGTCTATTAAAATGTTACTTGAATTGTGTAGGCCAGATATGATATTCAACCACATCGTGATACAGAGATATGTGTAAGTGTAGGCTGTAGAGGGACTGGAAATGTATTTTATTATTGTGCAGTGAAATAGACTAAAAATGGCTGAAAAACAACAAAAGGTCTTCAGTAAATACCCAATTTATTGAGTAATAGTTCTGTCCTTATTTACATTCATCAACTTATATGACATATATATGAATATGACAGCAGTGATAGTTGAACTTTTCCATGGCAACGAGTAAGACAGTCTCAAGGGCTGTCTGTCAGCTGCTCGCAGACTTTACGTGATGACGGTAAATACATCACACAATGTACAACTGAAGTCCACGAGGGCTCAGTCTGCAGGGCCAGAGGGTGGACATTTGGATTCAGCCCTTGTCTCCTTCATTGTCAGTCAGTCGTAGTCGTGGTAGTCGTTTGTGTGTGTGTGTGTGTGTGTGTGTGTGTGTGTTATATAACAAAAATGCATGACATCGTTCATTCTTGTCACATTCTGTCACGTTGTGAATTGAATTAAAAGTAAATATGCTCTGAGAGAGATCATATAATACAGCAGTGGGCTTTAACAAAACAATGGACAGATGATGCAGCTGTGCCTGACATCATATTTAATTGACATGGCTTTAAAATGACAGCTCCAAAGCAAGGATGTCTCATTTCTTTTGGGGTTGTAATCCATCAAAATGATAAATGTCCTTTAATTGCAAGTAACTTTACAAAGAACTTCCCAATTCAGGATAAAACGAGACGGCCATTAACAGGGCTCAAATGTAAATGAAATGAATAATGAAACGATCACTCAGAAATAATCCAAAATTAAGTTTATAAAGGTGCCTTTAATTGTCATTTTACAGAGCGCTGTGTAGCCTGTAGAAAATGTCACTTAGCTAAGTTGAAACTGTCTGTCTGCCTGGTCTGAAGTTTGCATGATGTGCACACATTCTTATTTCACATTCTGTCTTTATGAATACCGGTTTATGTGTGGGAAGAGGCCCACGCATGGTTTTTGTACATATTCATTGTTTATACATCTGGCCCCAACTGTCCAATATTAATGGTATTACATTCAGGAGTTGTTTGGTCCTCGATGGCAGCATTTGGCGTCCTGAAGTCCACCAGCTTCAGTCTCTCAGACAGTTATTTAATCTACATAGATTTTGCATGCATAGATGTTACCATTCAAATCAGTCACACAGTCTGCCAAACAAAAACACATCCAGATCTTAACATGTCTATTCAAATCATTGGCACCACACGATGCTGATGATCTGAATTCAAATTCGGTTTTTTTCCACACTGCAGTGAACCCAGTGGCTTTTCCAAGCTATTGTCATCCACACAAGCTGCGGTCTTGTGTGTGTGTGTGTGTGTGTGTGTGTGTGTGTGTGTGTGTGTTCCCTTGTGGGCTCAGATGTTATCCAGCCGTGATGAATGCAGGATTTGTACCAGTGTGCACGCATGTCAGTGCTGGGAGTATTTGTGCATGTTCTCCAGGGCAGGATACTGTGTGTGTATGTGGGACTGTGAGCAGCCTCATTTCCATCCAGTGCAGTGTGTAACAGTCATCCTTTGGCCCCTGCACTCTCAAGGCTTTAGCCTCCACAAAGCGCACTTTGTCACAGTTAACAGGCCGGCGCCTGCAGCTGGGTTGCAGTAAGCGGTGGCCTCCTCTTGTTGCTCCCACGCTGCAAGAGACCTGTCAGGAGAGACGCTTGTGAGGAGAGACTGGGGGGGAAATGCCCGAACTCTGATGTGCACAGGCAAGTCAATAACGCTGAAAGGGTTATAGTCTGATACAGCTCTGGCTTTCAGTTTGAGAAATTCACTTTATATTAAGAAGGTGAAAGACTGTTTTCATGTCTCCTCACATTTGTGATCACGTCCAGTATGTGTATGAAGATACTGTGATTACTTGGCCTAGTTTCTGTAAGAGTGCAACCATATCACTACAGCGAAACAAGAATGTCCCTACAGGACAGTTTATACTGACAGTCAGGGGGTGTTAATGGCAAAAAGGCAGTTTTGGTGTGTGTGTAGCTTGACCTTACAGGACATTCTTAAAGTTTCTTTATGCGTCTGCGTACACTCGACACAACGTGCACGCAGTTGCTCCGCAGTTGCTGTGTGCCTATCATAGTTCTGTGTCCTGTTGGTCTGTGTCGATATGCAATTCTCCACCAAAGCGCTTGGGGGCGCGGTGTTCTTTTATATACCTACGTAGACTCTGTGACGTCTATGGTCGTTGCTCGTTCATTGTTTGTTTATCTTCTGGCTTTGCTCTAGTCACAGTGAAGATGGCGACCAAGAGAGAAAGACCGTTGCTGGAGCTCGAAATGATCGACATTGAACAACAAATGCTCTTATTACAAATGTTACGACGACGACGACGACGAAGAGAGAGGCGACTGCACTGATGGTCTGTACGCCCGTTGAATGGCTCGAGGCGGTGTTGTGGTGCTACAGCAGGAAGTGAAACCTTGCAAAATGCCGGAAATGACGTAGTTTGAAGGACCAATCATAGCTCTTGTGGTCTGCGTTGGGTCTGCATTGCCTCGACATGTGGTTACAATTTTTTGGAGGTGCACATCCCATCTCTGCGTCGGTCGCACAGGGATGCAACGCCTCTGTAAAGCCCTCTGCGTCGTAGGTGTGCAGAAGCATAAACCTTGCTTTATACTTAAGGATGTGGGCTTTTGGGAGTAAATGAAATAACTTAAATGTAATTTATTAGTGGTTAACGTTTGTTTGATTTCATATGCATATTAGAGCCCGACCCTTACCGGAGTTTGAGGCAGATGCTATCAATATTTGAGAGTTTAAACACTTGCCAATATATTGGCCAGAATTTGTTTTAACTTAAACTCATAGCTAATTACACAAAGGACCCCATTTAGTTATTGTATTGAAGAACTGTTCACAAAATATGTACTGAGCAGGACATTATAAACTTGTCAGTGTGTTCTGGTGTACAAACTAGAACTAAATTACCCATGGCATTTATTATCTCTTTTTTTTTTCAATTGTATCATGCTGTATTTTCACCATGTTCTTCCAAGTACATCATCTGTACAGTTTACTGATATAAAAAGGAAATTTAAAAGAACAATACATAGGAAATAAGAAGAGTACATTCATTTTAAGTTTGTTCAGTTTGGATTTCGTCATTATGTACAGAAACACCACTTTCATATGTGTTGCCTTTCTGTACTGCGATTTCTTATCATGCTAAGCTAATGCATGAGCTAACCTCTGCTGATAATATTCGCCATGCATCTGTTGTGCTGTAGTGCAGAGCTTCATCTCTTAATGAATTTTAATACAGAAGTAAGGGTGGAGTTGCACAGAGATAAGAAAATATAATTTAAAAATCATGTTTTTTTGGTATTAAAAATTATTTTAAACAATACGTAATATAAATATACATATTTAGCTATGTTTAAAAGAATACTATGTAGGATTGTCGGTTATAGTTTGTAAAGACGCTCGCCAGTGAAAGTGAAACTAAAAGCCAACCCCAGATTCACCCAACTGGCGTCTTGTCTGTTTTGGCACTGTCTCTCTTGGACGCCTGCTGCTTACGGTCTGGCATCTACGTCGCGTCGCTACCTTTTTATAAAGCCCCACTATCACCTGAGCGCTTTGAGGGTACACGTCAATTTACGTCACGAGCACAGAAAATAAGAAAATACAAGCAGAAGGCAGAGTCTCTGCAGATAAATACACCGCCACACACTTCTAGAAGACGTAAGTGATGATTAAGAGGGATTATATCTGTATGAGTCTATACATTGTTTTTAGGAAAATCCTGTATAATTCACCTTTAAGTGGTAAAAAAGAAAAACAGGGAGGATAAAAATACTGTCAGCTTATTACTCACTCAACTGCAAACGTCCATACCTGCTGATGAGTTTGTTAGAATAAGTCATTGTTTCGTATTTTTGACAGACAGATGTTGTCAAGGTGCAGCCTGTCTGTAAAGTAAACATCATGTTTTGGTGTAAGAAACTGTTATCTGATGATGTTCCCCCTCTGTTGACAGGGGAGGAATGTACCGTGTAATATTGGCTGTCCTTACAAACATGTCGTTATGACATGCTTTGCCTCCAGTCACAGGCCACTGCAATGTAACAATGCCGGGCATTCTTCAAATAGATGTCTGGGTATGTCTCAAGAGGAGCCACAATAAGAGATTGTTCTGTGTCGGCTCCAGTCAACAAAGACAGCACTCTCCAGAGGACTCTGTCATATAAACCTTAATGCTAATATAAATTTTGCTCCGTGAACATCTTTGCAAATATTACCTTAAACACAAGGTTTGGGAAGTCCAATATGTTGTTAGTGTGTGTGTATACTTAAAGGTCCAGTGTGTAGGATTTAGGGGATATATTGGCAGAAATCGAATATAATATAATAGGTATCTTTTCATGGGTTTATTATTGAATTGTGGAATTATGGAATTATTGTTCTGTTGGTGTCGCATTTATTCATGTTTGTTTCTGTCTCTCCGCAGTGTTTCCGGTGTGGCGGGGGATCGGGGTCGGTAGTGGCGTCGGAGGCGGATGGAGCCAGGGCTGGGGACGATGCTTGCGATGGGAGCCAGGCAGTCCAGGACAAGGGGCCCGGATCCCGGTGTTTGACTACCCCGTCTGGGTTGTCCTCTGTCGTGGGGGACGAGCCAGACTCTGGGAGGTCTGTCAGAAAGGGAGAGGTGCCATCAGACTGCCCACAGACATGCTCAGCATCAAGCTTCCCGAGCTCTTTGACATCCACCAGGTCCCCAAGGTAAGGAGGGAAGGAGGTCTCTCTCCAAGGTTTACAAGGTATTCGGTTTTAACATTTTATTTTATCCTGTTGTAAAAATTAAATGTCCTGTGGTAATTTCCAGGTAAGGAAGTTACTTACCTGTTGCCACCTCACGGCAGGTCCTCTACAGTCACTGACTGCATAAAAAAGAGGAACTGGTGTGGCATTAGGTCACACAAGGTGGTGCCACGAGCTTCACTAATCAAGTTTTTCAGTAAAATTTTGAATTGAGGACTAAATTTATATTGTAGATGGAGATTATCTGGCGTTATTTGGAGATTTCATTGTCAGTCAGTAGCCTATTATTTGCACTAACATTAGCTCATTGAGTTACGATGTTAAAAGTCAGACAGAGGATCAGTTTCAGCTTCTTCCTAGCGTGTTTGCATTAGCTCTTCCCGTTGTATGTGTCTGTCAAAATGCGACTGTAGTGTGCAGAAGGGCAGGTGGTGCAAATGCAAAAAAATCAGTTTCTATGTATTCTTTTTTTACCTCTTACCTTACTTTACCTTACCTTACCTTACCTTCTTATATTAAAATCTAATCATGTTTTCTTCCTGTAGAAGAAAATGTGACATGCTTACCTAAGCTAGCACCAACCAGTTTCAACCTATATCCTCATGACATCCACCCATCAATTAATCTGCAACTTTTCGCTGCACAGAGCCAAGATTAAGTTAGTTAGCTAGCTAGCTAGCAACAGCACGCTACATCGATGTATATTTGTTTGCCCAGAATACCGTGGTTACTGGCTAAAATGTATTCACTTTAAAGAAAGTGGGATCTGTGTGACGGCTCCAGATTATGTGCACTGCTACAGCATCTAAGGTTACATGAAGGCGACGATGGACTTTGTTTCTCTCTCTCTCTCTCCCTGATGGATACTACTATCCCGTCGTTACTTCCGCTTCCAGAACCTCACTGTCATGAGGCACCCAATTTTAAATGATCAAATCAGATTCCTCACAATGTAATAGCCTGCCTGCCTTTTCTTCACTCAGAAATACATCACGACACTGAAGCTAGATGCTCTCAAAATGCCATTTTATCTGGACTTTAATCTGCTTTTGTTTACGGTATTTTTAGTGTATTTAATGTCGGTGAGTTGAACAAAGCTTCATCATATGGTTAACTGTTTTGTCAGGGAGGGGTGATAGCATCCAAGGCGAACATGGTTGTAAGTAGTTTTACTCTGTCAGCTCTTGTAGTAATACTACAGGAAGTTGGATTAATGTTGTGATAGTCCTATTTACTGTTTTAATTATTTGTTTGATACCAGCACATCCCCATAATGTGTTTTACAGGAGGTATCCCAGCATTCTTCTGCTCTTCCTCTGCATCTTCATCACAATTCAGCTGCATACCTTCCAGTATTTAAACGCTGTAAACAAACAATTGTCTGTTCCCAAGAAGCCAAACCCAAATGCATGGCAGCAGTGACCTTATCTTATGTGATAAGCAGTCATTGTTTTAGGGGTTTTATATTACAATTTCCAAACAGTTTCAGTGTCCTTGATTTTGTATTTGTGGTGTTTAAATACTTGAGTTTCCAAAGATAAGTGGGCTGTTCGTTTTATGATCCAGGTTTTTGTCTGTTTATTCCAAACAAGCTGTTCTCGCTGTGTAAAACACATCAGTTCCCATCGTGTGCTGGAGGAGTTTTTCCCTGGAGAGCCCAACTGCACCGTCACACACCAACAGTAAAAGTAAAATAGTAGTGGCAGAGGCTTATCTGAAGTCAGGTTAGGGTGAATAACATTTTTGTATCAGTCAGTGATGAAACAGGAACATAAACATTTATTTTAGAGAGATTCTTAAAAGGCCATAGCTGTGGAGATTTCACACACAGTGTATGATGAAGTATCTTAATCTGATTAACTACATTTGTGCTTAAAACATGAAGCTTTAAAAGACCTTTAAAAAAGTTCATGTGCATTGTGATGTGTAGACCCCAGGAAGAATAGCTGCTGCAGTGAAAAACAAATAAACAAACAAATTAGACTTAAAAGTTACAAAGCATAGTCTCAGTTACTGAAATGCTCGACTGCAGAGTGTTCAAATTGGCAAGTTAATATCAGACCTCCTCCCACTTGGGAAAATATTTACATTTTTGTCATCTTTGTTTATCTTCTGTCTGAGCACATCCAGCTACAAGTTCTGATTTACATATTTGTGTTTTCATGAAGCAAACTGTAATTTATTTTCTTGTGAAATGTTTGATATTTTGCTATTTATGGCTTTTAACAATTATTCAAATTAACCAAAAATGGTGGAATTTTAAAAGTCAGATATGCAACCTGTGACAAGGGGATGAAAGTGGACATCGCTTCATTTTAAATGGTCACAAAAACGCCACAAACCACTGCACTGAAGCACCCACTATAAGAACAGAACATTAGTTTCAGTCAGAATTATTCTCCATTCTTGTAAGAGGTCATACATTCCAAAGGTATGCTCCAGTGAGGAGTGACTTTCTCCCCACAGGGACCAGCAGACGTTTGAACAGTGTAATTGCTCACCTGGACTGTCTGGTTGGTCCTCAGGTGTTCAGGGAGGATAGCATCATCTCTGGTTACCGTCACCCGCGGAGCTCGGCGCTGGACTGCGTCCTCAGCAGCTTCCAGATGACCAACGAGACGGTTAACATCTGGACCCACTTCCTGCCAACATGGTGTGTACAAAAACATGAGTCCAGTGACAGTAGATCTAATGCAGCAACATTCTCTTTAATCTCTCTTATGTTTTCTGTTCGGAAAAAAATAAGAAAAGTTTATTCCAGATGCACCAAATCTGCTTTTACCCAGGTGTGCTGAATGATGAACCTGACTTGATCATAAATTTGAGGCACGTGGCCGACTGTTTGTTGTTGGCATACTGAACGTGCCCCTAAAGACCACACAAGAGCAGGTGTTGTGCTGTGTGCATATGCACTGGCACATGCCCAAGAATTGGACAGATGCAGGTGTAGAGGCTCCAGAGTATTGCACAGTTTTTACAGCAGTGCTCTTGGCACTCTGACATTGCTCAGCAGCCATTTATCTGTAGATCTGTGTGATCTCTAAAAATGTGTTATCTGCACGAGGCCTGAATGGCCAAAGCACCTAGGAGCAGTATATAAGCTATTTAAAGGCTGAATGCACATCATATCACCCAAAGGTTTTTATAGTTACAGTGGCTGTTTTAACATACCAAAGTTCTCAGGCCACATAGTCTGCAAGGTGTCACAGTTTTGACTTGTGTTCTTTTTGTGGACATCCATAGTATTCACACGAGGCAGGGAAAAAGATGAACAAGGCCTTGAGAATGCAAAAAAAAAAAACAAGAAAAAAATGACATCTTGTACGATTCACTACCGACTCAATGTCCTATATCTATACATTCCTCTCACTATTACCTGTTATTATACACTTAAACACTGCACAACATGTTAAAAAACGACTTTATGTCGTCTTTATGCACAACGTCAACAGTCTCTTCTTCTCATGCGCATTTAAGTGCCTCGCAGCACCATATCTGTCGTAAATACTCAACTCAACTCAACTCAACTTTATTTATAAAGCGCTTTAAAACAACCACAGCTGAAACAAAGTGCTGTACATAGGAGGTCATAAAACAACAAAACAGTGAGATAATAAAAAGCAGTTAAAACAAAAAAATAAAAACAGAACGAGATCTCATGCTGGGTTAAAAGCCAGTGAGTAAAAGTGGGTTTTAAGGTGGGTTTTAAAAACAGACAGTGAGGAGGCCTGTCTGATGTGCAGAGGTAGATTGTTCCACATTTTTGGAGCAGCAACGGAGAATGCACGGTCTCCTCTAAGCGTTTGCTGGGACCTCGGTACCTCAAGGAGCAGCTGATCAGCTGACCTGAGGCACCGGGCAGGGGCGTAGGGGTGAAGAAGCACAGAGAGGTAGGGCGGTGCGAGGCCATTTAAAGATTTAAAAACAAATAAAAGGATCTTAAAATGAACTCTAAAGTGCACAGACAGCCAGTGGAGGGTGTAATGTGATCTCTCATTCGTACTCCAGTTAGCAGACGAGATGCAGCGGTGTAATGTGATCTCTCATTCGTACTCCAGTTAGCAGACGAGATGCAGCGTTCTGAACTAACTGGAGACGTGCAAGGGAGGACTGGCTAACTCCAAAATAAAGTGCATTGCAGTAATCCAGCCAAGATGTGATGAAGGCATGGATTACTGCTTCAAAGTGCTGATGTGCAAGAAAAAATCATTTATGCCTGTAAACTAATAAAGTAAATATAAACACAATTTTAGCACAGTCCACTACTATACACTATTAAAAATATACAGCAACTGTGCAAACTTAAATATACCCTGTATAATATGTCATAGAAACACAGACATCTCTACCAAATATTAATATGTGCTTAAGGGGTCCTTACTGTACAATAGTCTTAATTTGGATCAAAGTATCAGTAGTATTTAATAGCCACAAATTTAAAAATCCAAACATTATAAGTACTGTAACACATTTTGATAATCTTAAATTTGATTATATGATATTCATGCATTGTTTTTATGTTCCTTAGATATGAAACTTGTGTTTCCTCGCATTGGATAACAATTTGTGGACTGCAAAAACGATGCGTTCTTCTCTTAGCTTTGTAACAGTGCACTCATGTACTCGGAAAAATGTCTTTTACCTAAGAGAAGGACAAAAATAAAACAGGTGCATTCAAGAAATCAGTGGGTAAGAACAAAAAAATTGGACGATGATATATATATATATTGCTTCCTGTGTGAGGCCCAATGACAAGAACATCAACAGTCCTTTCTGTGTGCAAAAGGATTTTTTGATTTAAAGTAGCATTTTAAAAAATCTACAGTCATACACAGACATAACACATTCATATATACACACATTTCCCCAAACAGAAGGCATGAAATAATTTTTTATCAAAGACAAGGTTGTAGCTGAGACCAGGGCAAATCTAGTTGTATTCAAGACTAAAACTTGCAGCAGAACGAACACTTGGTAACTTTCCAGCTGTAAAAACATGAAGGAGTTTGTGAGGATTAGTGAAAGTATGAGGATTTAATTCTTCATAGTGTTGGAGGGAAAATAAACAGGTGGATAAAACACACTATGAAGATTTTTAGAAAGGTGGGAAAAAAGTTGAAGCAGGATCCCTAAAAACACGATAAGCCAAAATCCAAATAAACAAGAGACTGAGACAAGTTCAAGATGTCAGATAAGTCCAAGTACAACAGGAGGAGTCAGAGGAGCAGTTTTGAGCCGAGTTGATTATTATAAATATGCTGGTATAAGACTAAATGGTGTTTTGCAGGTACTTCCTGTGGCGCTTCTGTGTCCTCTGCTCCACCATGAACTTCCTGACCGACAGCTACACCTGGCCCCTGCTGGTGTATATGCTGCTCATCTGCATTTACCCCTTCACCTCCAGTTGCGCACACACCTTCAGCACCATGTCCCCAGAGTCCCGCCATATCTGCTACTTCTTTGACTACGGAGCCCTCAGCCTCTACAGTCTGGGTAAGACTTCAGACGCAGTGCTGGAATCCAAGAAGTTCAAAGTTTGGTGCAGATAATTTTTTTTTGTTTTTCTGCAGAACTCAGAGGTGAATGAGAGGTTTGTCTGAGCTTTTTAACAACTGTTGTTAAGCTGAGCAGGGCGTTTAATACAACCGGTGCTTCATGCTACTTGGTTCATATTTGACGTCAGAAAAAAAAAAAGCAGAAAAATAATTAATAATAAAAATTATAAGAAATATATAATAAAATAATGATAAATAAACTTAATTTTAAAATAATGAATAAAAATAGTAAAAAAAAATGTCACCTCCACAGTGCTCAGGTGAGGTAGGAGATTAATTAAAAGGTAGTAACCAGGTGCAAAACTGTAACCAGCAGGTATCCAAGAGACGCAGCGCACAAAAACACAAAGCCACAAATATAAAAACGCCAAAGTAGAGCGAATCCTTGGTCGACTTTTACTTGTACTTTTGCGATTTTGCGAGCATGTCTACGAACACTAACCAGCTATTCTGCATAATATACCTTTAAAATAATCTCTAGATGAAAGCTGGCATATTCTTTGTCGTAATCATCGATGTCCAAGTGCGCTGATATGACACCCTTTAGGGAACTATGTTCCGTTATCCACCTGATACAGCAAAACATACAGAGCACTGTTGCATCTGTTTGCCTTTAAACATACCTGTGCATGTCGGCTGGATGTGATGAGGGCATGTCTTATTTCCATATCATGTTAAACCACATTGAAAAGTATCTCTCCTCTTTTTTTCAACAAAGAATGAACATGGTATTCGCCTTGTGCCAAGTGTTTTTCCTGCAGCATCTGCTCTTACTGCCGTGTGCCCATTTGCAGGCGAGTACGTACATGCAAAACAGATTTATGTAGTCTGCCCTTTACCTAAAGAATCATACAGACTTATGTGTTTTAAGGTGGGTCTACTGTATGCTTTATCAGTGTGTATGTTCAGTGTGTGCATTTCAGGTTATGGGTTACGATCCCAGCAGCATATGCCCCATGTGGACAAGCAGTCAAACATTAACTGACGGCCTCTTCACTCCCTCTCCCTGCAGACTGCTCCTTAATCTACCACAAAGCTTCTTAGAGCCAAGATTTGCCCAGTTTAAAATGTTCAGAAGTCCATTTCAGGGATAAGAGCTGCAGGAGGGTTTTCTCACTGCAGGAGAAAAAACTTTACAGTCTACTACACACAGTGCAGCTGATGCTCTCCAAGGAAGAAGACGACGTCTAATCTGTGCTTTGAATTGTTCCAGGTTAATGAGGAGCTTTCAGGTGGACGGATCCTTTCTTAGGATTAAAAACAAAGTGTGAAATTGCAGACACTGGTTATGTTAAATGATTTTAACAGGAAGAAGAATATGAAATGTCTCTCTTTGGCGCGTCCCAGTGGTTATATCAGGAAACGCACTGTAGCAGACAGACTGCACTATCTTTATGTGGTTTTATTGTTTCTGCCACCACAACAAAAATCCATGTTGTGGTCCCAGTTGTTCCTCTAAGTTCCAAAAATTTTAACCCATAGCTTTAATTTTGGTGTGTTTCTAATATGTTCACTCTCTTTTATTTTAGTTTATTTGTGATGCTATGCTATCCTCTTCCTATCTTCACCCTTGTTTCGTCAGTGAGTGTTCGAGACACCTTGGTTTAAATTTTATTCAATTGTTTGCATATTAAAAAATACAATCACTGTAAAAGATTTGCTCTAAATTATTTAAGCTGCCGTCACATGGAATCAGGGAGACGGTAGACGACAAATGAGATATAATTTTAGTAGATGAGAGCAGAATGGTAAAAGTAGGTGAGGCCGGCAGAATAATGGTAGACCTGCATTGCCATTTAAAGTTCAAATATTTGAACTTTTTGGCGTTCTTCAGGATGGAATTTGAAACCAGATGTTGCCTAGTTCTTTCACACAAGGCAAGACTTTTTTGTAACTGACAAAACAACGCCATGTGCAGACGAACTTACAAAAATGAGACCAAATAAATAAGTAAATAGTAGTAATCAAAAGAACAGACCCTAAGGCCCAGGTGTAGCAGGTCACCAGGGGTAGTTACAGTGGTGCAGGGTGGTATATTTTAGGATTTTGGCAGTGTCACAGTGCATCACAGCTCCTCTTGGAGTATCTAGTTTGGGCGTTTTACATTGAATTGCCCATTGAATGCATCTCCTCTAGGGGCTCACAGCATGACAGTACACAAAGTCCACATCAGTCAGGAAATAAAAAACAGTACACTGTTTCATTCGGTACGTTTTCCAGCACTAAGTTACTACACAACTTTTATTTGAAGTCTGTTCTATATGGCGTCATGTATTCAATCCTTAAAGCTAAAAGTGTTTAAAGAAACCTCTCAAATCAATTAACTTCTTGTTTTTTGAATGTCCTGTGTTTGTGTTCAGGTTGTGCCATGAGCTACGGATACTACGTCATGCCAGACTGCTGGGTGAACAGCTGGCTCCATCAGCATTTTGTCCCCATTGCCATTGGAAACACACTGTTTTGCACCAGCCTGTCCTGCTATTCCAGGTAAGAGCCTGCTGCTTCTCTAACGCCTCTCTGCTTCTGGCCAAGAATGTGAAAAACTCCCTTTGGAATATTTTGCATTTGTGGGATTCTTGCTTTCAGGAATTTAGGTAAAATCAAGTAGATGTTGTCAAGAAGGTGGAAATTAGTTATTTCTTTAACATTACAGGCTCACAGGACTGAAAACAGCTTTCAGGACAATTACTTTTTGTTACACAGATCTCCACTACGCAACAGCATTTGATTATATAAATGTGACTGATTTATGCCGGGAAGGTTTTAGTGTTTCCCTCAGACTTGTTTTGCCAGGATGGAGACTCCGCTGAAACAGCATTTACGCCGTCATGTGACACCTAAACTCTCCACTGACACTCAGACAAATAAAATTCTTTCAGGCTAAGCAGCTCTGAATGACCTGCTGCAAGTGTTACTGAGCATGTTACTGCCATTATTGCTTAGGTGTAGATTCTGGGGGGGTGGGTGCATGGGACATGTCCCCCTCAACCTGTGCATTTTTTCATGTTTTACAGACATGAAAGTAACAGAGGACTTTAATTAAATGCACAGCCGTAATGTGAATCATAAGTGCAGCAGTGCCTCCAGTAAAGGAGATCGCAATCTGCCATAAAACAGAAAGAAGATAAAGCAACTATGCACGGTTGACACAGGAAGTACTCTGACATTTACACCATAAATTGATGCAGGAAAAGAACAAGCTGGTGCATAAATATTCACCACAATGCAGGAAATGAAGTCTGATGCTCAATATCCCTTTGGGGAAGACTCCCCGGATTACTTGCGTAACATATGTCCCCTCAAATGTTAAAAAAAAATCTGCCTCCCTGCATTATCTATCACCTGATCTGCAGTAAACTGATGTATCAGTCTGACCTCAGTTGGTGCATCTTATGAAGATTTATCTGTCCTTAAATCAATATGTATTTTAAAGTATAAAACTAATGCGAAATTGATTAACGCTGTGGTTTTCCTCTGCGCTGCTGAGTGAGAGTGAGGAGTCAGTGACAGTTTGCCTTTCACGAGTATCAAGGCAAACGCTGGTTTCACTTATATGCAGCTCTGCCAGTGTCCACTGGAACGTTAAACACCAAGGCCGAAGAGTAATGTGAATAGAGAGTCTCAAACTTGTGCAGCGAGAGTGATTTCATGATATACGCTGCAGGCTGCACTGAGACAGGAGAACTAACTCCTGCAATAAGTGTAGCTTGACTGATACAGGATATTTAAGGCTGATATTGATATCAATATATGCAGATGTTTAGAGCAGACAGTTTGACGTATGTTTACATATATATTTTAATTGTGACCAATATACTGTACATACTGACGGGACGTTTTAAAGTTGAGAGGTTTAGGTTGAGGTTTAAAGGTTTGCAGCACAGGACACAAAACTACAACATGAGTATAAAAGTATCAAGTAGGTCTAAAGACTAAAAAATCCATTGTAGTTTGGAACAATTAAAAATCTTTGTGGGCGGAGTGAAAAAGGCCTTTCAAATGAATCTAGTGCTGGAAAATTATTCAGATCTTTTTATTTATTTTAGGGCTGCCACGATTAGTCGACTAAAATCGAAGAAATAATCGACAGATTAGTCGACAATGAAAATAATCGTTAGTGGCAGCCCTAATTTATTTAGGCTATTAATTCATACACAGAGCATTAACAGAGAGGCCGAGGGAGGGAAGGACCAAGAGACACTTTGTCCTTGTTATATACATCTTGTATATGAAACGTCTGTGTTGTCGCTGAGTGTTGATGGAGAAACTGTGAGGGAATGAGTGGGGCAGAGCTGTGAGGAGTAAACCCAACTTGACCCTACATCGATATAAACGGTGTTGTCTAAATGTATATCTTGCTGTCTGTGTCCACAGATTCCTCGAGCTGCAGTTCCCAAAGAGAAGTAAAGCTGTAAGGACCGGAGCGTTTATCGTTCCTTTTATATTTGACACCGTTCCTCTGTTTTACAGGGTGAGTATCAGTTTTGTCTTCAGATCTGCTTTTATCAACACATATTAAGTTGACTTTATGCACACTTACATTCTTCTCTGACTGAATTTGAAGCTTTTATTTCCACTATGAACTGATGTGTTATGCAAAAGCCACAGACTGTGTTGTTTTGTGTCATTATGTAAGTGCTCGGAGCTGATTAGTGCCGGGCTGTGATACTTTGAGCAGGACTTTGGCTCAGTATCCCAGAAACTGATTTCCTTTCTCAGTCTTAGACAAATGTATCGCTGCCATCAATAAATCCCTCTAAGCACTGGGATTGTTCGTGCAAATACGACTTTCTTTTTGTTCCTAACCAGGTCAAAAATGCTGTTAACAATGCTCTAACCATTACTGTTTATAATAGTTATGTCCACATGTCTACTATGTTGGTTTCTAGTGTTGTTGTGAATATATTTAATTTTACAATCTGTCCGTAGATCCTTCTGTGCTTGGGGGGAAACTGCAGCTCGAGCGATGCCTTGTCCAGTCACTGTTATCACCTCCTCTTTGCCTTCCTCACCTGTTTCCTGTTCACCGCCCACCTCCCGGAGAGGTTGGCCCCGGGCCGCTTCGACTACTTTGGTATGTCCTTCATGGATGTTGTAACATTTATACAATGATAAAATCTTGATTCTCCCTACTGTAAGTCTGTAAGGAGATGCTTTATCCCGAGTTGCGATAGAGAGTTATAGAGAACATTTTCACAGCAAGGTTTTACCCTCCTCATGGGGCTGTAACTTTTATATTTGCTGTCTTTGTCTTTGCTTGTTCTTGAATGTTTTCCTCTCTGACTACTGGACAACTGACACAAACAATAGCTCAGTATCAAACAGGCTTTTATTTGATAGCGTGTAAACTTTCCACACAAACTTTTCTGCCAGTTTCTTTGCTCAGCGGACAGTTGTTTACCCTGGTAAGGTTTCAAACAGGTTGTGTTTTTTTATTTCTTGTGTAAAAATCTCCTGCACCTGTGGCACACACAAAAGAAGACCTGCTGTGTTTGTTACTGATTGTGCCAAAGAAGAGAAAGGCGAGATGGTTTGCTAACACTGTTAAAATAGCTCACTAACAGTAGTTAAAACACAGTAAAGTTTAAAGGAACACTTCACCCTCCAAATGATCATTTGTATGTCAGTTACTCACTCAGCGTTACCTTGAAATCATGAAGAAAATGTTGTTTTCTTGCATGTCTCCGTGATGAATGGAACATTAAAAGAAACAAGAAAGTTCTTGATGAATTGAAGTGAATGGGGGCCGCATTTAACAACAGTAAAACTATCTCAAAATGACCGTTTACAAACTTTCACACAACTCGCGCAGTATAACCCAAGTCTCATTCATCCAGTCTATGCTCATTGAATCCACAGGAGTCTTAGCTTTACAGTCATAAGTAGTTTTTGCCCAGATCTACATGGGACTAGCATAAAATGGGCATATCTGTAAAGCGGGAGACTTGTGGGTAGTTGTAGACACCTTTTTCATTCAGAAATACTGAAGTGAGAGGACGCCTGTGAAAATGTCGGTTTTTCTCTCGCCAAAATTTAGCCTAACTTTGGAGCGTTACTTAACCCCTTTCTCAACAAGCTAACATGACTTTGTTGGTACCAGTGGATTCCAAACCTGAGGCCGCTACAGCCTCTGAAAGACAGTATTGGTTACCAGTAGTATCAGTTAAGGTGTGTGCCATATCATTTTGTTCACGATAATACTTATAATTTTTGTTATCATATGAAAAATTCTTATCGTGATACTCGCAATATTTCGACTTGTCCACATATGACATTATACTGTTACCCACGGCAACGACAAGCATGCCTGAAAGCAGAATTATTAGCGACTCCGCGGTGGTTCCAAAAAGAGGAGCAGCTTCAGTAGTGTGGAATAAACTGTGGCGTCCTGAATGTTTTATGAACAGCCCCGGACTTCTCAGACTCTTTTAGTGACTTACCGCTCAGAGGGAACTCATTCAGCGGCTCCTCTGGCAGCAGCACAGCATCTCTCCCTCTCCTCTCTCGCCGCGTGCACACGGGAGTCGGTGTCGTCAAGTGATTTTGTCATAAACCCACGGGAGTCGGTGTCGTCAAGTGATTTTGTCATAAACCTTTGGTAATATAAACCTACATGACGCTTGCGACTCAACCAAAAAACAACATAAATGTAAATGTGTGATAGTTGTGGTATCATAACAGCCTGTCACAGGTTACAGCGTGATGATTAGAGGAGAAATGGCAGAGCATAAAGGTCCAGGTGGAAAAAAAACCAACTCAACCATTTAGGATTTTACTAAAAGAAGAAAATCACCTTACTAATTTATTATATAGTCAAGAATATCAGGTCATATCGCTCACTCCTACTATCAATCTAGGTAGGGTTACATATAGAATTGTACGTACAGTATCAGATCTGAGGTGAAGGTAGTAGTAATTTTAGCTCCCTCCCTCTTCTGTCTCACAGAATGAATCTTGTCTTCCCTCCTCACACAGGCCACAGCCACCAGCTCTTCCACATCAGCGCCGTGGTGGGAACCCACTTCCAGATGGAGGGCGTGATGGCAGACATGACGTCACGGCGGGCGTGGCTCCTGGGCCACGGAATGATGCCCTCCTTCCTGGGGACCATCGGGGTGCTGGTCGCCAGCCTCGTCCTCAACCTGGGCATCATCGTCATATTCAGCGCCCCACTGCTGTGGAAGCGCTGCCGCACCTCCAACCAGCCACAACCATCAATGTGCGGGTGCAAGGGGCAGTGAGGGCGCGTTTTCCACCAACAGCCACAAAATGGCTGACTCACTTTCCAAAGGAAAGGTTTGGGCTGTTTGTGTGTCTCAGTCTCAGCAGTGTGTGTTTGAGATGACTATTAACAGTTCCCAGCAGTGCCCATTTAACACCAGTAGTTTTCAGACTTTGATACATCATGGTCAGTGCTAAAGGATCTCTTTAACGCGGTTACACACCTAAAGTATTCGCTCATGTGTTTACACAGCAGCTGAGGACCCAGCCGTATTTTACTGAAGCCTTTTTCTGATGTTACATTAATCTCAAATGTGAGAAAACATGTACAAAATGTCCGTTTAATTTATTTTTAATGTTCCTCAATGTGCATTAAAAAAGGCTCTGGGTTGAAGGAAGCATGCTGTCGTTAACACAACACAAAAGTGCCTTAATGTAGACCTACACTTCATTTCTAATGTTTACAGTAGTTTAAATCTCAAACTGGAAACATCTAATGTCACAGGTGGCAGGGATTATATTTACAATTAAAGATGCTTTTTGTTTCTTGCATGTACTAGTCCAGGATCTCCTTTACTTTAATAAGGATGTACTGAAAATATTCCCTGTAACTGGACCACCTGGTTAGTGCGGTTGTGCTGTGAGTGAAGGAGTCTTCAGCGTGGACGACCCTCATTCAGCCCTACATAATATAATGCAGATTGAGTTGCCGGCTCTTATACATCCACCTATTGATTCCGCTCTGCATGGACTGGAATTGATTTGCAGGTCATGTGGTTCTTTTTTTTTCCCTGATTGCCTGCCTTATTATGAACCCCACAATCTGCCCTCAACGGGAAGAGGGGGAAAGAAAGAAAAAAATGCTACAGCACAGCGGTGATTAAAAGACAGGTACCATTTTTATAACAGTGCGTTTCCACGGCAACGCTATAGTGGCCTCATGCCCCCTGAAGGTCTTGAACAATTTTTCTATGTTCTGAGCAAACGGCACCATTTTCCTCTTGTTCTTCCATCACGTCTCTCCTGAACATTTATCATGTGCGATAAAGCACTTAAAAATCAGAGGCTTTATTTAAATTGTATAAGCTTTTGCATTTTTTTCCCAGTCCAGTCGAATTTCCAGCACTTGTGGTTTATTACTTAAGAGTTAAGAAGCAGGAGATATGGCGAGGGGGGAGGGGGGTATGTTTACTTATAGTCTGGGGTTATTATTATTAATACGGGGGTCTTTTTAGTGTCGTAGTATTATGGTGCATATACAGTATAACAAACCAGTAACACTCCTTATTTACTGTGGTTATCCTGTTGTCCCGTGAGACTGTTGTTGCATTTACCACTGAAATAATAATTACAGATTCATAGTATTGTATTTTTAGGTGCATAAGCAGAGAGGAATGTGAGTGTTTTTCATTTCGGGGAGATCCATAGTACCATAGTTTAAGTAACTATTACAGTTCTTGACAAATTAATAATTCACAAATTGCGAATTTGTGATTCATTGTTTTCTTAAAACAAGTGAAATAAAAAGATTATATAACTTCAAAAGTTTTCTAAAAAAAAAAAAAAAAAGTCTATTAGAGCTGAAAATATTTGTTCATTCATCAATTAAGTCAATTGACAGAAGGGTCTTGATATTAAATTAATAATTTGAGTCACATTTTCAGGCAAAAATGCCAAATATTTTCTCGTTCCTGCCTCTTATATGTGCATATTTATATATTTGTAAATTGAGTATCTTTAGATTTTGGCCTTCTTGGGAAAAAACAGGGAGCGAAATGGGCATTTTCTTTTAATAGACAAAAACAATTAATTATTAATTGAAGTAATTCCAGAAAATTCTGAAAAAAGGGTCAAATTATCTAATTTTTTCCACTTGTTTTAAGAAAATAAAACTTTTGGGTTTAATTATGGACAAAAACAACTTGATAATATGCATACATTAGATAATTCCGTGATGATATCATGGTAGCAGGACTGTATATGCAGCCTGTGCTTATTGTTTAGTTGGTTTCAATGGGAAACAGGGTGTCACGTTACTCAACTGTCGTAGCACTTACATACTGTAGGTACAGATTTCAGCTATTCTCATTTTACTTGACAAATAGTTTAAAGGCTCATTTGTGTAAAGCAAGTTTGAAAGCATGTACGGCACAAATTTACACCTAATTCCACCAGTAACACAGCGTGGCTAACACACACACACACTCACACAGACGTCTTATAGCTGCGTTGGTTGAGGGTAAAATGTATGTGATATTATGGGAGTGAGGTGTGTCACAGGTCCATGTTGGATGCTGAAGTAGAAATGTTGGATGCAGAGTGAAAGTGTAGTACCACAATGAGCACACACACACATGCACACACACTTTTGTATTAGAGCAGGGGAGTTGTTTAGGATGTTTTCATGGTTAGTGTGCAGAGCATAAAAAGTCACGTCAGCCTTTATGTCGCAGACAAAACGGAGTAGTGTTTGCCCTCAGTGGGGTTTTTCACCAACTCTGTTTCTGTTTTATCTCCACCCCTGCCGAGCGGGGATCGATTCTTTTATTTTCTCCACAGTCATCATCTTACAGTGTTCCTCGATTCGACCCTGTTGATTCTTGGAATTGCATCATTACTGGCTTCTGTTGTGGTTCTTTGTTATCGACCCAAACTAGTTTGGAACTCATTTATTTCTGAGCTGCTGTTGTTGCTTTTTTTTGTCATCTCACTCATTCCCAGCCGTTCGGTGCCTGCACTGTTTTTTGACGATGGTGAAGCTCAGAGATGCAGAGGCTTCCACGTCAAATAGATCAATGCTGATGTTGCCTATTTTGTATTTTTTTTTTACATTTATTTAGACCAAATTATCGACCCAGGCCCAGAAATTCTCCAGACCAGGTCACTGTTAAACCGTGTTGGTTTATCCCTCAGTGGAAAAACAGATTCAGGTTGTAATTATCAGGAAAACTGGGCACTTTTCTTATAACGACCTCTGGAAAAAAAGAACACAGCGCATTGAAGGATGTTTGAAAACGTGAAATAGAGAGCAAAGACGAGTGCGGGACGAACCATTTGATACAACAAGAATTCAAAACAGGGTTTGAAAGAGTCATTGGTGCCTTTTTTTATATGATGCTGTTTGTTCCTTGTCTGTTTAAAAAAAAAAGACAACAAACTACTTTTAAAATGTATTTGTTCTTTGCTGTGTATAATTTGTAATTTGCTACTTTGTTCTACTAGACTTGTGTAATAAATTAAGCCTTTTATAAGTGTAATAATTGTCACTGGGATCATTTCAAGCATCTTAAAAACAGAGTGCTGCCTTTTACATTCATGCAATATGATCAACAGCAAATTCTCAAGCTTATAGTTGGCCTAATTTCAGCTGATATACTGTCCAAATCATTACTATATTAGCACTGTGAGCACAGTATACATGTATGCTGACGACTAATGATTGTTTTCATTATTAATTAACGGTTTTGTGTATAAATAGCCAGAATAAAGGAGGGAAAGTTTAATTTCCCACAGCTTTTTTTTTTTTTACAAAACTCAAATATGTTCTATTCACTATCATATATGAAAAAAAAGTCTATTTTTCCTTTAAAAATGACCAAAACAGATGCTAATTTTTGTTTTTTGTCGACTAATTGACTAATCATTGCAGCTCTACTGTTTAATACACAACCTGACCTCATGTCTGTATCTACAACTGTGCAAAATACTTGTACAAATATAAAAACTGTATTGTCTTTGGGTAATGAAATGTAAAATGTTGCCCAAAAATGGACATATGTTCTTTTTGTTGGCAGACATTGCAGATTCGTCACACCTTTTGAGTCTGAACAGTGTGTGTGAGTGACCAGCAGAGGGCAGAACAGCACAGTAAGAGTTGAGCAGTTCATCACACCTATCCGCTGATCAAAAAAAAAAAAAAGAGCTGCAGCATTGCAACAGTGTGAATCCCCAAAGATTTACCTGCAGGAAACCCAACCCAGGTATTCACAAAAAAACACACAGCAGAAATGGTCAGTGTGACAAGAAAATGTAGTCTATGTTAGATCTTCAGCCTTCAAACCTGATTTTCTCTGAAATTATCTGAAATTCTTCAACTTATCTTCCATTGAGAATAAAGGGCCGAGGTCTTGGAGTCGTCGTCCCCAAAAAAATTGAGCATTAAAGACTTCATTTTCTGCATTCTGTTGAATGTTATGTGCCACCGTGTGCCTTTTCTGCATCATGTTATGGCAGATATGTCACAGTACTTCCTGCTTCAACCGTGCAGAGTTGCTTCTTCATGTTTCAGTTTTATGGCAGATTGCAACTGTTACTTTTGAGGTTGCAAACTGCCTCCAACTACTTTACTGAAGGTATTGTTGCACCCATGAGTCATGTTCTAGTCTTCTGTTTTTACTGGGGGGTGAATGTACGGATATGGTGAGGGGGACATGTCCCCTCTGTCCCACCCAAAGACTATGCTGAGGGTAAAGGTGCTTTTGTGTAACGCAGCCTTGAACTGAGGGTCAACATCCTGAGTTAAAAATGAAAAAATAAGACTTAGCACTGCAGAAAAACTTGATTTCATTCTACAGAATTTCAACCCCCAAAAAAGCTGATGTGAAATGATCTCTTACTCCTCATTTGCAGATTCAGTTCGTCACAATGAGCTGCTTTAAGAGTGAACAATTTGGAATTATTTGATTTATTAAACTATTTGGACTTGAAAGCTGCAGGCTGCACACAGCTCAGTTCAAAGGGTAAAACTGTACACCAGCACACATAGTGCAGAACTGAAAGCCGTGACCTCCAGCTCAAGTTTTTTTCACCGTTGCACCTCTTGTCTTCTTTGTAAAGGTTGCACAGATTTGTGTGCTTCGATCTAACTAAAATAGTTTCAACATTTTGTGCACTTCTCTTCCTATTGAGTCACCGTGTTTAATTCCATACAGGATGCATAGAAAGGATACAGAGTGGCTTATTATTAGCGGTGGACACAAACCAGAATGAGTCTGCGCTGACATTATCATGGAAGAAATAATTACCATAAAAAAATCAATATCCTGCATACATGCATTATACGACGAGGTGGAAGATTAAAAAGGAAAGTTTCCCGCTGCAAACCTCTAATAGTGGTTCCATTTTAAAAATGGCCTCATTTCCAGCTCTTATTATAGTCCTATCCCATATCTTACCAGGCTGGAGACTCGAGTGCTTATTAAAAAGGTTCATTCTGAAACCACAAATGGAGCCCTTAAGGATAACAGGGACAAACAGTACAGTGTGCTAATCCTATCTGGCCCAGAATCTGCTTGTAGACACTAGAAGAAAAAATAAGCCAGACACGAGTCCTCCAAGTGTTTTCATCCTCCCGGTTCACCAGAGGAGGTAGAGAGAAAGAAAGAGACAGAGAAAGGGATGATAGCATTACTCACAATCCATTACCACTCCCTGGAGACGCTCTGCATACAGAGTGATGGAGGGAGGGTGGTGGTGAGGAGGAGGAGGAGGAGGAGGCGGGGGGTTGGTAGTGTGAGGTAGAGAGAAGGGTTTGGTTTTGGAGGGTGTTTGTTTGCTGGAGGCCCGGCGGTAAGGCAATATGAAACTTGATTATTCCTTTTCAATAACCATCTGCTGAGGATCCCGCCGAGACGTCGCAGGTTGCTGATTAGTTCGTCAAAATAATAGAAGGCTCTTGAATAGCCTTGTTAAGATGTCTAACTTTAAGTACAGTCGGCAGCCCAAATCATTGTTCGCTCTGAAGCACACGATAATGATGGATTGACTGATGCAGAGGGATGTTCCTGCGCAGGCTGCAGCCATTTTTTAATCAAGTTTGTTTATTTTTAAGGGCAGACAATATACAAAGTGCTGGAGTAACAATACATGAAGATATATTTTTTGACATTAATACAGAGTATGTACATTTACTATTTACACTTAAAGGCACAGTTCACCCCAAAATCAAAAATGCATATGTTTCCTCTTACACATAGTGATATTTATCAGTCTAGACTGTTTTGGTGTGAGCTGCAGAGTCTTGGAGATATCGGCCGTAGAGATGTCTGACTCGAGACAACATCACAACTAATTATGTTATCTTAACTCGCCCTTTCAATTTCATTGCAAAAAAATGCCTCAAACTTTACAATGTGCTTTGTTTTTTTTAGAAAAGCTGCTGTGAAATGAGCTATTTCATGCTGCAACTATTCCAAAAACAGCAAAATCCTGGAGGGCCTGGTTACTAACCGAGTCGAGCCTTTTTGATGTCAGTGTGAGATTGTTGGGACCGTTTAGCTCATCAGCTCTCAGCCACCATCCACCATCACAAACTGTTTTTGCAATTTTCATATGGCCTGCAATTTTATTGCAAGAAAATTTTTTTAAAAAGCCTAAAAATACTGCAGCATGCATCCCTACTTTTTAGAAAAGCTGCTGTGAAATCAGGCATCTCAGGCCGCAACAATCCCAAAAATAGGCCAGCCCTCAGCTTGTGGTGCTCAAATCACCAAAAAAATACATTTAAAAACTCAGCAGCAATGTCTCTTCACAGAAATCATGATTTGGTTACCCAAGATAATCCACAGACTTTGTTGTGAGCAGTTTCATGTAGGAAATATTTTCTTTCTACACCTGCAAACTGTATCACTGAGCAGAAGGACGTGTGCATCTACTCATGGGCGAGAAGCTTGTGCTTGTGACAGAGTGAGATGTAAACATTAATGGCGTCCTCCTCGGCTGAGCTGTAAGTTAGCTAGCTCAGTGGTGCTAGGTGAGCTAACAGTAGATGCTGCTTCCTTCTGCCCAGTGATACAGTTGGTGGGTGTAGTTCGGTAGAAAGAAAATAGTTCCTAGAGTTGTCATGCTTTGGTCTGAATCAGGGACTAATTTTGTTACAAGTTGTATTATTGCCTAGAGTTGGTTTGTGTTCTCACGGCAGCATTTACAAGTGGACCAGATCAAATTCCTTGTGTGAGAAAGCTGCTCTTGATTGGTCAGAATTTCCATGTGGGAAAAATCCAGGAAGTAAAGCAAACGTTGAAGAAGAGTACACTTGCAAGATAAATGTGACACTTTCTAATGTCACAATGGAGGGACAACTACGCAGGTTGATTTTAGCGCTGCTCATCGTGGACTATATTGCTGTCATTGTTCATTTTAGTCAAACCATACAGTTTGAAAACGAGGCGCGGCTCCAACTAGAAAACAATGTTTTGATGCATTGGATGTGCTGAATGTGCATATTAAGGCAGTACAGGAGGAGGTGCACATTAATAATCCTCCAGGACTGTAACATGCTCATGTTTAACCCAAACAATGTGTCATGTGACTGCAGTTGCTTCAGATCCAGGTCGGAACATGTTCTCACCACAAATGAACTGCACCAGAGTTCGGTTGTAACCAGACTGAGTCCACCTCTTCAAGAAGGTCTCAGTCCGGTATTTTTGCCGTGCACCTGAGTGTGATTGCTGTGTTCACACCTGCCCAAACAAACTGCATGTAGGGGGCAAGCAAACTTGAATTTGATTGAAACGAACCAAACAGGGCAGGTGTGAAAGCACCCTTAGAGACAGGCAGGTTCAATGCCACTCTAGAAGATAAAAGGGACATACTTTTGTAGGAAAATTACCTCCATTTATGTCGATTTCTTTTGGTCGGATAATCATGAAAAATTTGAGTGTTTTTTTTTGAAGGGGAACCTTTGTGTGGCGGACCTTGTTTGCTAGGATAGAAGTCAGAGTATTTTGTTTGGGGACTGGTATTGTAGATTGATAACGCAGCATTGGTGTCTTGTAAACCCATGTGGGTTTGGCATGTTTTTGTGCATGACACAAAATAAATCAATCAGTAATACTGCAGAGAAGGCAGACATCTCTAAGGCCAGTAACACTCAGCAACTCACACCAAAACAATCTAGACTGATAAACAGATCTACAGGTAAGAGGAAATGTATGTACTTTTGATTTTGGGATGAACTGTCCCTTTAAAGGCATCACAGCGGTTTGTACACTCAGTCTTTCCCCCTCTAAATGCCCCATTTGGTTGATAATAAACTTTTTTCCCCCACTCACCTCCAGTTTCTGTTTCAGTGCCATCTGTCCTTCTCTTTGACTCACTTTAATCCATCTGTTACCTCTAAAACCATCTCCGTGTGTCCCCTCCCCACCATCTTGCCCCCTTACCGAATTTCACTGCAGTGCTTTGATACTGTAGGTGGTTACGTTAGCATGTTAAACATCGCTAATTTGTACAAAAGCCACTCCTGAGTGTGTCGCAGGCAGGCCACAGGTCAAACTGTAGTTCTTTGGAAGTATTTTTTTGTTCATATTTGACAGCAAAACCGACAGCATTAAATGTAAACACACACTTATATGACATTTTGTTCATGATTTTGAAAAATACTCATATGATACACTGGATTTGACACGTCAGAAACAAACAAGCTTTCCAAGGTTTCGATTGTACAACTTTGACATCTTATATACATTTACTGAAAGCCTTTGAATAACCTCCCATATCAAAACTTATCCAAAATCAGTGACTATACTGTACAAGTGACTGACTGCTTCACCCAAATCAGAAAAATTGGTTTCCACTTTTGACTCATGATGTGAAGTGCCCTCCTTTGTAATCATTCATTTCATTTTCTAATTGCCTTTCAACACAAGTATCAGCTGTCGAGTCGTATTAAATGCACCACAGCTCAGCTCTCAAACCTTCGCAGGGACTTCAGAGCCAAAATCCCCCGACAAACCATCATCTGAGATCGCACCCTCAACAACGTAAAGCCCATATACAGTTACTTCAACACTTATCCATGCATGTCCCTCCATCTGTCTGATCCCACTTCAGATAAACATTTAACACTTTGGTAAACATTTGACAGGTTTCCAGAGAGTGACGGGGCAGTAAACAGGGGACGGGTTCGAGCCGGGATGAGGCAAAGCGGGAAGGTCACTGCAGACAGTTTGTCCATCAAAGCGTCGAGGCTGGGAAAGCAGCAGCAGCTGGGAGAACTGGGACATATTTTTCAACTTAAACCAAGAGGAACCTGTGTAAAGTAATTACCCCTGATTAGAATAATGGAATTAAATGTTTTAGGTCTCAACCTCCCCAGCCTCTGTCCTCCACTCCCTGGTTGGTTCTCGGCCCCTTTAGCCCAGGATGTCCAGGTAAACCGGCGGGTTCTTGACCAGGGCCAGCAGGCGGCTGTGGATGTCCTTGATGACCATCCTCTGCTGGGGCTCTCTCTGCCAGCAGCCCTGCATCAGCAGATACACCTCTTTGGGGCAGGTGCGTGGCCTTTCCAGTTCTCGTCCCTGCGTGATGCATTCAATGGCCTGTAGGGGTGGGAATTCAAAAACTACATTATAATAAAGTTACAGGAGATAACCTTTTAGCAAATATGACAAAAAGTTTTTTTGAACGGTCACTTTATCCTGAGAATCATAAAAACAACCAATCAGAGCTGAGGAGTCTTAAACGCAGCTGTGAATCATGTCATTAACTGCTCATGAGCTGCGGTCAAGCTATCAAATTAGGCAGTGCTGATCAAATATGATTTAAATTTTTTTTTACCGCATTCTCGCCTCAGATGTTTTCAGAAACATATTTCAGTCATATTTCTGTTTAGCCATAAAATTAAAAAGTTTGCGTAGGCTGTGCTTCATTTTTGGCTCGACTGTCACAGACGTTCTCATTTTATAGCTAAACAGTACACTAAAACAGTGGTCCCCAACTGGTGGGTCATGGTCCAAAAGTGGGTCCCAGGTCCACTCTGAATGGACCGCAAGTGACTTGTGAATGTGTCAAGTTTGTAAAAAAATATACAGTAACTTTCCAGCACAGAGCTGTGGTGGAGGGTTTTTTCTGAAGTGCTGTAAAGTTTAGTTGATTCAAAACACACATTAAACACACATTAAACATGGCTTAATAGAGACAATTTCAAACACAAGTAAACAAATCAGCTTCACTATAACTCACAGCATTCACAAACAAAACATTTATCTTTTGCTGGACACATTTTCCCCACAAATACAACATGCTAATGTTTTTAGCACAAGCCTACGGCATTTTACATTGTCAAATTAGCATAGCCGCTAGCGGACATTTCCTCTACTCATATGAAGCCAGGGACAACAGCAACATTTAACAAAGGTAACGTTACAAAATTTGACTCCATTACAACTCACAGGGTTCACAAACAACTGTTTTGCAGACAAATGTAACATGCTAACGTTAATTAGCACAAGCCTATGGCATTTTACATTGTATAAATTAGCCTAGTGACGAGTGGAGATTTCCTCTGCTCATATGAAGCCAGGATAAATCACACACAAGACTTAAAATGTTATTTTTGTGGAGGCTTTATTGTCTTCACAATTTATTGTTTCTTATCTGTGAAATTAAAGTAAATAAAAGCTTCGTTTCCACTGAGGGAAATGGTTTCAGCTTACAGAAAATAGACAGTTGGTCTGTGTCGCCAAGATGCCTAGTTACATTTCTGGGGAGGTGCACAACAGGCTAAGGCATAGGGTACAAAACAGGCTCTATGTTGATACAGAGCCTACCGCGTAGGTATACAGCGTCATTTGGACACAGAAGTATAAATTTCGCCTTAAAGGGAAAATCAAATGTGGTTATTAGTCATAAATATCTTTTAAATTTACTGCCAATCCACACAGTAGATGTTGAGATACCTTAATGGATAAGAGAACATTTTCCACTTCTGGTGATGATTCAGTTTTAATTCTCAGGCTGTGCTAAAATTCATTCAGCGGAACAATGGATGCTGCACCAAGGACATATTTTTTTAACTAACAGATACTTTTTGGTAGAACAACCTTTGTATCTCCAGATTTACAGATATGTGTCCATTAGCAGGGACCTCAGGGACAAATGAGAGCAGCCAAAATATGAATAACCTCCAGCTCAGACTCTAATGGCCACAATGACTGATTGAGTTCACACGCTCTTGCTGCTCAGTGAATAAATCACTGTCGAGGATGAGAGAGAGGATTTCGCTGCGCTCTCCATTTGAAGGGTTACTGACTCAATCTCTTCCCCATTGTTAACCTTGGCCTGATACAATGAACAGAAGAGCTCTGTCAGCGCTGAGCCAATTCACACCAAAATGGCCTGTCAGTCAGCCTCACAGCTCAGCACAGAGAGTCACAGCGGCTGCCCCAAAATGGCCGCTGTCGCAGAGTCAGTATTTTGGGATGATTTATCTCCGCCACTGCGTGTTTAGGCAACATGATAATTTCACCTGTCCCTCATTGGCCGAGACAGATTGGGTTAACAAGGTTAAAGCTCATTGGCCCCGGGCAAAAATGAGAGCCAATGAGATTAGAATTGAGTGCCAGAGAAAAGTGATCTACCCTTCTCTTGAAAGGAGAGAGGGTTTGGGCCTGTAATAGCACCGCTGTGGTCGCAGTGGAGTCCCACGTCTTAGTGCTCCGCCTGAAAAGGCTAGACTGGACTGCCCTTAATTACTATGAATTTATTGATTAGTTTAAGAGCGCAGAGCGGTGAAAAACTTCAGCAGCATATGCTCTGAAGTATCCACAGCTACACTGAAAATGTTTTGTTCTGCAAGTTTGGATTATCTGAAAGCTGCAAGACATTTCAGGCTGCTATTTGGGCTACAAATGTGTTTGCACTAGTACGTGTAGCTACTTTAATTTAATTTGATATATTTAAATAATTTTGAAGCACCTATAATCAATATTTTTAAACAAAATGACAGTGTAAAAACAATGTGAAAGGGGTCACTCTCATCAGTCTGTAGTTTCCCTCTCCTTTACTGAGCTTTATAACAATTTTCAGATCATTGTTTAGCTGTCAGACTTGTAAAATTACTGTTTTGTTTCCTCTCACTATCTCACAGCAGTGAGTTTTTGCCAACAGGGAGATATTTTTGGTCAGAAAGCCTTAAAAAAAAAACACAATACGCTTTGTAAACTCTTATCAAAATGTAAACCTTGCTGTATTAACTGTAACTGACAGAAAACATCCCTTTACATTTGTGCAAAGGCACTGAAACCATGTAAAGTAATGTTTAAAGTAATAATTTGACATTTTGGGAAATACGCTTACCAGTTTTTGATTTCTTATAGAGTTAGGTAGATGAGAAGATTGATACTACTCCTATATCTGTCCATTAAATATGTAGCTGTTGCCAGTATAGGATTAACCAGCCAACCTAGGTGATAAAGTTTGCCTACCAACGTCTCTAATGCTCACTCATTAACAGGTTGTATCTGTTTAATCTGTACAAGATAAAGTGTAAAACAAAAGTTTTGGTTTCATGGAGGGTGTCAGGAGGCCAGTTTTTGGTAGCTGCTGGAGAATTTTAAAGGAATACTTCAACCCCCAAATGAATGCTTGTATATCAGTTACTCACCCTGTGTTACGTTGAATTCCTTGAATAATATTTCATTTTTATCGCATGTCTCCTTGGTCAACGAAGAGTCCAAAAATGGCAAAACAGCTACAAACAAAATACCTAAATAAAGCAACAAAACTGTGTCAAAACATCTACTTACAAACTCTCATTCATGTAGTTGGATGATCAGTACATCCCAAACAGACAATCCTTCCTAACAGGGAAGTGAAACTTACCAGTGCTTTCTTTAAGGCCGAACTCCATTGACAAAAACAGTAATTTTACCACACTGTACACAAGAGCTACTGGCCTACCGCTGCCTAAATCAGTCAGTTTGTTTGAGTTGTTATGTGACTTTTGTGTGTCATAGGGTTAATTAGGATTGAGCAAAGTCACTCAAAAACACAAACAAACTACCAATGGAGGCAGCGGTAGACCAGCTGCTCACATGCTCAGCAAGGTAAAATTACTGGTTTTGTCAATGGAGTCTGGCTTTGAAGAGAGCAGAGACAAGTTTCACTTTTAGTTCAATTCGTCCGAAAGAGCTGTCTGTTTGGGAAGTACTGACCATATGACTGGATAAATGAGACTTGAATTATGCTGCACGAGTTGTGTGAGAGATTGTAAATGGATGTTTTGATCGTTTTGCTGGTACACACTGTCAAGAATTTTCTCAGTTTTTGGATTTTTCGTTCACTGTAGAGGCATACAAGAAAAACATTGTCTTCACAAGTTCAACTTAGGACAGGGTGAGTAATTGTTATGCAAATAGTCATGTGGCAGGGGGAAGTATTCCTTTAACAGCACAGGAAAAACAGTAACAATTAAGCAGTACGTATCGTCTCTCCCATAAACAATGCAGGTAAAGCAGTAAGAAGCTAACCAACAAGTTCAGTCATACAAGATAACTCCCTGTAGTTTCTTTCATCCAGTTTAAAGGCACAGTTCCCCTAAATTACATACACACTCAAAAAAGCTTTAGCCACTGTAGCCACTTAGATAGTTTCAGTTTCATTTGTTGAGGTTTGGAGGTCAAATTCAATTACCTCATGCCAAAATAAATCCTGATGTCTGACGGGAAATCTGAGCGCACGGCGTCAAGTTAAAACCAAACAGTGAAATATTAAACTGTGTCTACAACAGCAGAGAGAAAGCACTCTGCCAAGAGACTACTTTCCCTGGGCGGAGGCACGGTCCGTCCCACTGTCCAAGCAAGTAAGACATTTAGTTTACTGACGTCCTGTTGTTTGTCTTCTCGGTTTTAAAGTGCCGTCTGGAAACCAGATCATTCAAAATCCCATTGACTTTTATGACTATGCAAATAAATAAAAATCCATCCTTGGAACTGGACCACATATGTCTAGATAGAGATGGTCATTTAAAAAAAAATGCACACAGTCATTTTTATGGATATGGATTACACCAAGTTGCCTGCAGTAAGGTTTCATAGGAACTGTAGTTTTTTTGTATGCTCACAAAGTAATCTTTGTTAATCTGTCTTAAAATCACACTTGCCTAAAGTTTTATTACTCCATGCTGTGCAAGAGGCTAATTTGTCTAAGAATACAAAAGGTAAACCTGAGGAATAAAAGAAATACTAAGATTAAGTTACAGCTCTTATTTCTTGGCCAGGTGCAAGCAACCAGTGCTCAGAGCTCAGCGTGTGATACTGACGCCAAAGGCACCCTTAACATCTTTATGGGAAGCAGGCTTTCAACTAAATCCAGTGCAAACCCATCTGGTGCAATATTTGACGCTCAGAGCAACTTATGTATGTTGTGTCCCAGTCTAGGGGAGCAGGAGTGCAACTCAGGCTGAACCAAGGCCAAAACAACAACTTTACATACAATACAATTCAATACAAAACATGTTGCGCTCGTGCTCCCTTAGACGGGTGCATAACAATGATGTTTTAAGTAAAGTCCATCTAGGTGTTGGCAGGAGGAGAGGTGGGCTGGGCTTACCTAGGTGTAGAGCCTGTGTTAGTTTGAAAGGGGGCGTGCTGACGTAATTAAGAGAGACAACTGGAACCAGGTGTGGGGCCTCAGTCGAGGAGAGAGGTTTCTGAGGCCTGCAAAGACGACAGATGGTGGAGTTTCCTTCCTCCAGTTATTGTCTGCGTGTTTAATGTCTACAAATATAATGACAATTGAGTACTGACACTAAGCAGGAGACCACGGAGAGCAAGCTGACTGAGTGACTGCTGGGACAGCAAGGCAACAGGTAGGCCCACATCTTGGCAGCCTAACGTTTACTCCCTGGTAATATATGTGCTGCAGCAAAGCTCTGGAAGCCCTAGGCAAGTGTTTGCCGTAAGTAAAAGCATCAAGTGCCCACAGTTGTGTTTGCTGTGATGGTCGCATACAGACGTTAAAGGAAGCATCCCATTGATGGGGTGCCTTCGACGACGCTATCACAAGCAAGGACTGTGAGAAAGGTTTTTGACGACCTGGGATGAGAATGCATTGCTACAGACATGAGGGTGGTATTGAGCTGTATTCCTAAAATGTTGATGTTCCCAGAATGTTGAATTTCACTCACCTTCATTGTGTTGGGGTGACATATCTCAAAACTATCTGCACAGCTAGATACAACAAAAGGTAAGTGAGAACGTTTGGGTGAACTGACCCTATAACTGGAGTGATGAAGGCTACAAAGGCACGTTTGTGTGGGTGTTTCCTCTGATAATAAAAAAAGATTTATTGATTTGAACCTCTCAGTTATTGTTGACCATCAAAGTCATTGATAAACTTTCCGTCCAAACCCACCTCACTGTTGGACAGCTGGTACCAGGGCTGTTTGCCGTAGGTGAAGATCTCCCAGAGGACCACGCCAAAGCTCCAGATGTCACTCTCTGTGGTGAACTTCCTGTACATGATGCTCTCCGGAGGCATCCAGCGGATCGGCAGCATTGTACGTCCGCCCACCTGAGGAGGGAGACGAGGCGATGTAATGCTTCATCATGGTTGCATAACAGAAGTCTCAAGGTGAACATTTAACCACTTTGCTTTGTTGATGGAACTAAGCAGAAATACCATCTTTCAGCAGCACAGATATTTTTTAAGAAATCTCTAACAGATTCTTATTCCTGTTTGTCCTTGAACTCTCCACTAACCAAGACAATGAGAGTTTTAACATCCAAAATAGCTTCAATTCAAAGGATTTAAGTAAAGAGAGAATGGACCCAGAGCCACCAAAGACAAAACTACTCACGAGGCCAGACATTACAGCTGAGTGAAAAACAAATCCTGTCTTTGTAAATTGGCTAAACTGTTACTTTGAGAACAAAATCAAGTTTTCATCTCACGACCAAAAACAAAAGTCTTGTCTTTGTTTTTGCCAGCCACTTACCCGATAGTAATCTGTGCTGTAGATGTCTCGGGACATGCCGAAGTCTCCGATTTTGACCACCAGGCCTTCCCCCACCAGACAGTTGCGGGTCGCCAGGTCGCGGTGGACGAAGTGCAGCGATGCCAGGTAGACCATGCCCGAGGCGATCTGGGCGGCGATGTGCAGCATCTGAGGCAGAGTGAGCTGACCCAGCGGGGGCATCTTCGACTCCTCCAGGATACGAGCGTCGGGGCCGTGAGCTCTGCAGGTGACACAGGAGGAACAGGTGAGTGTTTCTGGATCAAGGGTGATTTTTGTTAATGGTATTTCTGCTTTATTAGACAGATGACAGGAAGATATGGGAGATATGAAGGGAATTTGATCCAGACAGTGGTGGGAGAAGTATTTAGATCCTGTGAAAGTACTGATAAAACATTTTTTAAATACTGCATTACAGCATTACTGCATTAGATTCTGCATATAAACTCTGCATATAAACTTAAATAGTACTTGTTCTGCAGAAAAATTGCCCCAGTGAGTGATAGATTATAATTTATGACATTATTATACAGTCACTAAAACATAAAAGTGAGGAGCACCACAAAAAAATGGCATCGTATGTTTCTGAAAACCACAAATACATTACATTTGCACGTGTCATACATAAAATGGTTCTTAGGTGACATAGTATATGAGCTGACTTTGTCACCTGGAGGTGGAGGGGATGCTGAATGGTGTGTCACCGAGGTGAGTCGCCTGCCAAGGTGCAGACCACTGTTCGAGACCAACAAACATCAAAACCTAGTGTGATTTAGTGAGTCATTGCTGCGCTTCCAGCTGCTTTTTAGGCACCAAACATTGGTGTTTTGTAGCGACCTGTTGCTTCGTTTCCAGAGGGGATAATAGCACGAAAGGTGATTGTTTTTTACCAAGACATCCCAGCGTCTGTGGGCATAAAAGTGGTATTAAAAGGGATTGTTTTTATCACTCAGACAGTGGTAATTGTTCCCCCCAAATTTAGGTATTTTAAGCCAAAAATATGATCTTTTTCCAACCATAACCAAGTTGAGATGGAGCTCGTCATAACTACTGAATATACAGTTTGGTAGTTAACTTCATTAGTCCCTAACCTGGGGATCTGGCCCCATCTTTTTTTTTTTTTTTTTTTTGCACTTTTCCTCATCTTTACTTTTTGTGTAAAAAATTGGCCCTTTTTAAATGAAATCAAGTGAGAAGATAGGAAGGTAAATGTGTTTTTTTGGTGGAGCAGCTAACAACTCATGGACTTTTAAAGCATGACAAGACATGACAAATAGATGTTTCCTTGGTTCAAGGTGAGACAAGTCAAAAAGCCTACAAACCACTGGTTTAATCTGTAACAATGCTCTTTTTTAAAGTTTTATTTCAAGTGTATCATATTTTTCTCAATGTAACATCTTAGTCTGAAAAATAACAGTTGTCAAGTTAAAATAGTGGAGTATAAAGTACAATATTTCTCTCTGAAATGTAGTGCAGCAGAAGTATAAAGTAGCATTTAATGAAAATATTCAAGTAAAGTCAAGTACTTTACATAAATAGAGTAATTGAGTAACTTTGCTACACTCTGGGTCCAGTGGTGTAATGTAACTATTTTTATTTGTGCCACTACACTGCCATGAAGATGGTCTCGTCAAGCATGAGATTATTGAACTTGTGTCAAGATAATCCACCTGGATATTCCGAAATTATTCAATCTATTTATCAGCAAAAACACAAAACAACACTACCATTATCTTTTTTTGCTTTAATTGAATCAGTTAAAGACAAATGCAAATTATTTCAGAAAATCCTTGAAACAAATTGAGGGATTTATGTAAGGTACTAATTTCTTCTACTATTTACAAACTGAATTTTCAGGTAAGATGCATATGTAGTGGTCTAATTTTTAAGATATTTTCAAGAACTGTTATCAGTTTTTGCTTGTTGTGTTACCACTGGTCGATGACAGAATATTTTCCTTATTGGTTTTCTTTTCTGCGCTGGAGCTGAACTCCTGACCACTGAGCAGTGTAAAGGGGACTCGTATTTCCATTTGTAAAGAACAGAACATGCTGGCCTCTGCTATTCTTCTCTGTTTCTATTGGTTGTTCAGGTTAATCAGAGGCCAGGATTGGGCTCCTGTTATGTTGGTAACTATGGCATCAACCTTGGGTGACCTGAAGGACAATGACCTCAGCATGCAATCTGCAGATTGAACATTTCTGACATATATGAGCTCGTGAGAGCATTACATGGTCGGCGTGACCACACCATAATAAAGCCATTTAACAGGGATGGTTAATAGAAAACATAAGGCTTGTAATACGCCTACAATTGATTTGCAATAATGCAATTCAGAGATGCAGAGCACATTGACTCTCAGTTGTTTTTGTGGATCCCAAACACCCACTCTCACGTCAAACTCCGGCCCTAAATGAGAAAATCACAGATGATGTGTCTCCATCCATCCTAATATCTCTCCTCTCCACTTCGTCCCCTCCTTATAAAGGAAGTTGTCTATACAATCACTATTAGTTTAAAAGGCAGGTGGCAGGGTGGGAAAGCAGCTGCATTGTGGGGGCCCTCAGACGTTTCACCCATTCTGTCTGCTGGAAATGCGATTTCCATCCATTGGTGAACATATATCTTGGGCAAAGTCTGTGGTGCATGCACGTGTGTTTGTGTCTGTGTGTGTTTTCACTCCCAATCTGTCTCCTGTGGAGGACACCTGGCAGACAGCATCCACTGCGTCTGCTCTAATAGCTTGGTCAGATGGTTTCCCAGGTGCCAAGTGAGCTCTAATAGGTCAACACTGTCTCAGTCCTCAGTGACTCCTTTAGGTCCATTCACAGGTTTCTGAACATAGTTTTGAGAATATAATGTAAGTGATTTAAAAAACACATTTTAAATCTGTTTCATCATCATGTTACAAAAGTATGGAAGCCCATTTCTGACATTGCGAGGGGAAAAAAAGATATTGTAGGTCATTATAAACTGTCTTGAAATAAATAATAATAACTTATTATCTGATTGATTGATTGCTTTATTTTGAACATAAAAATAGTTAAAAATAGAAAAAGTTCTGAGAATAATGAGAAATTAAACTAACTCATTATTTTGAGATGCTACATAATTATTTTTTAGATACTAAGTTGTTGTTTTTTTGAGAAATGTTCTTATTTTGCAGGCTGTTTTCATACACACTTCATACATATACCTACAGAAAGGAATGCACAACAATTTGCATATACATCCCACATAATCATGAGCCAGTAATTCACCTTTCGCTAAGCCCCGCCCCTTTGTGATGGTCCGACATGCTGTCGGAGTAAGCATGGAGCCCACACTGTAACTAACTGCACTCCCTGAAGAAATATTATCATATTTTTGGAAAAATGAAAGAGTGATTCCAGAGAGAAGCAGACAGAGGGGTCTACAGTCTGTGTTTGAAGGATATATCCAGGATGTCAAACTGACTCAGCAGCAACAACAGGTTAAAAAGACAAAGATAG
>NC_065511.1:36178249-36360660 GCF_006386435.1 Epinephelus moara | reverse complement strand
ACTGTTATAATCATTACAAAGCAAAAGCAGCATGTGTATACATTCAGTAGGCTATATCTTCAGTAGCTAGCTAGCTAACCCTACACTTTTCAGGGTTTGATTTTGGTTTTGGAACAGGGAAGAAACGTATATCTTTTTCCAACCTCTCCAGGTAACGAGTATCACTAATACACTACGTGCCCCAGGCACAACATTTAGCTTCAAATCCACAAAACCAGCCTGAAAATGAAGGAAATCTGAAAGGAAATCTGAAACAATTGCATTAGAGTCAATGGAGCACAGCTGTGTTGTTGTCGGACCCTGGTCAGGGCCAGCCCCATGCTACGTTATGATTGGCCAGTCTGCATCTGGGGGCGGGACTTATCGAAGGGTCAGTTGGAAAGGCTGCACTCACTTGACTAATACACAGACAAGAGTAAAGAAAGATGTAGACATGCAAAAAGGCAAATTTTGGTGTTGGATTGGTCACAAAACACAGGACTTTGCCTCAAGAGACCGGTGTTAGGAAGTGTGTTAAACTTTATAGATATTTTAAGGTGCATCTTCACCACATTTCTTCTCCTTAACTTAACTAAAATAACTTTACTTGCCTAAGCTTAACCTATGTAACGTTATGTTAAACATGTAATTTTATGTTAAGTATGTGACGTCATTCATAGGGCGTTAATTTGTTAGATATCATTTGAACCGGTGTATGAGGATAGATCATTATTTTGAGACATTTAATCAATATTTCAAGAAAGTTTGTCGCTACAATGATTAACAGGATTATTTTCTCATCACACTGGCAGAAATGGGCCTCCATACAAACAGCACAGCTCCTCTTGAGATGAGTTCAGTGAACAATTCAAGGCAACTTGCCTACATCAGCTTTGGTAATGCATCTGATTGTTTACTGCATCCATCAATATTCAAATCAAATCCTGCAATCCACAATATTTGCTATTATCATGTGAGGACAGCTTGTAACTAAGATATTTGCTCCGTGCCTTGACACGAACGAGAGTCCTTCCATGGATGCAGCAAGAGTTTTCTCATTTCTAATTTAACAAAGCAAACTCTCCATCTATTCAACTCACTTTTGCCTCCATTTTCTGACAGTCCAGTGATATAAACTGTCAGTGAGGGAAAAAGGAGGAGAAATTATGAAGTAAAAACAAATCATTGCTTATATTAAAACATGTTTGAGCCACTTTAGCAAAAGACAGTGAGCAATTTATCCTCAAATCTTGATTTGTGAAGAAATTTACAGTACTCTCTACAGTCCCCAGATAATCTACGCTCCTTCTGAAAAGGACTTTAGGGACCTTAAAGTGCAGAGATGGAAAAAAAAGCAGCAGCAACAAAATATTAGTCTGTACAGTAAACACTTCCACAGCCGTCTTCGATGCATTTCTATTACATCACAAAGAATCCACACAACCACACGTTGTACTGAGGTCAGCTGAGTGAGTTTAACCTCACATCAGGTCTGACCGATACTGTGGCTGCAATGCGGCTCACAGTGTCTCTAAAGAATGGGAGTCACTTATCAGTGTGTCAGAGGTCAACAGTTCGTGAAGTATTAAAGACATCCACATGGACAAAGACCTTATTCACATTTAGATATGTCACAGTAGGAAAATCAAAGGTTGTAAACTAGAGTTATCACTAATGGTTATGTTTATTAGCTAATAATCTAAATTAAAGAGACAGTTCACCCCAAAGGGCAGCACGGTGGTGTGGTGGTTAGCACTGTCGCCTCACAGCAAGAGGGTTGCCGGTTCGATCCCGGGTGTGGGAACCCTTCTGTGCGGAGTTTGCATGTTCTCCCCGTGTCAGCGTGGGTTCTCTCCAGGCACTCCGGCTTCCTCCCACAGTCCAAAGACATGCAGATTGGGGACTAGGTTAATTGATAACTCTAAATTGTCCGTAGGTGTGAATGTGAGCGTGAATGGTTGTTTGTCTCTATGTGTCAGCCCTGCGATAGTCTGGCGACCTGTCCAGGGTGTACCCTGCCTCTCGCCCGATGTCAGCTGGGATAGGCTCCAGCCCCCCCCCCGCGACCCTCAAGAGGATGAAGCGGTTAGAAGATGAATGAATGAATGAGTTCACCCCAAAATCAAAAATATATATTTTACAAATTTTTTATTTCACCTGTAGTGCTATGTATCAGTCTAAATTGGTTCGGTGTGAGTTGCAGAGTGTTGGAGATATCAGCCGTGAAGACGTCTGTCTTCTCTCCAGTTTAAGGAAATAGCCTGTTCTCATTCCGAAGTCATGAAAAACCGCCTCTTTGTCAGTGATTGGACGGACAGTACTTGTCGCAGCAGTATGATATGTCACTGGATGGTCTCAGGTTAAAATGCTGTTGGTAATGACATGATCTAGGAGCCGAAAGTTCCCTGTAGGGCAGACTGGTCCATCAAACCCTGGACTTTCACCCGGGAGCCTAGTGTTCACTTCCCGTATGAATATAGAGCCAAACCATGATTTTTTTTTTCTAAACCTAACCATGTGCTTGTGCTGACGTCCTTGCGTTGGTTGCTAAATGCTGGAACATCAACATCAGACACAGGAGGATACCTAGCATGTCATATGTAGACATGAAAGGCGACTGACAAAGCGGTGACATGTGACGACTTGGGATGAGAATGTGTTGAATGGAAGCAGATGGTGGTGCAAAAAAATGCATCTGAAAAACTCAACAGCAACGTCTCTTTCCAGAAATCATAACCTGGTTACTCACTTTTATATAGGAACTTTTTTCTTTCACTGCATTATCCCATCAACCATATTACTGCGCAAGAGGAACTGTGCATCTACTACTAGCTTACCTAGCACCACTGAGCTAGCTAACGTTACAGCTTAGCTAGGAAGGGCGCCATTAATGTTTACACCTTGCACTTTCTGAGCATGAGCCCAATCCATAGGTGTATGCACCCTTCCTTTTGCACAGTAATATGGTTTGAGGGTGTAGCTCAGTCGAAAGAAAGTAGTTCCTACTTGAAACTGCTCACTACAAGGTCTGTGGATTATCTTGAGTAACCGGGTCTCATAATTTCTGCAAAGAGACATTGATGTTCAGTTTTTCAAATGTATTTTTTGGCACTTTGAGCACCACAAGCCAAGTTCCATCTAGTGGAGCCTATCCCAGCTGACATTGGGCGAGAGGCGGGGTACACCCTGGACAGGTCACCAGACTATCACAGGGCTGACACATAGAGACAGACAACCATTCACGCTCACATTCACACCTACGGACAATTTAGAGTCACCAATTAACCTGCATGTCTTTGGACTGTGGGAGGAAGCTGGAGTACCTGGAGAAAACCCACACTGACACGGGGAGAATATAAGCTACTCACAGAGGGGCTCCCCCACCCTGGGATGGTGGCACAGTGGATAGCATTGTCGCCTAACAACAACAACAAGGTTCCTGGTTTGAACTCAGGGTGGGGGGTTTGGGGTGAACTGTTCCTTTAAACTGTTCCTTTCCTAATATTCTCCCGATTATTGACAAATTGTTTGGTCTGTGAAATGATAGAAAATATTGATCCACAATGTCGTGAAGCCAAAATAAAGATATTTAAATTGCTTGTTTTGTCCGACCCACAGTTTCAAAGCTAAGAATATTCAGTTTAATATCATACAAGATTCAGAAAAATATCAAATATTCTCATTTGAAAACTAGATTCTTTGTATTTTCTTTCTTGAATTCTGGATAACTTTCTGTCAACTGATTTCTTTTCTCAGCTCCAGTGTAAATAATATTAATGATGGTTCCTTTTCCCATTTTGCTGCTGGCTCACTTTCAACATGTGGTTCAGTTTCTAATATGCTCCCTTATGATATCAACACTTTGATCAGCAGGGATGGACAGTTGTGTGAATGGCACTCTCCTCAGATCATTGTGAGCAGGGCTGCTACGTACCTGAGAAATCGGTTGAGGTCTCCGTGCCTCATGTATTCAAACACCATGGCCAGCGGCTCTCCGTCTGTACAGACGCCGTAGAATCGCACAATGTGCTGGTGTTGAAGCACCGTCAGCAGCTCCGCCTCCCTCTGGAAGTCCTGCCGGGTCGACTCGTTGGCGTCCTTTAGAGTCTGTGACCACACAAGCAAGGAATTTACATGAAGATGCTGATTAATGAGCTTATTTTATAAGTAAAAAGTGTTTTTAAAAAAAAGCCAGCAACAGTGAAGAGTGCAATAAATTGTGTGATAGAAAAGTATGTGACAGTGCTGTTGTAGAGGACTGTGTGTGTTAATGAGGAGTTTTTCATTCGGCGCTGAACTCCTGGCTACGCCCCTGCTTGTGAGTGATGATGTGTTGCAATAAAAGCACAAGTCTGATTAATGGGGAGATAAATCCGAGCAGAGCCAAATTCATCGTCCTGTTTTTAGTCGCTGTGGTTTGCATTAACCTGTTGTAACATGAGCCGTGTATTAAACCACCCGACCGTCCTCAACAATACATCTCACTCTGAAACCACAGGATGTTATTTCAGTGTATGGAGGATTAAAGTATAAGTGCAGTGTATTTACTGTTGCTCTTGTTGGTGTGGTATCAAGTAGCTTTTTGCGAGTACTTAAAGGAATACTTTACCTTCAAAATGACCCTTGGTGCATCAAGTACTCACCACGTGTTACCTTGAATTTGTGAAGAAAACTGTTTTCCTCTCATGCCTCTAAGGTGAACAGAGAATCCAAAAAAGGCGAACCTTTTACTTAAATTGAAGTTACAACAGCAAAACTATTTTAAAGACATCCCTTTACACAACTCTCACACAACTTCCGCAGTAAAATCAAAGTCTCATTTATCCAGTTGGTTGTACGTTCACTGCTTCCCAAATGCTACAACATTACAATTAAAAACATGTCAGTACAAACAGTCTCATGCACGGCTAAACAGCGTGCCTGGCACAAGTGCAGGTGAACTCTGCTAGGCATGCTCAGGTTGTGCTACTCGTAGGCGAAAGTGTTTTATACTGTAATGTTTTTGCTAAAATGCATGTGTTTGGGAAGTACTGAACATACGCCTGGATAAATAGGGCTTGGATTATACTTCACAAGTTGTGTGAGAGATTGTAAACAGATATTTTGATATAGATTTGCTGTTGTTAAATGTGGTCTCCCATGATTTTGAGTCATGAGGAATGTTCACCTTTTTGGATTCTCCGTCTTCTGTGGAGGCCTGCCTGAAAAACAAAGTTTCCCTCACGAATTCAAAGTAAAACAAAGTGAGTAATTGATATACAAATGGTCGCTGGTGAATTATTCTTTTAGCTTTGTTTTTTGATATTTATTTCTTGGGTGTTTTTGCCTTTGTTACACAGTGGACAGTAGAGAGCTGAGTGGAAGAGAGGATAGCGTTGGCGGATGTCATGCAATAAGCTGAACTACTAAAATATAGCAATTTTAAAATCCAAAGAAAAAATACAGTTACTGCTTTTCTCTTTTGTTTTATGTTTAGAGGGCGTAAAACCACATTATTGGTAGGGGTGGGAATCACCAGAGGCCCTATGATATGATAATATCAAGATACTTGAATAAAGATGCAATATTATTAAGGTTTTAAACATTTTGCAATATGCTGAGTATTGCGATAACATATATTGCAATAAATTGGGATTTATTACTGTTTTTCAACTGCAAATTGACCCTTCAAGAAAAGTGGTGAAGATGTACCTTGAAATGACTCAGAATTCACTTGGTTTCACACACTTCCTCACACTGGTCTCTTGAGGGAAAGTCCTGTGTTTTGTGACCAATCCAACACCAAAATTTGCCTTTTTACATGTCTACTTCTTTCTTTACTCTTGTCAGTGCATTAGTCAAATAAGTGCAGCCTTTCTGACTGACCCCAGTCATAACGTAGCATGGGTCCTACTCAGACCAGGGTCCGACAACAACTCAGCTGTGCTCCATTGACTCTAATGCAGTCGTTTCAGATTTCCTTCATTTTCAGGCTGGTTTTGTGGATTTGGAGCTAAATGTTGTGCCTGGGGCACGGCATGTATTAATGATACTCGTTACCTGGAGAGGTTGGAAAAAGATATACGTTTCTTCCCTGTTCCAAAACCAAAATCAAACACTGAAAAGTGTAGGGTTAGCTAGCTAGCTACTGAAGATATAGCCTACTGAATGTATACACATGCTGCTTTTGCTTTTTAAAGACTATAACAGTGAAACAAAGACCAACCCTGCTGTACAGGAACCAGTGAAGGGAAGCAGGGAAACGTGATTGTATTTGCAATAGTAATCATTTATAGAATTAAAAAAAAGACATTTAGCGTTCCTGTATTGATGCATTATTGCCACACAAATATATTGTCATACGATTATGTATGATTTGTCCCCCCACTCCTGATCAATCGTAAAAGAGCTGTGTTTCTGTGTCAATTCACTTACCTTGATTGCGACCAGCATCTTGTCGCTGTCAGGGCTCAGGTTGGCACACTCTGCCAGGTAAACCTTGCCAAACGCTCCTTCACCCAGCTCCCACTTTAACACAATGTCCTGCCGTTTAATGTGCTGGACACCTGATCATGAAACACAGAAAAGGTTTGAAAATCTGGGTGAAATTATGTCGTGCTTGCACCAAAAGTTTATTGTATTTGCATAAGATTTCACCACTTTGTGCCTCTTGTAATCAGCAGACAAAAAACAAATATTACAGACATTAAAGAAAAGACAGACAGTGACCAAAACACCTGACATGATAAAGTGTGAATAATAACACAAACAATCCAGACACCAAAATGTCATTAAATCTTGGGGAATGAGCACAAGTGTGGATTCAATCACAACCGTCATCGGAGTGGAAACGAGTTCAGCATCAACACTCACACATGTCTTTCTCCTTGATGATGCCGCAGAAGTACTGTGGATTCTCTACAAAGCTGGATAAACCAGAGTCTTCATCTGAGGAAGGCGGGCTGGTCCCAAAGTTCATGAAACGAAGCGACACAGCGAGGTCATCCTCCGTGCCCAAAACTGATGAGCCTAATGAAACGGGGAGGGACACAAACAAGCAAAACTGAGCGATGTGTAACACCTAATCAGCCTCCAACCACTTGTGATTGCAGTGGCCATCAAAAGAAAATTCAGAACTCATTTTTTCCCATTCGTGGAATCAGCGTTCTCCGCCACCAACTTGGCTACACGTTTGTTGGTGCCATGGCGACAGATGATGATGACAAGGCTCTAATAATCACCATCATCAACCATGCGGCAATCAGGACACATTGAACTGGAGAAAAAATGGGAAGGAAGCATGAATGGTTAGCAACCCCTGACTACAGTGCGTATTAAAAGCCAAACAAGTGGGGTCCAAATTGTAAAACCCCACTCAGCAAGGCAAACCACAGAACCCCTAGAGTCCAACACGGCAGAAAATGGAACAACAAAGAGAGAGCACAGGAGCGATGGAGGGAAGGAAAGAGGGAGCAGGGTCCACTTAGGCAATCAGGCCCACTTAGGCACTTTGAGAGTGAGAAGGGTAGATGTGTGTGTGTGTTGGGGGGTGGGGTCCGAGTGGAGCTATATCACGTCTAGCTGTTCCTCCATCCATCCATCCATCCATCCATCCATCTTCTTTAATGGCCCTCACCACGTGGCGGTGGCCAAGGGAGGTTTCTGCCGCCATTCTCATGCAGTAATTAAGGCACTTTAGCCTGGCTGACACAGCGGCTGCCTGTGTGCAAAGTTACAGCTCAGTGGAAATCAGTCTCTCCTGAGCAGTACCTTCTGAGAGCCTGACAGAACCATCTGCGGTTTGAAACAATAATTTGGCAGAACCTTTGATTATGGCTCATTCAAGTTTGCATATACGTCTTCGGATTGTGGTTCTGGGCTGAGACGATGTCATCTACTGGGTTAGGTTCCTTTTGATCGCACTAATACAGCATGGAAATATCATAGAGAGATATGGAAGCTTGATTATATGAGTGATACGGAAAGCCACGTCATCGGGCGCTCTCTGCGATAATGACTTTCACAAAAAGTAATTTTGACGCCGAACCTGTTGTTTGAAAGAAGTCTTGATGCCATGGGTAAAACTTTCAGCGGTTCCCAATGCAGTTTGATTTGCCAAAGATTTTTTTTATTGTAGTCACAGAGCTGATTACAAGAGTGCTCAGTTTAGCATTGCACTCTCATGTCTGTGCGTTAAAGGGATAGTACCGATCTTCTTTTAAAGATTATTTTTATGGGCTTTTTGCCTCTAATTGACAGGACAGTGTGTGAAATGGGGAGAGAGAAAAGGTGGGGGGTGACACGCAGCAGAGGGCCGCAGGCCGGATTTGAGCCCCTGGCTGCTGCAGCGAGGCAGATGCTTCTGTACATGGGGCACCGGCACCATCCACTACGCTACCGATGCCCCAATAGTTTGGATCTTTTGAAGTGGGTTGTGTGAGGTACTTAGTCCACACACTCTGGAAAAGAATCCACTTAAAAAAACACAAGATAACAATTGACATGCATCTTTTTACGCAGTTCCAACTTTGGCATTATTGAATCAATCTCAACTAACATAATTTGGTTCAACCTCAAAATAATTAAGCTGAACCAACTTAATATTTATCTCAAAGTTTTGGTGATATTTAGAAGTCAAATTATTCTATTTAAGATATACCAACTTATTTATTTTAATTCCATACTATTCAAACGTGTCAAAAATGCTTTTGATTTTAACCAACTTCTTAAAATAAGCTGTCCACTGACTAAAACACTTTAATAAAACAGACATCATTTTTTATGCAAGAAAAAAAACATCTTTATTTTAAACATTATCCACTGACACCATATATTGTTTTTTAGTGTATTACCTACAGTAGATGGTGGTTGGCTATATCATCTTGTCCACGATAATACTGGTATAATTTTAAATATCATATGAATTAATATCGTGATACTTGCGATATTTTGACTTGTTAACATATTGACGTTATATTGTTACCCACGGCAACAACAAGCATGGCTGAAAGCAAAATTATTACTGATTCCGCAGAGGTTCCAAAAAGAGGAGCAGCTTCAGTAGTGTGGAATAAACTGTGGTGTCCTGAATGTTTTATGAACAGCCCTGGACTGCACAGTGTCTCTCCCTCTCCTCTCTCGCCGTGCGCACACCGGAGTCGGTGTTGTCGAGTGATTCTGTCATAAATCTTTGGTAATGTAAACCTACGTGATCCCCGGCTTGTCCAAAAACTACACATATGTCAAAAATTCTCTCTCTTCTAATCGAGTAAGATGACAAAATGGATACCACTCCCATGTCTGTTGCTACATCTGAAGCCAGAGCAAACAGCCGCTTAGCTTAGCATAAAAAGAACAAGTTGCATTTTTTTACAGAGAGTTAGGCAAGAGACAGAATAAGCCATATCATCAAACTGTTTTCCTTTCACAGCTATATTGTGCATGCAGTAAATTAAATAATGTGTTTTTACTTACGGTGAATCCCAAACTTGGAATGCTGGCCACACTTGTTAATAACCAAAACCATGATGAGGAGAAAAGTGCAGGCAAACACAGCAAGACCCACAGCCACAGACACCTGTTCAAACAAAGACAGGTTTGCAGTTACACTCACCAACATCACTGATACTCATTACATATTTGCATTGAATGATGACAAGCAGACATACCACAAACACTGGACTCTCTGGGTTCTCTGTGACGTCCATGTCGGATTTGTTTGTAGGAACTGAAAGGCAGGAGTGAGATTTGTTAAAGGCTTAAAAAAGACTTCCCATAAAGTCCATGCAGTGTTGAGGAAACATGCAAAGTAAAAATCAATCCAGGACTTACTTGGATTGGGATCAGGAACTAGTGGGAGGGAAGCAAGAACACAAACACATTTATGGACACATGTTACAGAGAACCAAAGATGCAGCCTGTGCATTCAAAGGGTGCACTGGCTATTCTGCAATATATCAAACCTTCACACATCCTGTTTCAATACTAACATTTAATCTGATGATGACTGTGAAGACACCACAAGTCTGTTGGTCCATTCACAATTCTCTCCCTCCCACTCCCACTGCTTCCTCTAATCAGCTGACTATGGTGTTCACTCCCCTAGTTATCCAATCAAACTTCGCCATGATCTCCATCAGCCAATCAGGATGCCACTGCCAAATTATAAATCTGCTCTTTCCTCTGCTGCTGTCAGCTGTCATTTTAGGCAGAATTGTCCCATCCTCCTCCACCCCGTTCAGTTCCACCCATCATGTCCAGAGTCCAGGATGAGCTCAACAAAGACTCATTCCTTTCCTCATTCAGATCATCAGCACTTCTCCATCTTCTCCACATCCTCATTTCATCTTCACCACCTCTACCACCACCAGCATCTGGACCTGGGGGGTTCTAAGGGGTCTAATCGGCAAAGACTTTTCACATTTTTCATTCTTAAGTGCACATGCTAATAAATATTCTTTTCACTATGAAAATAAGTCTCTCCGATTGACCGAAAGCAGAGGTGGGTAGAGTAGCCAAATATTGTACTCAAGTAAGAGTACTGATACTTTAGAACAATATAACTCAAGTAAAAGTAAAAAGTAGTCATCCAAATAATTACTTGAGTAAGAGTAAAAGAGTATTTGGTGAAAAACTACTCAAGTACTGAGTAACTGTTGAGTAACGTCTGATTTATTTGTAAAATAAGAACATGAACGTAATCAATCAATCAAAAATAATAATCTGCAAATTCATGTATTTTAAACGATACCCCTTTAACTAAAACAAAAATAAATTAAATCTTTACAAACATAACATAAATCAAGGCACAAGAAACACAAATATATTCTTATATATACTGTACATATATATATATATATATATATATATATATATAGTATTGTTGCTTTAAAACAATATAACTCAAGTAAAAGTAAAAAGTATTTTGCATTAAAACTACTCTGAAAAGTACAATTTATCCAAAAAGTTACTCAAGTAAATGTAACTGAGTAAATGTAACTAGTTACTACCCACCTCTGACCGGAAGTAGCACTTTTCACACTATCTGGCATCCACTGCCTCTTAATTTCTACAGAACAAACCTCTATGTTAACAATCATGCACCTTGTAAAGCCTGTAGCCATATTAACATGACTTGCTATACTAATGTACAATACATTACTTGGCAGTAGTCCACTCTCATGTCTGTGCAATACCTATGGAGCCAGACCTGGGAGCTGATTAGCTTTTTGCATCCCAGTTTATCAGTAAAATATTACTTTTGTAGATGTAGAAAATGTTTTGCAAATATAAATACTTAATACACTTGGGTGAAAGCAGTTTGTGCGCCGTGTTCTAGCATCGGTGTATCTGATATAGGAGGGCCAGAGGCGAGCTAAACAGATGACGAGAGCGCTGCGACGACGAAGTCCAGAATCAGTGAGTAAACATTGCAAGATGGCTACGGATGATCACCAGTTGTTTGAAACAGCTTTGGCCGCTACAATGAACGAGTTAGACTTGGCTTTTTCTCATAAAGAGGAACAGAAGACAGCGCTCGAATCTTTCCTTTGCAAGAAGGACGTTTTTGCTGTTTTGCCGACCGGATACGGCAAGGGTCTAATCTACCAGTTAGCTCCGCTGGTAGCTAAGCTCTGGATACGTCACCCCGTGTATTGTTCTGATTGGTCGTAGTGTTATCCAGTTGCGTGCGGTGATATTTACAAATGCATGCTTGGTGCCGCCCCTTGAGTTGGGCCATTTGCATTACTCATGGCCAGACCCTAAATCTCTCTAGATTTGGGTCTGGATTTCCAGGCTACGATTTTTATACAAGTGATATTCATACTGGTTTAAATAAACAATTTGATTGTATTCCCGATCTTTGTTGAGCAACAGTTTTGTGTGAAAGAATTAAAGGCCTGTTGATTTAACTGATTTTAGCAAATAATAGCCCGGGCTATTGATTGAAGTTTTACGGCAGTTAACTCATAGGAATGAATAAAGTAATGCTTTAGAAGACATAGCATATATATTTCATTCATTCATTCATCTTCTAACCGCTTCATCCTCTTGAGGGTCGTGGGGGGGCTGGAGCCTATCCCAGCTGACATCGGGCAAGAGGCAGGGTACACCCTGGACAGGTCGCCAGACTATCGCAGGGCTGACACATAGAGACAGACAACCACTCACGCTCTCATTCACACCTACGGACAATTTAGAGTTATCAATTAACCTAATCCCCAATCTGCATGTTTTTGGACTGTGGGAGGAAGCCGGAGTGCCCGGAGAGAACCCATGCTGACACGGGGAGAACATGCAAACTCCGCACAGAAGGGCTCCCACACCCGGGATCGAACCGGAAACCGTCTTGCTGTGAGGCGACAGTGCTAACCACCACCCACCGTGCCGCCCACATATATATTTATTGTATATAAAATTGTATTTGTCATCACGACTCAAAATATCTTCAATTTCCGCAGTGAGTACATCCCAAAATACAAGTCTGTGCATTTAGGTGGAGTCAGATGGCAGTAAGCATAGATGTAGACGTCCTAGAAAAGTTATGTCCACTGGAATGGTTGGGGGATCTGAACAGGTTATGGTATGTTATGATATAATATGATGCCCCACATTGCTTGAGGGGGCACAAAATAGACTAATATTGAAGTAATTAATTAATATCTCCCTGTAAAACAATAACATTTCTGTTTTCATAAACGTTAAACAAACCAGATCAAATGTGTCATTTAGTGAACTTTAGAGGGGGATGTTTTAACGTTGGACACAGTCAGACTAGTTGTTTCCCCCTGCTTCCAGTCTTTGTGCTAAGCTATGCTAAAATAATATGACATTCAGGTATGACTATTAATATAGGAGGCACAAAATAGAAACTAATATTTACTGGAAGTACTGCAATGGTGAGTGGTAATTATGAGCGGTTATTAGTTTTGTGCCACTTGCCGGCTGATTCAGAGTTAATCAGGAATGACTCATGAAGAAAGCAGTCAGTATGTGATTTACAGATCTCTAAGAACTAATCATCACGTAATGTTTCATTCATTCATGTATATTTATATACTATATAGTCCTTGATGCAGACTTGTTTGAAACTACTTGTCAGTGATTTGTCATTTACCGTGTCATTCTTACTAATTACTTTGTAACGACGTAGTACTACAGGGACCTTATTGTGAAGTGTAGATTAATTAAGTCATTGTTTCAAAGCTGGATCAAGCTGTGTCAAAATCAAAAGATATTCAGATAGATTCTTCTTTTAGCCGCCCTAATGGCCTCCTCTGCTCATTATAGCATGCTGCTTGGAAAATACATTCTGCAGCTCCAAAACAGTTTCAGGAACTCACCTGGAATTATCCCCTCAGGATCGAGCGGGTCGAAGGGATTGTCCATAAACTTCCCAGTGGCTGTGGCCTCGTCCCTTCCCAGTCTGTTCTGTGCGATCAGAGTGTAGTAGCCGTTGTCGATGTGGGTGGGCTTGTTGAGGAAGAGACATCCATGTTTCACTGATCCGTCGCTCGAGTCAGGGATGAGCTGCGTGTATCTGTAGACACCCTCTATGAGTTCGTTGCCATTGTACTGCCAGGTGATGTTCGGTTCAGGGTTTCCATCCACAGCAAAGGGGAAACACCAGTGGTGCTGCTGCACGGCGTCCCTCAGGAAGAGGATTTTGACTGGGACTGTTGGGAGATGACAGATTTGGGAGTTCAGAGGTGGTTACAGAAGAAAGTAGAAAACTGGGAAAGTAAATGAGTAACGTAATCACGTGTGTCCAGGCTGAAGGCATCACCTCTAGCTCCCTTAAGGTAATAAATGGTGTGCCCCAGGGTTTGTTCTTAGGATCACTCTTATTTACAACTTGTTGAAACCAACACATTCTCACTCCAACCTCATCACGTATTGATGTTTGTTCACGGACTTTCCACGTCCACATATGACGGCAAGGTAAGGCTATTATTAACTTGTTTCCTTGTAATCTATGTAACTTTATTCGTCTGAAAAATAATGGAAGCTACCATCTACACTGACATATTTACAAGACCTTCACTGTTCCCAAAGTTCATCTTAAAATGGGAAAAACAGGGTTTTAGGTACGCTGCCCCTGCAGCGTGTGATCTGCTACAGACTGATTTGGGTCTTGGGTAGCTGGTCTCCTTAAATGTTTTCAAAAGCAGATTTAAAGAGTTGGAGGAAGATGCATCAAGCTGTAGATGCTCTGACTAAACATCTGCCTCGTTCTGATCCAGGATATGTTGACCTGATTTGTTGGTATGCTGTGATTTCTGATTTTTTATCTATTTTCTTTTATGTCAGTAACCGTTACATGCTGTTTGTCTGCAACTTTGTTTGATGTGCTGCTGCAACCTCAGTGAGCCGTTTCCTGGTTTAATACATTTTAAATTCAAAAATAAACTTTTTCCTTTGCAACAAATGCTAAATTGCAAGCTGTTAAACTGCTTCTTGGTATCTTTAAAGTGGAATATCAACCAGGACAGTAAAGGAAAAGTTCATTTCTACACTCTCATGTCTGCATGGTGAATCTCAAGCTACAGTCAGCAGTCAGTTTAGCTTAGCATAAAGACTGGAAACGGGTGGATACAGCTAGCCCAGCCCTTTGCAAAGGGAACAACACCTCAAATTAATCTGCAACTATTTCAATTGTTGATTAACTGTTTCAGGTGTTTCAAATGTCAAATATTCTCTGGTTCCAGCTTCTCTAATGTGAAGTTTTGCTGCTTCTCTCTTTTTTTTTATGTATATATAATTTTAGATTAAATTAATTTGGGTTTTGGGGTTGGTAGGACAAAAAGTAGATGTTTGAACACAATGCCTTGGGCTCCAGGAAACTGCCATGAGCATTTTTTTCCACTAATTTTTGACATTACATAGACCAAATGATTAATCATTTACCTGAGAAAATAATCTGCTGATTGATCAATAATGTTAATTAATCATATGTTTTGAATGTAAAATCTTAACAGTAATCTATAACTGTCAAAAAATGTAGTGGAGAAAAAAGTACAATATTTCCCTCTGATGAAGGGGGGAGGGTGGTGAATAATAGGGGGAGGCATGTCAAATAATTTGTTGAGCACTTAGGAGGTGTCACAGCTCCAGTTTCTTCGGTTATATTTTTCATTTCATTCATTCATGTTGTTTCGGGTTTTACTTTGAAACTCACATCTCCTCTCATTTCAGATGACTTCACTTCCTGCCCCTGTGTGTTTTCCCTCCATTTTGACGACTTCACCTGCGTCTGATTGTCTGTCCCGCCCTGATTAGCCTCACCTGTGTCACCAGAGTATTTAGTGTGTCTTGTTTTCTCTCAGTGCCAGTTCGTCTTAGCTCCTTGTGTGTCTAGTGTTCCAGCCTTTTGTTTCCCTCTGACCTTTTCTTGTTTTTTTTTTGTTTTTTTTTGATTTAGCCTCTGACTCTGACTCTGCCTCATCCCTATTGGATTTGTTTGCCTCCACTGATAGTCCCTCTCTGTACCAAACCTACTTTTTGACCAGTAAAGACTGTTATTTTACCCGAACTGTCTCCTGAGTGGTGCGTTTGAGACCACTCTCACATCGTTCGTCAGTTGTTTCAGGAGGGGCGTAGGGTTTTTATTTTAGCTTAGGGAAGGGACATGTAACTTTAAATGGTTGAAATGGGTTTGAAAGGGAAGTTTTCTCTAAAAATCACCAAAAACACTCCATTTATCATAACACAGAAACTGTAAAAACAGCAATCATCATTTAATTATTATGCTCGACAAAGGCTTCTGTCTGGTAACATAACCAAATCTGAGCTTCAAATAGTAATATCTTATTAAAATCACTTTATTCTACATGTCTCTTTAAAATGTCAAAAATAAACCAGTTGTTCTAAACAGATTCTGTAAGAAACATTCTGTACTCCTGTATGAATGACAATAGGCGTTTTTCAACTCCGGTTTCGTTTCAACTTTTAACTTTCAAACTTCAAAGAAGACGTTTTTAAAATCTAACGATGTCCACCATGCCAGGATATTGATATTATTCTGGGTGCTGCTGTCACTGTTGTGTATTTTTTAGTTGTTAAAACGGTCATTATATGCACATGTTGCAAATGCCAGCTGTGTGCCGCTGTGGTGCACACATGAGGGAGTGTCTGTGATGTGTAGGCTTATTAAATTTGGTTGGTTTTGGGTGGCTGTCAGGCACCCACATTCTGCTAAAGTGAATACAGCTTGTGCGATGATGGTGATATGACTTGTGAGAAGGATTTGCATTTCGCTTAAGAAATTAGCTGTTTATTTTGATGGTTATGCTCCCTCTGTGCTGTTTGCTCATTGCAGCGGCCCCAACGCCTACATTTGGTGTGAATTTTTAAAAAAAAAGAATTGGTGAGGGCCTATTTGTCACGCATTTTCCCCTAGTGGCTCAGAGAGAGTCAAGGAAAAATATTTGTAGCTTTAGGGAGGGTAAATAAATAGTCACACCCTCCTGAAAAATAAAGAACAATCCTTACTTTTCACTACTGGTAATCGCCTGTGAGTCTAATTATTACAGAAATGCTCTTTTAAATGCATGTATGCTACTGCTGAATGTGCACCTTGATCAAGTGTAACTTAAAGTCAACATTTGGTGAGGACACACCCTGCAGGTTCCCCTCTGAGTTTCCATGAATCAATGTTCTCCATCTGTACTGCAAACCTGTTCTGACCTGCTATGAATAATGAATCCTGGTCGTCGTCATGCCCCCGACCACAAAAGCTACCTGGAAGCTCCTCTGGACGTGAAGTTACAGGAAATGGCCTCATTTAGATCGAACACGACTCTCAAGTGCAGAGACCCCTCATACTGCACTGACAAGTCTGCTGCTCTTAACCCATGACCCAGCCTCACAAAGTGCTGCGCTAAGGGGGATACTGAGGCATTTGTCTTTTTATCCAGAGCTCACAGAAGTCCGTTGCAGTGAGTGAAAATTAGCGCTGTTATTCACATTAAACTAATCATCCATTAGCGACCCCTACTAAACTCACACGCGCTATTTCACGGCAGGGGTTAAAAGGAGGCCTGGAATTATCTTTAATGAGCCAGCTCAGTTCTGACTGAAGAATTAGACAATGAACATTTTGAGAAAATGTGGCAAATACACAAAATGATTCCCGGCATCAGTCCAGGCAGATTTATGGTGAAGTGGAACCTTTGCATTCAAAATATTAACTTATGTGATGGTGGGTATTAGTATCTGAATTCACACTTTAAAGGTGAAAAATGACATAGCAAAAACATGATTCAGAAAAGCTGTTTTATGAAAGAGAAGCCAGAGCACCATGAATCAATGGCACAGAGAGCCACTCAGCAGTAAACACCCACTGTTCTGGGAGATAATTAAGAGTAATTAAAGGGCTAGCGGTTAACGAGTGTCCGTCCACCAGGGGGGCTGATGTTGATAGATTAGCTGCACTAACGCATTTACAGACTGCCAATCACTGCGGATGAAGCGGTTTTCCGGAGTAGGAGGGAAAAGTCCATTAGCACAGGCTCAAATCAGATCTTAGCACGGGTTATCAGCCCCATTTTCCTGACGTTCATTATCTGTCCCTTGATGCTCGTGCATTTGGCCTCAGCTGATTGGCGCCCCCGCTCTTTTTTGGCTTTGTTTTCTAATGAGTGTCACTGAGTTGGTGATATATGATATTGTTTGGCCAGTATTTTTTCTCAGTAATGTATCACTAATGCATCTGACTCTTGTTTTGTGTGGGACCGCTGGGTGCTGTCATTCCTCGGTGTTCCTCAACTTCCAGATGCACTAATGCATCTGAAAGGAGGAAACAACAGCAAACCTCCTGGGTCAAGCTGCTTCTGTAATTTAGAAGTACAGTATACACGAGGTGAAGGAGTTCTTTAAGAGTGAAGAGAGGCAAGTTCACTTTCTTTTGTCCTCTTATTGTATCCCTGCATTAAATGACCAGCCATACCTGCAGCACTTCACTCATATTATTTTAACACTTCTCCCTAGTTGCCAGAGTGAGTGGCAGATGACAGAGAGCTCCATTAGAAGCATGGTGGGTACATGCTCGTATTTGTAGAGGGGGCATTTAGAAGAAATCAGTGCAGTGCATTTTTCTTTTCTCTGGCTGTCCACCCTGCCTGCACTAGAAAAATGGCCCCAGTGTGCTCTCGCCCTAACCTCCATTAAGCCCCGATGACTTGTATTGAGCCCGTGAGCTTTCAAGAGTGTGGTTTTCATTTTCCAGGCACTTACACTCAATGTCCAATTGCACCATCTCCTCCCCGGGCCCAGCTTGGTTCTCAGCCTCGCAGGTGAGGTTGTGCAGGTTGTCGCTGGAGGAAACATTGGTGAGGAAAAGGACCAGCTCTAATGTGGAGCCCCAGATTCTCTTCTGTCAGCAGCCGACGGCGCAGACAAGAGCAGAGGAGGTTAATGCAGCCGGGTCACAACTACATATGGATCACTTAGAGGTATATAGGTTAGAGGGATGAAATGGGATCCAATTTACTACACTGTGGATCAATAGATTACACATGAACTTTATTTATACAGCTTTAAGCTACAGATTATCTAAAGAGCTTTACAGCATGGTGAGAAGAGCAGAAAATAAAGCAAAGAGTGAAATAAAATTAAGATCACAACTTTTAGAAAACCTACACACAGACAAGTGGCCTCGGACACACACACACACACACACACACACACACACACACACACACACACACACACACAGTCAGACAGTTAAGAGCCGGTGAAAGAGAGTGCATTTTTGAGCCGAAGCTTGAAAGCATCAATAAAGTGAGATCAAATGGAAGAGGGGAAGGAATTACGTACTTTTTGGGGGAGGCTACTGAGCAAAAGCTATCGCCAAAAGATAAAGTCCTGAATCTAGAGACAAAGGAAAGACCTCAGGTCTCTGGCTGTGGAGTTCAGAAGTAAATGTAGGAACAAGACCACTTAGTGCTTCTAGAACAATAATTAAATAATTCACAGGAAGCGAGTGGAGGGAAGGAAGAATTGGACTAATATTTTTGATCTCATCAGCCTTGCTACAACATTTTTGACTACAAAAGTTGACAGTGGGATAAAGACATCTGGTGATATTCTATATTTTTCTTATTGTCCACAAATCAGCAGTTAGATTAGATGTGCAACACATTACCGGTACTATCTGTAGGGTTGCCACTGAGCTCTGACCAAATGGTGCATTATCCTCCATGCAAGTATACATTTAAAGAAGAGAGGATTGCATTCAGAGATGGAACATTGATTAAGTTTCCATGATCTTTTGTCTGGCAATCCACTTAACATGTTTGGGTGTCTGGAAATGGAAAAGTCATACTAGCAAAGGACAGATGGTCAGAATGTTTTGTGCATTGCCAGACAGATGATCAAGCATTAACATTTTCAAGCTCACAGTTGCTTGATGATTTTATTTTAATTTCTGACAATAAATCCATTGAAAGAGTGTCCTCATACAAGTACTTGTGTATATGGATAGATGACAAGCTTTCATTTGATGTACATATTGTTACTGTAGTTAGGAAGTTTAAAGTGAAGCTTTTATTTTAGAGATAAATCTTGTTTTACTTTCAGTGCTAAGAAAAAAACCTGTGGAAGCTATCTGATAGTGTTTTGAAGATCGAACTCCAATAAGCGAACAAATTAGGACACAGCCAGTGTGCTGAGGATGCAGGAGAAAGTCTGCACCTGTCACAAGTGGATTCAACATCTGGGAACATTTTAGAGAGTTTGACTGTCCCTTAAATTGAATGAGGCCGTGCTGAGCACAGATGGAGGCCGTGTGGACCCCCTCAAGGGCTCTTCCCCAGTGCTCCACCGTCACAGCCACCCCCAAATCAATCTCCCATATAGACTTCAGATATTTGAGTGATGGGTCTTAAGCATGTTTTTTTTAATGTTACATTTCTGAGTGCAGTCCTCTGCTTTGAATGAACACACAACATCACAACCAGTGTGTGTTAGCCTGTGTCTTAGTAGTCTCTGCCTTCCTGACTATGTGGCACTCAGCCCAAAACATTCCTACTGAAAACATAAGCTGTGTCTCAAATCGCCTACTTCTGTACTTACACTTAATATTTTGAGTGCATAAGTGCGTTCACACTGAGAAGTATGGAAACATGCAGTGCACTAGGAGTACCCGGATGGTGCACTCAAAACGGTCAAGAAGTTGAGTGTGGAACTATGGACACTTCCCGCCCTCAATGGTCGCCATCTTGGCTTCGTGGCAGAAGGGGAGGGACCACTTTTCAAACTGGAAATGGCGGCCGAGGACTGTGCGATTGTGAACGTCGCTGCATTGTACAAATACATGTGTTTTTGCACAAAGCACCACTATACTGTTGTCGGGTATAAGCCAGCAGTATGTTTATTGGGTTAATTTACGATAATGCAGAGGCTAATGCTAGTTTGTTAAGTAGCTAATTTGCGGTCATCATTTACAGTAAGTGCACAACGGCCGTGTTTGGTTTGAGACAACACTACCCTGTCGAAATTTGTGCACTACCCTAATATGTACATAGTGCATATAGTATACTACATGGAAGTGTAATGGAAGTACGTGATTTGAGACACAGCATGGGTTTTGGAATGCACAGCATGATTCTGCATTGCCAGTATTAAGTGACCTCGGCAACTCCTGTACCAAAATTCCCGTGTCTTTCCTTCTTCAAAAAAGTATTTAATTTGTCTTTTTGAAAATATATGGTATCTATGATATCTGACTCTGCACTTTTTTTTAATACAGCCACATTTTTTTTTTTAAAAAAAGGCCGACTTTAGGAGTTGTTGTCCCTGGCACTCCAGTGGGAATTTCATTTTTCCGATTTTTCCGACGCCACCTGAATGCAGCGCATAACCGGACTTTCAAGTGCAGGCAGGCGCGTGCGCTTTTTCCTTCTGAGTTGCTAGCTAAGTTTAACCGTCTTCTGACTGAATTAGCTAACATGGGGAGAAGGTACAAGTCGGACGCAGTAAATAAAGAGGAAGACTAGAGGAAGAATCTTGTCACGTCATTGTACTTCGGGAATACGTTGGATTTTGACGTATTCGAACGCGTTGGAGTTTTTGGATGTTGGATGTTTCATGTCGGCTACAATGGATTCTCTGATGGATGTAACGTTTAACTGACAGCCGTTGGTTGAAAACGTCACTGGTAAGTTCCATATTATTTATTTCTTCTTGACATAGATGCTGTTGTTTGTTGTTGTTTGTGTCGCAGACCGTGCTTGCACACTTGGTTGTCGTTGTCTTGTGTGGGTTTATAATAGACACTGACCGGCCACTTTATTAGGTACACCTGTTCAACTGCGCCTTAACACAAACAGCTACTCAGCCAATCACATGGCAGCAACTTGTTGCATTTAGTAATGTAGACATGGTGAAGACGACCTGCTGAAGTTCAAACTGAGCATCAGAATGAGGAAGAAAGGTGATTGAAGTGACTTTGAACGTGGCATGGTTGTTGGTGCCAGATGGGCTGTATTTCAGATTTTTATGCACAACCATCTCTAGGGTTTACAGAGGATGGTCCCAAAAAGAGATACTAACCAGTGAGCTAAAATGCCTTATTGATGCCAGAGGTCAGAGGAGAATGGTCAGACTGGTTCAAGATGATAGAAAGGCAACAGGAAGTCAGAAAGGCAACAGGAAGTCAAATACCCACTGGTTCCAACCAAGGTGTGCAGAAGACCATCTCTGAACCAACACCTTGTCCAACCTTGAAGCAGATGGGCTACAGCAGCAGAAGACCACACCAGGTGCCACTCCTGTCAGCTAACAACAGGAAACTGAGGCTACAATTCACACGGGTTTTCTCACCAAAACTGGACAATAGAAGATTGGAAAAACCACATTCAGATGGAAGCATGGATCCATCCTGCCTTGTATCAACGCTTCAGGCTGCTGCTGGTGGTGTAATGGTGTGGGGGAGATTTTCTTAGTACCAACTGAGCATGGTTTAAACACCACAGCCTACCTGAGTATTGTTGCTGACCGTGTCCATCCCTTTATGACCACAGTGTACCCATCTTCTGATGGCTACTTCCAGCAGGATAACGCACCATGTCACAAAGCTCACATCATCTCAAACTGGTTTCGTGAACATGACAATGAGTTCACTGTACTCCAATGGCCTCCACAGTCACCAGATCTCAATCCAATAGAGCACCTTTGGGATGTGGTGGAACGGGAGACTCACATCATGGATGTGAAGCTGACAAATCTGCAGCAACCATATGATGTCATGATGTCAATATGAACCAAAATCTCTGAGGAATGTTTCCACTGCCTTGCTGGATCTATGCCACAAAAAATTAAGGCAGTTCTGAAGGCATAAATGGTTCCAACCTGGTATTAGCAAGGTGTACCTAATAAAGTGGCTGTTGAGTGTATGGTTTGGCTGTGGAGGCTACAGCAGCGGTTCTCAACCAGGCGACCGGTGAAATCCAGGGGTCTTTGAGGGAGCTCCAGGAGGTCCCCAGAAAAATTGGGAATATTTTATTTTCATATTTAACTGACTGTAGAAGTGAGCCCAGTGTGAGTAAGAGTCACAAAAGTGACTATTCTAATCATTATTTATTTCATTTACAGTTACCTTCTCAACTATACATGACAACTAGCTACAGAATTCTGGTCTAATTCTACATAAAAAATCTTTTCAGATGGAGGTCCCTGAAGCAAAATCTTTTTAAATGGTTGTCCATGACCTAATCTGTATCAGTTCAAGGGAGCTTGGCATGAGAGTTTGTGAACCACTGAGCTACAGTATATGGCTATGTGGCTGTATGGGCATTCATTATCACTGAATGTCAAACAGTGTATTTATTTCTAAAGTTGCTTCACTGTGCTGGTAGTTTAGTCTGCCTTACATTTTTATCCTTTCTCTGAGTGAAGTTTAAGCAAAGTATTGGTAAAATCCATGGTGTGGGCCATGGTTTTGAAATAGCCTATCAGCAATTGTGCTGCTTAAATATCAGCAGGTCACCATTTAATGATAAATCCATGGCATTGTCCATGGTGCTCAAGAGCGCCTCATTGTAGAGCTGCACAATATGTCCTTTTTCTTTTTCTTTTTCAAACATTATTTTTAAAGCTTTTTTGCCTTTTAATTATTGTGAAGCTGAAGAGTGAAAGGAAAGGAGGGGAGACATGCAGCAAAGGGCCACTGGTTTGAATTGAACCCGGGCCCCTGCAAAGGACCAAGCGGGAACCCCCGCACCTGATAAATGAAGCCAACACAGAGGTGCCGTTCTTTGAATGACCACTTGAGGCTGGCTCCAGAAGCCAGTCAGTTCCCATAGACACCTATGTTAAAATGCCCCATTTACAGCAGAAGTAAACGTGTTTACAGCCTGGTTCCAAAAACAGTTTTGCTCTCTGTAGCTAATTTTGACCTTCATGACAACAACAGTAGGGTGAAATTTTTAATTACTCACACGTTTACATTTAATTAAAGCATTAAGTTAGATAGTATGAAGGGCGGGCTACTTTGATTAACAGGCTGTCTGCTGATAGTGTCCTTGGCTTCTCAATCAGATTCACCCTCGCTAGGCCTGTTGCGATATGCAGTCGGTTAATTGCACGGTAAATTTAAAGGGAGACGGTAACTTTTCCGGCCGCGATTAATTGCCATATTCATGCGTGTTTGTTTTCCTCGTCTCTCTCCACCAAAGAGACTGGAAAACAAGAGTGAATACGACCAACTTAACTGCACACCTGAGAGTGAGAGACTGACAGTCTATTTTTTTTTTTTGTATTTATAAGGTCTTTATTTATTTATTTTGATATTTTTACGTGTTATTTCGGATATTTAAATTTTCTTTTTTGCATTCCTAAATATTCTTATTAAATAAATGTTTATTTCTCTTTGAAAGGGTGTACTTGCATCAATATGCCTTTATTATTATATAAGTTTAAAAAATGGTCTAAAAACAGCAAAATTACAACAATAATAAAAATGGTCTTAAAAGCACAATATTACGCAATATTATCGCTTATCGCAATAATTTCTGACGCAATTAATCGCCCAGCAAAATCTGTTAACGTGACAGGCCTACCCCTCACTCCACTACAGGTTCACCCTCTCTTTCAGATGAGGTCACTTCAGACTCTTTAAAAACCAAGATGGCTGAAATGCCGAACTTGAGACTTCAAAATGGGAGTCAATAAACCAATGGGTGACATCACAGTAGCTACGTCCATTATTTTATAGGCTATGCAAAGGACTCAGCCTATATGGGGCTTGCTGAACAAAACTTGTAGCTATCATTAACATTTGTTTGCCACAGAGCTTATTTTCTGCAGTAATCCAAAATCCAATGGAGAAATCCCATAGGCTCGATGAGGGAGCCAGTGCGATGCTAACATCCGGCCTACAGAAAAACACCATCTCTGGGGCACTCTATTGTAATCTGCATTTCTCTCCATTCTGCTCTTCCATCTCCGTAAGTTCTCACTGTCTTGCATCTCCGTACAGCTCTTTGGTTGTATAAGGCCCCACTACAGGGCCTCACACCCTCTGCAACCAAACCGTGACATTTATGTACCGTTACGCCCCTTTTATATGGCCCGATATTACAAACCCCAAATTTGCCTCAAAGACTTTTGAGCATCCTCTTGTTTTCGACCTTCGATTCATTTCAGGAAAAACTACTCAAACAGAAGAAGCCTCAGGAAGAGAATGGATTAGATATCCCTTTTCCAGCATAGACAGACAATCGATGTTGTGCGTACAAAAAAAACAAAAAATACTTTTCTTAATATCCGTGTGGTTTATACACACACACACACACACACACACACACACACACACTGAAAAATCTTAACTACCTGGGTAAAGACGCGAGAGTAGAGCTCATCAGTTCGCCATCTCACACTGGGAGTGGGACTTCCTGTCACTTGACAGGTAAATGTCAGGTTGCCTCCTTCTTGAATCTTTGAATCTTTGGAGGCGATGATAGTCACCTCAGGCAGACCTGGGAGCAGCAGAGGAGACGGCATGAGCACAGGTCACTAATGTGGTGGTACAAGTGAGTGAAGAACAGAAATAACACAGGGCCAAAAACTCTCTCATATGTTTCCTGGCAACAAGATGTTCCCACTCTGTGCGATTAAAACAACAATGCTGAGCCAATTTCTTCCCTGCATGTCACTGCACCTGCTTGTTGAAGATGTTAATATGAAGAATGGGAACAAGAAATGTTTTTTATTGTTGTTGCGTGTTGCACTTCCTATTGTAAACATGCATTACTAACAACAATATATAGCATCACAAGACAGTGCAAACATGGAGTTCAGATATCACTTACTGCAGTTATCTATCACCAAAGAACTGAGGGGTACTTCTTGATCATCAGAGAAACAGGACAACATTTGGTTGTCCAGGTCACCGCGTTCATTCCGCTGCCACTGCTGGAGCCAGTGGAGGTCACATGAGCAAACGAGAGGGTTGTCCCTCAAAACCCTGAAGAGAAAAAGGTAGAAAATATCATCTCCACTATCTACAAATTCAGTTTTTAATATTTTTAATTTGTCTGACAAAAACGCACAAGAAAGACAAGAGCTTCAACCATCAAACATTATAAATAAGAATTCCACAGTACAACTAATGAATTAGTTCTTTTGTGGCAGACTCTTTATGTAACAGGTTAAGCAGTATTGACTCATTATATTGTAGCACATAATGAGTTTTTTAGTAAGGGTGGCACATACCCTCTCTTTTTTAAACTACTAACTTTTTATATAATTAGAAACATACAGTTTTGATTTAATATAAGTCCTTGACGAATTTCACCTTTAGATAGAAAATTACTTTTCATACCCTCCAACTTCAGATATCTTTAATAATGAATCAGCTTTCAAAAACCCCATGAGCCTGAAAACCACTGAAAAGAGTGCTGTCCATCAATCAGTAAAAGGCAACAGTAGGCCACCTAACTAAGTATGTTCACCTGTTAATTAACCTCTGTGAAAATTATGGTGAAAGCACAATGCTATAAGACCACAAAAACACTGGAAGGTCTCCAATTTTTTTTTTAGTTTTGTATTTTAACTTATTTTTTGTGTTTTTATCTTCCATCTTTGTACTTTACAGTAAGTGCACAGAATAATGACATTTGAAAGAGACAAAAGCCTCTCTTTGTTTTGTTGTGGTAATACTGTTGCCCTTGGTGAATTGAGAGATAGCAGCAGAGAGAACTGTAGGTTATCAAATTGTGTTTACTAACTTCAGCCAGACTGTGATGTAGGTTTGATTTCAGACCAGATCTTTTCAAGTTCAAACCAGCTGTACTCCCCCTATGGCTGTATGAGTACGATAGTTAGCTCACTAATGCACATGCTATACCATTTAAAGCTGGGCATACACTGTACTTTGTTGGGCGTCGTTTGCCATGCATTGCACTGGGGGAGCGAGGTTCGATCATAGCCAAATCAACTGCTCCCACCCAGCTGTCAGACATTTGGATGAATTTCTGACATTTGATTATGACATGAGATTTTGGTCTCCAGTGTCAGGCTCTCTTGTGCAGTTAAAGCAGAGACACAAGTAAACTCTTAAGATTTTTTTAAACTGTGCCTGCATGAAGAATGCATGAATTGTCCATCCATCCATTTTCATCCGCCAGGTTGCGGGGGCAGCAGGCCAAGCAAAGCACCCTAGACGTTCCTTTCCCCAACAATGCTTACCAGCTCCTCCTGGGGGACCCCAAGGCGTTCCCAGGCCAGATGAGATATGTTATCCCTCCAGTGTGTTCTGGGTCTGCCCCGGGGCCTCCTACCAGGGGTACATGCCCGAAACACCTCTAACAGGAGGCGCCCAGGAGGCATCCTGATCAGATGCCCGAACCACCTCAACTGACGCCTTTCAACGTGAAGGAACAGTGGCTCTACTCCAAGCTCCCTCCTGATGTTCAACATCTTACCCTGAGCCCAGCCACCCCATGGAAAAATAATTTCGGCCACTTGTAGCCGCAGTCTCATTCTTTCGGTTATTACCCATAGCGCATGACCATAGGCGAGGGTTGGGATGTAGATGGACCAGTATATTGCAAGCTTTTCCTTCCGGCTCAGCTCCCAGCGACCACATCAATGCAGAAACCACACCAAACCAAAGTTCGAGCATCTCGGGGCTTGCTCACAAAGCATTGTGTGGATGGAAAATAAGGAGGTCAGGTTGGTTGAGCTGTGGCAACAACATTTACGTGCCTGTTTAATGTTTCCTCCTCCTATCATGACTGATATGACCGAGAGAAATGTTGGCAGCAAGCGGCAACTCCTGGGGCTGAAAAATTAAGCCAGCACAGAAGTGCCAAAAACTGCAGTTCACTGAATGACCACTTGAGGCTGGCTCCGGAAGCCACTCAATCCCCACAGACCCCCATGTTAAAATGCCCAACTTTACAGAAGAAATAAACACGTTAACAGCCTGGTTAAAAAAAAACCAATTTTGGTCTCTATAGCTAATTTCCTCCTTCATGACACCTGTGTAAGGTGTTAATTTTCAAATAACTCAACTGTTTACATTTTATTAAAGCTTAAAGTTACGCAAAATTAAGGGTGGGCTGCTTTGAGTAACAGGCTGAAAGTGTCCTCAGCTTCTCAGCCAGATCCACCCCTCATTCCTCCACAGCCTCTTGCCCAATTAAGGTCACTTTTGGCTCCAAAAAACAAGATGGTGATGGCCAAAATGCCAAACTCAAGGCTTTAATATGGGAGTCCACAAACCAATTGATGACATTACAGTAGCTACGTCCATTATTTTAAAAAACAATGAGCAGTGATGAGGTCCGGCCTCCTGCTGTGCCAGCAGAACAGGTTGTAACTCAAAAATGGAGACTGTCGCCAACTTTCTTGGTTGTCTCTAGCAGCCCGTGAACAGACGTCTGGGTTAAGGACTTGGGTCAGATTTTTCCTGGAAAATCCAAAGGATGTTTTGTTATGAGTGTTCCTGTGCCTTGCCTCTCTTTAGCTCAGTTACAGCACCAACAGTGTGCAATCTTAGCTATCATTAGCTAAGAAATGGAGTCCACTAGCATCAAGAAACGACCAGCACCCACAGGCCATTTTATTTTCTATTTTACATGTACAGTGTGAGCACTCATGTCGTGGCTTGAAAGTGGGAGTCCATAAATAGTGAGCTTTGGAAAAAAGCCAAATCGAAGAGTGTATGCCCAGCTTATTAAGTTGAGAAAGGTCTGTCTGCAGCTCACTGACAGCAAACAAACCTTAACCCTGATCATGTATGTGGAAAAGGTTGTGCTCAACCTCTGATAACTGTCTATAAGCCGCAAACCTACTTGTTTAAGTTTTTCACTTGGCTAACTTTTGACTTAACAGCTGTACAAAAATTACGCGGGAGGACCCTCGTCTTGACTTGGAAAAATCTGCCACACCCTTCTGGCATTATCTCAAAATAACATATATCTAACTGTCACAACTCCTTTAAGATGATGTACTTCCATTTGAAACATTTTGCAACTTAAAAAAAATCCCCCAAATTACCAATTGACAACTTTATGGCAAACAAATGAGGGTCCAGTTTGTAAAGTATACTGCAACCAGCAACTTTGAACGAAGACAAATGCTTCCCAACAAACAGATGTTACCATTGTCATTGAATTAGTAAACTGCTGGGCAGAGGCAGTGGCAGATTACAGTGGTCCTGGACAACTGGGATTTTTTTTCTGGCTCCTTCTGTTTATGCATAGTCTGATGAGTAAGATTATTTCCTCCTTTACAGCCAACTTGATCCTCTGGAAAATGAAACTTACTTGAATAAAAGAGAGTTTAAAGGAACTCACAGGTTGAGCAGTGGTAGAAAATGAAACACCCTCCAGGAGATGTGCTCCAGAGAGTTTGATGCCAGGTTCCTTTGAGACAAAGAGAGACGACACACAATATTATTGACATTTGTTTTGCATCACGGGGCTGTACAGTGTTCCACCTATGTTACATGGATCAGAAAGGCTTTGTACATGTGGCACCGGTACCTTGGCAGTGTATTTGAAATTAATTTGCAAGCGTGCCATCTGCTCACATGTTGCTTTGAGTACAAGTGAAAATCTCTTATGAAAAAAAACAACTATTTTTAGCCTAAAAAATTAAAATTAAAGTAAAAATGTTCTTTTCATCTTTGCAATGTAGCCCTGTTCCACAGTTGAGTCATGCTGTGATTTCATTGTTCACTTTCAGAGCAATGCTTACCTGCTTTGAATTACTCTCAGTGGAAAACGTTAATGCATCCAAATGGGTTCTGATCAATTACCTTGGCAAGTATTTCACACCAGCCAGGAGCCATATGCACAAACACCTACAGCTTTCCTCTCCCAGTGTTTGTTCTGTACATTAGGTGATTAGATGAGACACAAACACTTCTCGGAGGAAAGATGTAGCTCGGCTACACAGACTGATAAACTCCATGGAATTGCATTTGGTGGAAGTAGTTCCCTATTTACTGGAGAAATGTTAGTATTTTTATACAGTTTACTAGTAAAACCACTGAGGGTTTTAGATAGGGCTGACTCAAATGCTTCAAAGCTTTGATTGTTGCCATGGAAAATCCAGATCCAAATCAGTATTCAAACTTGTGTTTTGTTTTAATTCAGCAGCAAACTGGTGGAACAAACTGAAAGGAGGTGGCCAGTGTCAGGCACAAATGACGCCAGTGTCCACAACTCGGTTATTGACCTCTGCTTCAAGCAAATAAATCTGACAAAAAGGAATGAGTGAGAAGAATTTCAGTCGTTTTTTCACGGCTGGCAACATGTAGTGATGCGACCTTCCAACACACATGCATCGGCGCTAAGTCCTATCAAAGTCAGGTGGGGTTGGCAAGGTTGAATAGTGTGTATGAATATATATATACCTCCTGGGGCCCATCATGCCCCATAGAAGCTTTGAATGTTTGCGGGTAATTATCAGTAAAGCTTTTAAGCCCTAAGATTTGGCATTCGGGACAGCCTCAGTGTTTAGCCATGATAGCTGTGTGGCTCTAGGGATGGCACTGTCAACTGGTCGGTCTACCACATTGGGCAGACTAAAATATCTCAACAACCACCAGATGGATTGTCATAAAACTTTGTACCAACATCCATGTTCCCCTGAAGATGGATCCTTGTCACATTGGTGATCTCTTGACTTTTCCTTGAGTGCCCCCAACCAGTTAAAGTTTTGACTTATTGTGTAAAATATCTCAGCATCTGCAAGGTGGATGGCACATAATTTTCTCCTGGCATTCATGGTTCCCACAGGATGAATCCTAATCAGGGTCCATATGGTTGTGGTTTTATATCAAATGTCTCAACAAATATAAGCCATGAAACTTGGTACACACATTCATGCCCTCTTTGGGATGAATTTTAATTACCTTGGTGTTCCTCTGACCTTTTATCTATTGTGTCTGGGTCAGAATTTTAATCTGTACAATACTTTGGTTTATGACCAAATACTTATAAAACTAGGGATACATGATGATGATGATGATGATTTCCTTTTTTCCTTGATACCCAATATGCTGATTTTTTTCCGACTCATTACCAGTGCCAATTCTGATATGCACAGATTTTTCCACCTGATTGCAGAGAACATCAGGTCTCTCCCGTAGTTTAACTAACACATTGCCTACTTGTTTCATGATGGCTCGCTGGCAAATGCACAATATAAAGCAATGCTTTTGAAAATGTACACATTCACTGGGCAAAATAAGACAACTATTTCAAATTAGGTTACACGTAAAACACGTCATATTTATTTTTCTGTAACATTTTCAAACCAGACTGTAAAATTCATCCTTCTGTAACAAGCTTGGAAGAAGCTCCCCCTGAGGCGGACTCCACCAACAAACCACAAAAAAATGTGATGGCACAACAGTCTCCTTCAGTACATTATTCTATGCTTTCTTTTGATTTTCACATTGGCTAGTCATCCTGTTTAATTTGTCTTCTGATTAAATTGGAACCGTTGAAACAAGTTGTAGGAAGCCTCTGCAAGTAATTGGTTGCTGGCAGACACTCTGTGCTGCAATAAAATGGTTAATCAGCAGTGCCGTGCACTGTAGAGCCGATGCGCTGCTGGTTCTGCCGGCCTGAATAGAATATAATGTCTATAGCCTTACTGTTGTGTACAGCCTTTATAGACTGAGCTGAGTAGTGATGCGCGGGTCGACCCGTAACCCGCGGGACCCGCAAATGGACCTGCGGGTCGGGCAGCAGTGATCGTCTGTTAAATCGGTCTGTAAATGATATTTTGACATTATTGGCTATTACTGTCATGGCATCCGAAGGTACTGATGCGTTGAGCAGGTGACAGTCCGCGGTCGTTTTCAAAACACACTTGTGTCACGCACTCCAAAAGAAACTTGTTGAAACTTTAAACAATAATTTATTGTACAAAACGGGGGAAACAAACGTTGACAAAAACGGTTCCATAATTCATATTAAATTCAAAAGATAACGAAAAAACAGCTACAAGTTAGAGGGAATAGTGATAAAGTGGTAAAACTTGGCATTGATCCACAGCCTCAGACGGATGCGCTCAAGCGTGCCGTGCACAAGCTCAGTTGGTAGGCTATACTATATTTTCACATTTTTAACAATGCAATTTAAAAGTTTAGATTTTTATTGATAACCTACATTTACCAACAACAAAAAGACTACATTTAGCACCAAAAAAATATGTAAAAAAAACAAACAAAAAGTAAATAAAGAAACGAATATTGAATACCAAATTTTCATAACGAATACCTACCCATAGAAACGAATATCCGAATATTTGGGTACAGCCCTACAAATTTGCCTTGGTTTTGGCTATTGTCACAATTGTCTTAGGGAGACCATTATCCAAGCCTGTTAAAGTGGGATGAATTTTCCAGTTTTCTTTAAAAATGTTGCATAAGAATAAGTATGACCTGCTTTACGTGTAATCTAAGTCAAAATAGTTCTTGTTTTGCCATTTTGAACCGCATCATATTTTATGTCCGCATCTGCCACCAGGGCCATCACAATAATAATAGGCATAGTATTATGTCAGCTCCACTACAGGAGAGACTTGATGTTCTCTGCAATATGGTGGAAACATATGTGCGTGTATTGGTATTGGCATCAACAATCACCTTAAGTGAATTGAAAAATATCGGCATATAGGATCCAAAATCGCACATCCCTAAAAAATATTATACATGCATAATATCAAGATGTTAGCATTGTCATTGTGAACATATTAGCATGCCGGAGTCAGCATTTAGCTTAGCTCAAAGCACCATTGTGCCTATACGTATAGCCTTAAAGAGCAGCCATAATGGCTGTACGCTTAGTGTTGATTAACTTTTATTTTTTTATTAATATTTAAACACAAAAAATGCGAATAGCATAATCATACATCTAAAATTGCGTTTGTCAGATTATCATAATAATCCTGTCATAGATAAATGCTACATGTCTTTATGTCAACCCTCTCAGGGCATTAAAATATCATCACAGTGGCTCTCAAATGATCCTCAGACAGCCAAAGAAGCAGGCGGTAAATAAACCTCCCTCAGAAGATGACAAAAAGCCACACTGGGGAGCGTGCACATGGAAACCAATACATATTCACTCTGGCAGGGCCAAGGGTTCAATTATTTGTTTTCCTTGCTCCCAAAAGTTCGTGTCAGATGGGTTAGCCATTGGGGCTTATCCATTACCAGCTCGATTCCTCCCTGGGCCCACAGGGGGAGAGCAGAGCCGGGAATAGCGGCTCATTTTCTTAAGAACTGAATTTCATAAAAGACGAGTGAATTCCAGGAGGATTGTGGGTGAAGACGAGAGCAGGAGGAGAGAAAGGAAAGTGGTCCAAGCCTCCATATTCACTGCTTAGTTTGGTTATAGTCTGTCCGTCTTAATCTCAGAAATACATCTGTCACACAGAAGCCCCTATACTCCACCCTACCCGGGCCCACCCTCTCCCTCCACAGTGAAATATTGATTAAGTGATAATGGACCCTTAGTGGAGTGTATTTATTATGCATCAGTTGTCGATAATCCGCCAAAGTGAGCGAGTAAAAGGTGACTGGTGGATGTCTTCTCCAATTTCTCGAGCTCACCCCGCCTACCTCACCTCCTCCACCACCTCCCCCCATCTCTGGTACTCAAAACCCGCCTGTCTTTCAGATAAACAACATTGGACATGTCGCATACACTCAGTGAAACGATGAGGACAAGATGGTGGGATAAGGGTCAGCTGTTGATGAATAGACAGATGTGACGGTTCCAGTCGATAAGTCGTTCATAGTGTTATTTATTGTCAGCCCTGGGTTGTAAAACCAAACTGTTCAGACATGTAAAGACTGAAAGAACTAACATGATGGCACTTTAGAAAATAACGTTTGTTTGCAATTGAAGTAAAAGACTTCTTGCCAATTTTTTCCCGAGAAGATTGTTGAAAAATCAGGTGGTTACTTACTACTGAATACATATTTACTATCCCACAGTAACGGTACGTTTCCATGGCGAGGTATGTTAAAGACTTGCAGCAAATGAAAACTTTGCATTTTTGTTAGTGACTGTTAGGGGCTGCAACTAAAGATTATTTTTACGTTTGATTAATCTGCTGTAATCTGCTGCTAACTTTTCTTGATTAATCAATGACCATTTAGTTTATAAATATCAGAATCTAGAGGAAAATGTTCATCACAGTTTCCCATTGACGAAGGTGACATCTTCAAATTCCATGTTTTTTTCTGACCAACAATCCGAATCCCAAAGATGTTCAAATACTCTATCATATTTTAGAGAAACTGGAACCAATACTGAAGTATACTACTTTGTCTTGCTTGCATTTTTTTTTTTTTCAAAAAAATGGAAATTATATTTTTACCTCTACATACATAATATCCTTCTAAATAACCTACTTCCAAGAAATCCAATTTATGCTTTCAGTATCTTAAATGAGCTCATAGGTTTACCAGATTTGATGACTAACCCAACTATTCAAACAAGCGACTGAGTCACTGCGATTGTGAGCAATGCAGCTCTCACTTAATTTGACATGTGCAAAATTAAAGGGCCTGCTGAGCACTGACTGACAGCGACAAATAGGTTGACCCACATACAGGTCAAAACATGACAAGGGGAAGACAGTCCTTTTGTATTTACAAGGACACTTACACATACTGGAGCTTGAGGTTGTTTTGGAAGGCATTGGCAGAGATCACCCTCAGTTTACATGATGTGACTGTGCTGGAGAGTGGGAGAAAACACAATACATGTTAGTTTGTTTTGGTAGAAATAAAGCATTCGAACACAGACAACTGAAACTTGAGTTTATGTGAAAATAAAGCAGGGGCTCAAGTGTTCTTATCGATTAATTTTTTTGCAAACAATCAACGAATTCCTCAGTCTATTAAATGTTGGGAAACAGTAAATAATGTCCCTCCGAACGTCCAATCTGACAGGATGCGGGAAAAATCCAGGAAGTAAAGAAGAGTACACTTGCAAGATAAATGTGACAACTAGGCAGGTTGATTTTAGCGCTGGTCATCGTGGACTATATTGCTGTCATTGTTCATTTTAGTCAAACCATACAGTTTGAAAACGAGGCGCGGCTCTAACTAGAAAACAATGTTTTGATGCATTGGTTGTGCTGAATGTGCATATTAAGGCAGTACAGGAGGAGGTGCACATTAATAATCCTCCAGGACTGTAACATGCTCATGTTTAACCCGAACAGTAGGTGCGGATACATGATGACTTCTCATTCAGAATGAAATAAATCTGAATGAAATCATTCGGAATTAAAGTTTTTCCAGGTTGGGAAATATTCATTCCCAATGAGGGTTTACACGGGAGATCAGTTTAATCGCCTTTATTTGGGTCTGCGCAAGGTTTGGGGCAGGGAAGGTTTCTGATTGGATAGGGGGCGGGGTGGATGTTACGTGTACCGGAAGAAAACACTGTAGCCCTCGCTCCAGATAACAAGATGCTTGACGACGCCGTTCTTAGTGCCTTTTTCGGGCTTGTTTTGCTTATATTCTTGAAGCAGCAGTACGACAACAACCTTGTTCTGCTAATGCTTCGTCTGTTGAGGAGAAGGGAGATAGAGGACCGTGCTGTGGCGAATGGAAACTGGTGAGTGCAACAAGTCCGACTGCTCTATCTCAGCCCGTTGCTATGCACGCTGTATACATCATCGCGCCAGAAGGGCAAGGAAACAAGCATGCGCAGAAAGAATGGAATGGCTGGAATCGGGTAGGAGGTGTATACAAGACAGAAAAATTCTTCCATTCGGGTTCTGAAAAGGAATATTCCACCCCTGTGCACCCGATTAGATTTTCTTTCGGGTTGGCTGTTTTCATTCGGGTTGAGGTGTTTACAAGGAGCATTTCTATTCGGGTAGGGCTTCCAACCCGAATGCAAAAGGAATACAGTATATGGCTCCATGTAAACATACGTAATGTGTCATGTGACTGCAGTTGGTTCAGATCGAGGTCAGAGCATGTTCTCACCACAAATGAATCGCACTGGAGTTCGTTTGTAACCACCTCTTCAAGAAGGTCTCAGTCCAGTTGTTTTGGTGCGCACCTGAGTGCGATTGCTGTGTTCACACCTGCCCAAACGAACTTGAGTTCGATTCCCACTCATAGTCTCATGTATGTGCATCAAGGGATTGTAACATCTAGTCTTAAACTGACCTGAACTCACATCTGGGTAACAATGCCGGGTTAAGACAAAAGGCAGAAGTGTCGCTAAGCTCCATCGACTTCCCAGCAAGCCAAAACAATCGCTGCAGCACCAATCTGCAGCGATTGTTTTGCCTTCTGGTGTATTTTCTTAACTACATCATTTCAGTAATAGCCTAGTATCACTGCCAGATAGAGACTGAAGATTTGCTCTGTGTGTGATTAGAAAAGAACAGAAGAGCAGAATTGCTTTTTAGTTAAGTACATCACCCCTGCATTTTCAAAACTAAAAAAAATTGTCATTACAGAGACAGTAAAGTACCGAAAAGGTACCATCGGGTAACGTGACGAGTTGACGGGTCTAATTTTTAAACCTACAGCTAAATATCTTGATTTGCTTTACTATTGTCTCAAAAACGGATGCGCTCACCAACGCAATGGCAACGTTGTCCGGTTCAGGCTCTGATTGTAACAGAAATACTTAAATATCCCTAATGCAACTAATATTAAAACATTTCTTTATTTTGAGGTGCAGGTTTATCTGTGTGCTGTCCCAGTTTTTTTAATGTGGAAAAAGTGCTTGTCACTGATGGTAATGAAAGTCAAAGAATTGGTTTCCAATTTCTCAAGTTGTTGCTAGTTGAAACCTGGCAACTGTTATTGTAGAGTCCTGAAATATACTTAATTTACTTTCGTAGCAATACTCACATTTGAGAAGCCAAAACCTGTGAAACTTTGGCTTTTAAAATAACATGATTAATGTAATATTTGCCAGCTTTCTATTTAAGGAAAATCATATTTTGTGTGCAATTATTTTTTTAAAATTATTATTATTTTTTATACAATTATATTTTGGACAATAGAACCAATATAATACAAAGAGCTTCGAGTGTTAAAGCTGCCACATTATCACTGTAAACTGCATATGTGCATTGTGAGAGCAGAATATTCATAGGCGTAGCAAAAGTAAGTAAGGGAGAGCTTATTGAGCAGTCAATTGTGTAGAATGACAACTGTATTGAGAATCGCACTTACAGAACAAAGAGTACTCAACACAGTACAGTAAAACAGTGTTACAATATGATAGCCTGAAGCAGGAAGTGTTGAACAATGGTCTTTGTCTTACAGTAAGTTGTCCAAGTTGTGTGAAAAGTACTTACAGGTTCTTTAGCTCTCTGTAGTTAAGAAGATCAATTTCTGTTATATTCTCCAGCGCTGCCTGGTTTTCAATGTAACTGGTAAAAAAAAGAAGAGAGGTGGAAAGAGAGAGGGAGAGTTGCAAGGTAAATACATTTTATTGTGACCTTCAGCCTTCTGTTGTGTAGATAATCAATTAAGCCCATGCTGAATGAAAAGACACAAAACACTTAATAATGAATTATGAAAACAAGTGAAGGAGATCCTTGACCACGGACATATAATAGAATGAAGAGGAGTTCATCATCTTTTGTGTTTGTTATTGAGGGCCAGGGGTCTTCAAGGTTTTTCAAGCCAAGGACCCCTCAACTGAAAGAGAGATGGAGCAGGGACCCCCTACTACATATAAAGTTGAGCTGCACATTAATCTGGGCCTACATTAATGTGTAGGGAGGCCATATATAAACATACCTTTATATGGTGTGAACAATACTAAGCTATTAAGATAATAATTATTGACATTCATGTATTTATACATCATGGATTCATAGGGAACAGTTAGCCTATCATCAACATTAAGTGAGTTTTATCTTTATTTATTTTTAATTTTTTTATCAAACAATAATATGGCTGAGGCTTTTATTACGAAGATAGGTACGAACATAGGGAGTAAAGCTGTGCTGCTGGTGACAGTGTGGGAGGCAATTAAAAGTTTGTCATCTTGCTTCAGATGACAGAGCCTCCATGTCATTGTTACAATCATGAGTATGGGTGCAACTCGTAGTCCTCGGCTACACGTTAGCCTAGCGGTAGTTAGCAGCAGACAGACGGCAAGTGATAGCTTAGCAGATCAGCTGATGTCCTGTACAGTAAACCACACTGCAAAACTCAGAGTGCTCGAGACTGTCGGTTTCGCGCCAAGGGTAGCAGCAATATACCGGCTTCAAGGTATACCGTGATACTTGACTGTTAACCATACCATGTACATTTGCTTATCTACCATATTGAAAAAAGACTCTATATGAGACACATTGGGCTTTTAACCAACTCCAATGTAAACCCATCTCTTTCATTATTAGATGTTCACAGCAACAGACGTAGTGCAAAGAGCACAAAATTAGCTTCGGTGAGATGGATGGGTTCAGCAAGCACTTTGACCCAGGAGACAGGTGTTGGCGTCCCGTGTAAAACGAAGGGGTCTTTCACATCAGGGACTCAGGCCTAGCTCCAGGTAGACTTGACCCCAAAGTCTAGTTTGCCGGATTAGTGTGAACACTGCGCACTGTACATGAGCAAGGTACACTGATTTGTGTCAGAGTCCACTTAAAAAGTTGTCTTGAGTGTGGCTCATGTGTTCTCCGGCACGGTACACATCAGGCATGAACACCAACTGTGCATAAACACTAGGGATGCATGATAATATTGGCACGTCGTCGGTATTTGCTGATATTGGCTTTAAAATGAACTATCAGAATTGGCCAACAGGCTTATTACATACATTGAAAAGCATTGTATTTCATGTGTTCATGTGATGGTGGGCCCATGATAAGAGTATGCATGCGTAATATGATGTTAGTTGCACAACAGAAGAGACTTGATGATCACTAAAATTAAGTAGGGAAATACACGGATATCGAATATCGGCCAAATGAGTTACATATTGGCATATTAGATATCAGCAAAAAATCCAGTATTGTGCATCCCTAAAAAACACAGAGGTGAACTGTCATTTAAGACGACTACAAGGAGTTTTTAACTGGTTATGAAACGGTCTCAATTTAATACTAATGCCTCGATATCAAAAGGGAGTGCATCCCGCCATGGACAGACCCAGGTTTACCTTGCTGCTCCATAGGTTCCTGCTCCAGTGTCCATCTACATTTTCTACACTGTACCACAACCTGAACCTAATAGGTAACATTGACTTATTTTGTCATGTGAGTTGTTAGCTACTTATTTGTCAAGAGAGTTGTTAGTCACCTGAGTTGACTGATGTGTCTAATGCCAACCATGATCTTTTCCTAACCCTAACTAAGTAGTTTTGTCACCTAAACCTTACCACAGACTCCCTGCGCTAAAATCCAATGCAAAAAGCTGCTGCAACGGGGCCTTCTGCCTGACCGTCAAAAAATGACAAGTAGGGATGAGATCACATTGGCCCTCAAGACAAGACCATGAACCTTTGTTGCACAAATTAAAGCAGAGTAAATGCCGGCCCATTGCTGATGACAATCCACATTAAATACTGATAGCAACAAAAGTGGCTGAATTGAGTTCGTCACCTCTGTAACCTATGTGTCAATACTCAGCAGCTAATATACTTGAACCATTGACCTCTTTGTAAAGGCGTTATTATTAAGAGTTTAGAGAAAGAATGAGGAAAAAAAAAGGGGTGGGAAGAAACACATGGGAATGAGCACGATTTGAAACTATGATCATGTGAATAGAGTGAGGGATTAAAGACAGAGTGTAGCACCCAAATTCACCCAAATGTGTCTGACCTCCCTGACATCCACCGAACAGGCTAACGGATAACAAAACCATCTGAGATGTCCAGCGACTCTCAAACCACAAAGCTCATATCAGAATTTAATATACTGCTCATGTGGAAAAAAAGTATAATGTCTTAAGAGATGCCCGGTAGACAAGGCTGATGGGAACTTCTTCTCAATTAGTCATTTTCCACCTTTCCAGACACAGCCTACCTCAGAATAACTAGTGCAGTGTAGATCAATTCAGCACTCAATGCAAGGACAGCCGGCTCTTTCATGGGATGTTTGAATAGATGGCGTATTCGGACCTACCAAGGATCTCGCCGGAGCAAACCGCCCACCCCATTCTCTTCCCTCCTCCACCTCTCACTCCATGCTCTCCTGTACTGTATATAAGTGTTGTCCATTGAGCTCTGGAGGACTCATTGTTAATTCTATTCTGATAATGAAGGATTTTATCTATGTGAATGTCTTTAGTCCTCTATTTAATATATTATATCCTTGGGAAAGAGTTCCTTTCCACTGAAATGAACCAAATAATCGTAATAAAAAAAGACAAAAATAACATAATTTACAGGAGATTGCCTTGAAGCGACCACAGTACAGGACAATTGGAAATGTTTTTATGAAATGTGTGTGTGCACTGTTTACCACATAATAACATTCTGTATTTGGCAGCAAACTTTCTGTTGCTGCCATTACATAGGTTAGACCCAGTGCTGGACAGCATGGGGTTTCCATAGGAACACAGCCAGTTTCATCTAAAGTATGTTGGAAAAACAACAGACAAAGCTGAAATGAGAGTGCGTTTTTTCTAAGAAATAAGAGTTTTGTATTTCCAGATGAACAAATGGATAAGTTTCACTTTCACTGCACTTCGTGCTCTGGCGCTCTGAGAGTGTGGTGCTCTGAGTAACCAAATGGTAGGCCTATATTCCAACAGTGCTCCAAATTAACAAACAATCTAGTTTTTGTCAGAGTGCGCTTTTGGGTTTGGAGTGACTATTAAAGGTACCCAGTGACCCCATGTGTTCTTTATTTCTTTATTTCAGACCTCGCTCTAAAGAGTGAGATCTTCACAGATACAGAGCACACATGCTCAACTTACGACACAGCATGTTCGCTTGAGCATACAGCTTCTGACGCTGCCTGTAGATATCCTTGTCATCAGACAGGTCATTTGCGATAATATGGCCCAAATATGTAATCTCACTGCACGCACTGAGTGCAGTGCCAGACAGATAGAAGTCAGGGAAGGTTGACGGTCTGTCTTCTCTACTTCTGACAATTATGATCTTACTCTTTTTAGCATCATCAGCACCATACTGTGTGCATATTCTCAGAAGCTATTGGAGACCAGCACTATATGGGCTAAAGATGACCAAATCATCTGCGTACATAAGGTGATTAATTAGTGAGTCACCAACCCTACAACCTGTACCACATGCATTTAAAATCAAAGACAAATCATTCATATACATATTAAAAAGAAAAGGAGACAGAATTCCGCCCTGGCGAACACCATTGGTCACATGGAAGAGAACAGATGTTACATTCCCCCATCTCACTCTCATTGTCTGATGCGAGTACCAGTAAACCAAGATTCTAATTAAAAAACCAGGGACCCCACTTTTAGACAATTTTAAAAATAATTTCTCATGATTAACACGATCGAATGCTTCAGAAGCATCAATGAAGCACATGAACATTGTAGAATTTTGCCTATTATATTCATCTAAAATTTTGGAGAGTTTTTCCTTATCCGCTGCGAGGGTCCTAAGGACAGAGGGATGTCGTATGCTGTAAACCCTGTGAGGCAAATTGTGATTTGTGATATTGGGCTTTATAAATAAAATTGAATGATTGATTGATTGACGTTCCTCTCAAGTCTACACAGTAGAACTGTCTCCAGCACTTTGGACATGACACTGGCCAGAGCTATTGGCCTGTAATTATCTGAGCTGTTCAGCTTCCCCACTTTATGTTTATGTGTTGATGTAACATGGTTTGGTTTGTCTGTGTTTAAAAAAAGAAAAGTTTCAGCTAGAGTTGGGCACAGGCAGTGTTCATCCTTCGGTCAGTCTGGAGCCTCTCCCAACTGCGAGCTGTGATAGAAAGCGCACATCCATATGGCAACTATACATTTTTAAGATAGTTTGATATTTGTGGCTGCAAATCCTTAGATGCCAGTCAGAATATGTTCTAATCACAATTCTCCACCTCAGCCAGATTTACTATGCTGCACCTCAAATCCATGCTGACTCAAACTTTCATACACGAGCTGAGACCTGACGTGAGATTCGGTCGCAGTCTGTGTGCACTGGAGGTTTTAAGTTTCCACATGTACAGACACAACTGTTCTCAAATTGATGATGTTATCCTCCCTCCTTCCCAAATTGCAATTTTGACTGTGGCTGGCTAGTTTGCTAACTTGCTAATTCCACCATGCTTCTCTACTACTGTTACATTGATTACAAAAAAAAAAAATGAGCTGAACAAAGTTGTCAATCATGTGACAATAGCAGTGTGCTTCCCTACGCTCTGACATGAGCAACTGGCTAGTTAAGCCTAGTTCACATTACACGATTTTCACTGTGATTTTGACGTCGCCGAGGATCTTGAGAGCCACCTTGGGTCGGAGGTGAGTCAGCAGATAGTCTGCCACGACGAGTCCTCATGTGTGAACAAGCCTACGAGCAAGTCGCCCCCTCGTCTGTGACTGGGACTGGATATCATGCTAGAAAACTGGAGAAGTCTGACACGACTGACAAAGATGCTAGAAAACTGGAGAAGTCTGACACGACTGACAAAGAGCATCAGCCAATGAGAGGCAGGATAGGTCCCACGTCAGCATGCAGGAGGATGGAAGAAATGTGAGGAGGACAAGTCGCAGGGTTGCCAGGTCTGCTTAATAGCCGCGACTCTGGGCTCGTTTTTTTGTAAAGTCGCTTACAAATATTGGTTGTCGCGAGTTGCGTTTTTTGGGCTTGTTTCTAAAGTGGAGTTGCTTATTTGGGCTTGCTCTCTAAACATCACCTTTCTCTATATATATCTGTCACTTCTTTTGGGCTTGTTTCCATAGCCCTGGTTGCTTGTTTCTCTCCCAAGATCTGGCAACACTGACAAGCCAGCAAGCAACAACAATGGCAGCGTACACAGGATCACGGGGAGCGCGTTGTGTTTGGACCCAGGCCCTGGAGGCAGATCTGATTCCACACTGGGAAGAATATTCATGCCTTTACGATGTGTCGTCTCCAAGTTAAAAAATGTAGTTTGGTGACGTCACCGCGTTATCTGGGGCTCTGTCGGCAAGGGCTCGGTGGAGAAATCTTGTGGTGTGCACACACAGGTAGTTACGCAGTTGGTGACAGAAACACATGTCACCAGGTATGAACACTCAAAAGATTACGGTAGTCTCTGCGACGCAAAACCGGGGTGAAAATGGTGTAATGTGAACCTCTTAGCTGGCTAGGTTGCTAATTCCACCATGCTATAATGCCATACTACAGAAAATAAGGAATACAATAACAAAGGAATGTCAACACCTATTCATTTTGAAAGAGCAGCGACCAATGTCCAAACACCAACACTGACATCAACGCTCACTCCAACCAATAGTGTAACTTTATCACTCAGTCACGGTCGACTTTGGTGTTTATAGTGTTGGCCCCGCGTGCTGTGGTGCAGCCAAAAATGCTTTTAAAGTACATTTTGTTGAGACACAACAGCAGGTGCTGGAGATGGAAAATTCTAACCGGATCATGTGGATCATGTGACACATCAGGACTGTACAGATTTTAATGGTTTTTCTTGTGGGTGCTGTTCTCTGGATAAAGCATCAACTGTTGCTCCCTGTGTGCTGCTACTTTTGGGACACTAATGATTATCAGTGAAAAATCGAACTGTTATCTGCAAATAATTAGTAACTTGAAAGCTGTGAAATAAATGTAGTAATAAAAAGGAACCATTTCCTTTTGAAATGTAGTGAGGTAGAATAATAAAGAGGCATGGATGGATAGATAGTGTATGTAATGATCCATGAAGACAGCTGTGTGTCATACAGTATATACCAATTAACTGATATAGATATTTTTTCCATGGTATTATATTGTGTGGTGATTTTGCCAAAAAATACCTGCAGTAATTTCCAGTTGATGACAGCCACTTTCAGCATGTGACACTGCTTCAACCTCCCCGGTCTGTGTTTGTCAGCGGCAACACACAAACCTTTTTATTCATGTCTGATTGACCCACACGGCAATAATGTGATTACAGGGCAGGTGGGCCCAGGATCACCCATCGCCCTTACTTATTGGATTGAGCCAAGTGGGCTGTATATCATCTATTGTTCCCGGGTGGAGGCATTGACTGGCAATTCACAAAATTGAATTTATAACTCGGCGTATGATGAATTCTGGCCCCTGTTCCACAGTTAATGGCCTCTTGTTTGTTCCGCGTATCGGCTGTATTCCCTTGCACTGCCAGTACGGCGAAGTGTTGTTGTTTGCTGGCATGTAGAGCACCGCGGTAAACAGAAGCCAGAGAAAGGCGCGCTCACTTATCGATTGAACAGTTCAGAGAGAATGTCAAGCCTCACCCTGAGCTCTACGAAACATGTTTAGCTGCAGGTACAAGGAAATACCTCTGAAATAAGAGAGGGAGAAGAGGGAGAAAGAGAGGGAACAGAGAGTGTGGGAGGGAAAGAGGAGGGGAGTGGGGTATAGGTGAATAGAGGCAAAAAGCGGCAGTAAATTGACTTGTTCCACTGAAATAGCATTTCACAAATGTAGTTCCTTCTTAACAAATGCTAATTGCTCAGATCTGGGGACAGGAACAAAGAGAGAACAGCGTGGTGGTGCAGAGAGTGACATTTAGTTTTCCATGCTGGAGCTGATAGTGGGTTGCATAATAATACAGCAGCCGTCTTTAAATCACAGGTGGTCAGTTTCTACTTCCTTTTTCATACAAAGTTTTAAAAAGCCAATGTTAAATAACAGTCATCTGCTGCTGCAGCTGAGGGAGAAGTCTCACTTCATCGGAGCAATAACTTGGATGAGTTTTATTCAAACACATTCCCTCCAGAGACTGCATGTCCATAAATATGTGACAATCAGAAGTGTGACATGCACGGCTGCAAGGTACTTATCAAACTAGTGCTGGCTGATATGCAGAAAATCAAATATCACAATATTGATATTGCAGCGATATTGTACAGTTGATTATTGGTGCTTTTGGAAAATATTCATACAGTGAGATTTTTGATAAATAGTAAACATTAACGTGGATATAATGACTCTTACTCTTAACTATTAACTGTAGTACAGCCTTTAAAACCAGGAAAAGACAACACTTATGATATTACAATATCCAAAATCCAATTCGATATCAATCTCATCACGATATCAATATAATATCGACAAATTGCCCAGCCCTACGTCAAACTACGGCATCAAGTGAGCATCAACCAGCCATCTTTTCCATCTCATCTATTGAGCATCAGTTGAACCACAAGAAGCAGGAATTAGGTCAGAACAACCTCAGTAAACTCAGGTCAGCAAACTTTCATCAGAAGTGGAATTTTCATTTGAGCCTCAAAATTTAATATACTTTCTCCAGCCATGTGTATCTCAACTACAGCATGCAGGTCTCTACCATCAATGAAAGCATATAATCTGTGCACAGAGTATTGATTTGTTAACCCTCAGAACATAGTACACATGCATTTTGTTGTTTAGTAAAGTTTGAAGTCACAGAGTTTAGGCAGCTATGCTTTGATAATAACTTTGTATCTCCACATTTTTTCCCAACATTTCAAATATCAACCCATACAGTCCTGACAAAGTGGAGCTTTAGAGTGTAGCCTCTTAATAAAGACACCTAAAGATTCTTTTAAAAAAGGGGGATTTTGTGGGATTTAGCGGCATCTAGCGGTGAGGATTGCAGAATGCAACCAGCTGAAACTTCTCCCATGTGCTAAGCGTGAACTCCCAGTTAGGATTCCTTCAGTGTTTCAGTATGTTCAGGAGGTTTTTACTGGGAGCTGAATTATCTGCACAGGTCTCCTCCTCCTCAAAACAAACAAACACAGTGACTGGGAAAATGTTTAATAAAGCGGTTCTCCACTAAAAAGTCTGTGTTTTTCTGAGGCTGTTCACTAGGGTAAAAATGTAAAAACACGAATAGCCCTATCTAGAGCCAGTGTTTGGTTTGCCTGTTACGGGCTGCTGTAGGAAACATGGCAGTGCAACATGGTGTACTCTGTGGACAAAGACCTGTTCCCTATGTCATGAAAACACAATGATTCTTATTTTCAGATGATTATCCACTTCAGAAAACCCTCTTATATCTAATGTCTGCCAATTTATCCCCTTAATTCTACACACTGGATCTTTACATGTCTATAAAGGCTTACTTAGTTATTAATATTTTATGTTTTGCATTCAAGGTAAGATCTGAAGTCAGGTGTTCCGAGGCTTCAAACAATATCTACTGTAAATTTTAAATGTTTGGGATGTGGCGATTAAAAATCTTTAAAGTCCAATTTGTTGAGACAAAAAAAGCACCTCAGCAGACAGAAGAACGAGAAGTCAAACTAAAGTCAAAGTTTATTTAACTTAACGCACTACGAAAAAGTATCCTGACAAGCACACTTCTTCCGTCCTCCTGGACATCACTGGTGTTGTCATGCATTGCATTTTAATGAGTTTTAATAATAAAAGAAATCTTGAGCTCACATCTTGATCTCCACACTATACTATAAGAGCCAATAGTGCTGAGATCCTTTGAAGACCCTGAAGCCACGCTGTGAGGCACACTGGATAATAAGACTTCAGTTCCCGTCACTCTGTGCCATTTATTGTCAGTAGCAATCTATAATTGATTTCCAATGACCAAAGTGACAGAATTACTGCCATGCTAATGAATCTCAAACAGCAGTAAATTTACTTTACATCAAGCAGCATCTGGTTGCGGCTATCGCAGAGAACAAACTCTCTCTGCTCTCAACAGAGCGGAACCTGACTGTGTCAAATAATGAGAAATGAAGCCTTGCAGACGATTTGCATTTTGCTCATTGTGATCTTGAGGGACTTGGGACAGACACTCTCCCAATACTTTGCTGAGACATCATCATTATCTCTAAGAGCTGAGAACAAACTCTCTTCATTACATTAAAACAGATTCAGTAGTGAGACCAATTAATGAGACTAATGAGGAATAAACAAAGACGTATCTGCGCTTCCAACGTCGTAAAAAAATCAGAAATCAGAAACCTATTAGAATGCACTTGTTGTTCTTGGTCAAAGCAATGGAAAGTAACTTTATTGCGCAACCTTGAATGATACAATCAGTTTAACTGCCCCATCTTCATGTATCAGAGTGATTTAAAAAAACATGATTGTAATTGTCGTTTCTATGAATACCTGACTAGATTAACAGACTCTCCCAAACAGTAGCACAAAACCCAGAATTATGAGCAAATATGGTCCTAATCTGAAACTCCAGATCAGATATGAAACTAGTCGCCAATGGTGCCATTAAACCCAGAATGCTGCCACTAAGACACTTTCAACAAATTAAGCACCAACCTGGAGTGATAAACTGAACACAGAGAAAATCAAACTTGGCAAACCACCAACATGAAGGCATGTAAGCCCATCTGATAAACTCATGCTGATTTAGCGGCACATGCAGAGCAGGTGACACATCATACTCACATCTCCGTCACATTCTCACTCTCTTGCAACACCAGTGCCGGGATGCTGGCGATACCATTGGGGTCCAGGCACTGCAGCATGGCGAAAGAGCACCGGCAAGCGGACGGGCAGCCTCCTAAGGCGGGCGCCGGTGCCAGGCTGAGCAGGGCGAGCACCAGGGGCAGGGGAAGTGCCAGTGCCCAGGGTGCCACAGCCATGCTCACACAGAGGATCTTCTCAGCACCAGCGGAGAGGGTTGGCAGCTGTAGCTGGAGTCAGTGTCTGAGTGCTTCACCTAATGAAGAGCCAGAGAAGAGAGGTGAGGAGCTTTTCACACACAGTGGCTCTTCTTCTTGTGGCTCTTTGGCAGGGTTGAGATCCCAGCTGGTCAGGGTCTGGTGCTGAGCCACAGCTGTACTGAGCAGCAGGAGGGGCAGGCAGGCAGGCAGGCAGGCAGGCAAGGGGCCTCTGGGGACATGGTGGTAGTGGGCTGCAGCCTCTCTGTTTCTCCCTCTCCCTTCCTCTCCTCCACGATGAAGGGAGGGGCAAGATAACAGGGGCCAGAGTCACCAGACACCTCGGCAAGCGAGAGGGGCAAGGAGGAGGGGTTGGGGTGAAGGGTGTGTGTTGATAATGATGAGAGGAGGGGATGGGATATGGTGATGGAGATCTCATCTGCCCCCTCCCAGGGTGAGAGGTCTGCTGTCCTGCCAGCAGCTCAAGGTGCAAGCAGAGCCAAGAAGTCAGGGCTCCTGGGTGCCTGGATGCACGCAGCAGCGCTCTCACACTAAAACTACTGTAGAAACATCCTGCTGTATGGATGGATGGATGGATGGATGGATCTCTCCGCCCTAGGAGAATTGATTGTTGCAAGGTTTGTGAATGTTAAGACTTAGGAGGTCAGTGATGAATTTAATGGCTGTGGGAAAGTGGGAGGGGTGGGGAGACATGCTATCTGCAATGAGCTGTTTTTCAACAGTGTGATGAACTCCCAGCAGGGTTTAATAATAGGAAATGAAAGCACAGGTCTCTGAGTTTGTTGCTTTTCATCCCTGGAACAAATACAATATTAGTAAGCCTGGCAGGGTTGGACACAATTTGCATTTCACTCAGTGTGATCAGAAAAATCTCAATAGCAAATGTACTTTCACTCATTTTAAAGAGGTATGTGCAACGATTGACTGACAGGTACTCCGTCAAATACTTTGCTTTGGGTGAAATCTTCTCTGGCCATGAAATCAGGCCCACTACTAACATAACACACCCAAATGCCTTACAGAAGTATCAGTGGTATTGTGGGTAAGGCAGGCACCAAGTTTTGATGAGTAAGACGAAAAAACTTGGTTTGAAAGTTATTGGTTTGGGTCAGCAGGTATAGGAGAGGGAGATGTCACTATTGACAGGACAGGGACAGCCCAGAGGAAAGCAGCAGGGCAATTCCACCACGGAAAACCCAGAAAAGGAGAAAGAAGAACCAGAGCTGGTCATTGGTTATTGGACCTAAATGTTTCCAACTCCTGACGTGCCATCAACAAAAGAAGACCCCGGTGAAAAAGAGGAACAACACCACAGAAACAGCAATAAGAGAAGGTGGAGGTTACATAGAAAAAAAAGTTAGAATGTTAAAAGTAAGTGAGAAATAAGTGTGATCATGTCACTGATTCAGTGTATATAATGAGAAATATTCAAATATAGTCGTAGTACATGACTTAGAACAAATGTATTGTCTGATAACCTTGAGCTGATGAAAGTGTGTGAAATGAATGTGTAAGGGAATGAAAGGTAGTGGAGGAAAGGAAAGCTCAGGGGAGGTCAAGTGGACACAGATGGCTGAATGGGAAATACTTTTATTTGAGCTTAATCATAGAGAGCTTAATTATAAAAAATGAATCAGGAAAAATTAGTTCATGACCTGAGATGTCTGGGGGTTATCACCTAAAGTAATAGAACTTATTCGGTATTCAGATGATGTGTGTGTCCTGGTTGATCTCTAGTGCTTACAAATAGGGATGGGCGGGGCGTCGGTGGCTTGGTGGTAGAGCAGGCGCCCCATGTACAAGGCTGTTGCCGCAGCGGCCCGGTTTCGAATCCAGCCTGTGGCCCTTTGCTGCATGTCACTCCCTCTCTTTCTCCCCCCCTTTCACACTTGTCTGTCCTATCAATTAGAGGCTTAAAAATGCCCAAAAAATATCTTTAAAAAAACAAAAAAAACAAATAGGGATGGGCAACACAAGCAAAAACACTATTCGACAATTTTTCGAATAATCGTGGACATCCACAAGCCCTGTGCGGGCACACCGGTGACTGCTCGGCATGTATTTTTCACATCGCGGGGATTTTTCACGGACATTTTTACAGGAAACTACAACGTGGAAGTGCGCTCGACTATGAAAGCCCGAATGACTGCGGACATTGCTCACGGAGTAGTAGTCTCTGCATGTTTCTCCTGTTTGTAGAAGAGCATCAAACTAGCTGGTAGCCCATCTCACAACGCTGTAGCAATCCTAGACTGCCCTCGTGCGGTTAGGAGCTGAATTGCATGTCAAATAAAGGGGGGGAAATAAGACGGCGAATAGTAATAGTCGCATTAAAAAATCGATTTTTCAAAAATAAAACGACTATTCGAAATTAGAAAATCGTGACCCATCCCTACTTACAAAGATGTCCATATTGAGATTGTAAAGGTAGAAGAACACTAGATTTTTTCGAGATGTAGAAAGTTAAGGCCCTTGCCGAAGGGGCTGAACTGTCCTCCCTCACTGTGTCCACACTTTTTGCTCCCTGTCTGTCTGTGTGCAGTCCACATCCTCCTCCTCGTCATCATTATCCACCTGAATATTACTTTCTGACCTGTTGAAAGAACTCTGTCTGAGTTATGGAAGGATACTGTGCGACCTGTTCCTCTATCTAGCCACATTTTCTTCGGCCAAACGTCTCTAAAGGCTTTTGACGGATGCGGAAAAACACAGAAAATCGAACCTGTTCTGAAAACTTTTATGACCGATAAAAGTTTCTGACTCAGTGTGCAAATGTGATTGGCACAGTGTGAGGTGGTATTTATTTTTAGACGTGGGACAATTTGGGACGCAAAAAAATGGATTCGGTGTGGAAAGGCCTTCACCCATAATTTTTGGGCTGTGACGCTGTGTTGCTCTGATCAAAAAAATGTATCCTGAAGACTATCGAAATATCGTATCTACAAAAACAAGGGCGATCAGCGTTTGTCTGCAATTTTTTCATTTCTTACTTTCCTACCCGGTCTCATTGCGGAGTCATTGAATACCAACGCTCGTAACTTCTGCGTCAGACACCAACAAAAACAGCCGTCCTTTTATGAAGGCATGATATGTGGCCATGGGTGCCAACAGTGTGTAACAGCATCTGACGGCATCAGTGGGAAATGTTTCCTGTGAAAACAGAAGTGTATTTTGAAAAGACAATGCATGTAACAGGCTGAAGTTGACACATCGTCCCAGAACATTAACGATGGACACACCCAGGCTACCTTGCACGTCATATGGAGACATGGAAAGTCCACGATCAAGTGGCGATATATCACAAGGTCGGACTGAGAATGTGTGCACTTAAGGCCTTATTTTTCAAAATCCACGGAGGTTGTGAATAGAGGGGAAGTAGGAAAGGATAAAGGATAGAATTGCCCAATTTTATGAATAATTCTGTTTGACTGCATTTGATTATTATTACCTATTTACTGCTGTGAGGTTTTGCATTATGAAATAAAGTACACCATCTGCAGTTTAAGTGAGACCTTCTTCGTTATCATTATCAGTATTTCTCTAAAGAATCATGTAACCTCTCCTCAGTGATGTCAGAGTAAAGATTGTGAGAATCTAGGTCAGGCCCATAAATGAAAGCTCTTGTCAGATTGTCTAGACTCTAAAAGCAACGTATCCTTACCAGCAGAAGGGTACTTGCAGCAATCAATCAATCATTTATTTGTCACATGAAATCATACAAGGTACAACTCCAGTGAAATGCGATCCTGTCAGCTCCTTCAGCTTGTGAATTGCAGTTTATTCCTTTTTTGCCTCTCCTTACATTGTAGGCTGCTGCTTATTAAATGGTGTGTCAGGAGTGAACAAGGAAGCAGTCCTGAGCGGTCTTTTGAGGAGGCAGGTTGGGGTGGTGGATGGGTCATAAAATACAGGATTTTGCCCTGGAGACACCTATTTTGAACCGATTGAACTTTGAGTCATTTTAAAGTATGTCCTTTACATGTTTCCTTTCCTAAACCTAACCACAGTAACTTCACTCATCTAAACCTTTCCTTCTAACATGATAGGCTGTTGCTTTATAGTTGGTGTGTTTATGGCTTGTGGCATGGTTCTGGTGATCCAAACTTTCTAGTTGTGAATTGATTAAACTCCAGTTTTGGGCACAGTTGCTTCTGTTGTTTTACAAATTTAAACCACCAGACTAAGTGAATTCATTTGTGTTGTCAGTGACATCTGCAATTGTGTCCTGGGATGTGCTCCAGACTCTGATTGGCTCCATCTCTCACGTCACTAGGGGCACGCATTGTAGTTTGTTTACATTTCATGACCTCAACAAGATCGCCGCATAGTTGTGTAGTGGCAATTTTTTCTTTTCGTACTTTCGAACCCGTTCTTATTCCGAGGTCGTTGAATCTAGGGTTGTGCCAATGGGCGATCCGATCGGCCATCGGCGATAGATGGGTTGTTTCACGATGTCTTCTTTAAATGACGATGCAGTGTGAGAGAGCGGAGGGTGGGGGGAGGGGGGAGATCAACGCCTCCGCCCGCTTGACACTAACGCGCATGTCGCGGAGCGATGAACAAACCAAACAACACAATGTCAGGAGAAATTGAAAAGATATGGCGTCTATGTAAAGTCAACTTGCTAACCCTCCCCCCCGGCGATGACATCGTTCATCTGCGATTTCACTAGATGGCGATAGGACGATAGGATATGGACAGGATCGCCCAACTCTAGTTGAATCCCTGTGCTTGGGCAGTGACTTCTGCATCAGACACTGACGAGAAAGCCGTCCTTTCATATCGCATGATATGTGGCCGGGTGCCGTCAGTGTGTAAAAGCATCTGACGGTATCAGTGGGAAAACATGGCCACGCAACAACCTAAGTTAAGGGGTGAAAAGTCCCAGCAGGGCGGGAGAGGTAATGGATGAGTCCAATAATCACCAGCTTTCACTCAGGAGGCCAGTGTTCACTACCCATATGAATATAAAGCCAAGCCCTGTTATTTTTTTTTGACACATTGTTATGATGCAAAGCTCGTTGCAAATCGGCAAAGTATCCCTTTAAGTCTGGCCACCAAGTTTGCTAGTGAGAAGTTACTGCAGCAGAAGACAGTTAATGTCTGAATGAATCTCCTTTGCACCTGATTAGAAATTTGTTACATGAGAAAATAGGCATGGTAATCTTTAACACTTTAATATGAGGGCTGGTTTGGAGTGCCAGGGTAACTAAATGTTTGCCATCTTTGGTTGATGAAACAATATTTCCTCACCATATAACAGAACTATGTGAGTGTATAGTCTGACACTGACGGTGCCTCGCTGTCCATCACACATATATATGTGTTCTTTACATGAGCAGAGACAATTTCCTACCCATGGGACAAATACTGTGCCCCACCCCCATTCCTCTTAGTTGCTCTGCACATGAGTAAGGTCATAGTGTCCCGACCACAATTACTGGCCATAAGCTGAATAGCCATTTTTTGCTGCTGTCGTCAGGATAATCTGTGGGCTTAAGTACTCTTCCTTTTTACACCCCCTTTTCCTTGGTCTTAGCTCAGCAAATAGTGTGGAGGGACAAGGCAGACCAGTTAAAAGATGAAAAACTCAATGGGAAGCATTTACTGGGAGGTGTAAATAACAACATAGCCATGTCAAACAAACGTCCAAATGAGATATAGGTGGGTTGCAATGTAAATTATCTGTACAAACGTAAGTTTAGTTACAGCTTCCTTTAATTGTCCTACATCTTTGGCAGTTTACTGTACATACATTCAATTTAAATTTACAAGTCTGAATGGGCGGGGCGATTGTAGCTCAGCCCATAGAGGGTTGGGTTGGGAACCGGAGGGTCGCCAGCTCAAATCCCCACTCTTCTTTTTCTTTTTATTTATCTTCTTCTTCATCTTCTACTTCTCCAGTGTGAACAGATCAGAGTTGCACACTTGTAATTAAAGTGGAGAGTCAACAGCAGATATGTCACACCTCCTCAGTATATCCTGTAAAACGTAAATACCTGCTAAATCCGTTCCGTTTGCTGTGTTTTCGTATATATCTCATTTTCCTGCAGTGATGTATTCCAAATTGAGAGCTTAAAGATAAATTGTTTTATCAGGGCTGCCCCCGAATAGTTGGCCAAACATTGGGTGACCAGAAAGGTCATTAGTCCGCAAGATTTCATTGGTTGCTTAGTTAAAGAAAAACGTGAAACTCTTATCAGGAGCTGCGGCTTGTCAAAATAAATCCAAACCTATATGACTGGACCATGTAGGAATTTAATTTGAAAGGACAGACACAGGAAGTGGCCACGCTCAGCAGTCAGACAGGAGTCAGGTTAATTTCCAGGGCTGGTACCTGCGGTTATTCCACAGGCTAGTTAATAACATGTCGGGCAGGAAATCCAAAGTGTGGGATCATTTTGAGAAGGTGAAGGACGAACCCAAGGTGATATGTAAACTCATCTTCATTGGTCGACTACAAACATGACGTATCATCTGAAACATGGAAGTAGCTACATGCCCATTAGCCCACAGCGTCATTAACAGGCGGCTCGCTCAGTGTGTGACGTGCACTTGTAGATAAAATATAGGCCTATATTAATGAAGGTTCATTAGTACGGTTTTGTATTTCTCTGTAATGTAGCACAGTGTTAACAATGTTACTGATACTATTCTTTCTCACACCTTCAACTCAAACCACTGTGTTGCCCCGCCCAAGATATATCATCTAATAATTACATTAATATCGTAAACATGCGGCCGACTAGATGAGTAATGGCCCTAAATGACGACTTTTGGTTGACTAGGAAATTTCATAGTCTGGTGCAGCTCTATGTTTTACTCACCTAAATCAATTTCTATTCATCTTCTGGAAAACTTTGAAAACTGTAGCCCAATCATTTGCTATATGGAGTGTCTCCATCATAAATACACAGTTAGGTGGGAAGCACAGTAAGTCCTGATAAAACAATAACCAATCAAGTAATCTACATGTACCGACCACACACATCAATTAGCTTCCTCCAGAGGTCCTTGTTAACTTTATAAAGTTGACAGCTAGAATAAAACACTCATTGAAATGTGCCAGTTCTAAACAATAGATGAATATGAGATGTGATATGAAGAGTGTTATTGATGGTGAGATATCCTCCAGCCTGTTCTTACATGGTGATAAATAACACTAGAGTTAAGTGCTCTGCTTTTCAAACTATGGCTGATATTTTTCCAGCCCTTTGTGTTTTACTTATACAGCAGTTTGGGGAATGTATTTCTGTTAATACTGCTGTATGTGGAATGATTGCATTCTGTCTTTTGTCCCCAGATTTCTAAGAGATGTAGCCAATTCAAACTTGACTGCAAGTTTACCAAATTGTACCCATTTCTGTTCATACTTCATACTTATTTCAATCCACACAATTAATTTAGTGACGATCTAATATCCTATGAGCCGTACGGCAATTTTCAACCTCACATCATTTGGTAGTATAGCAGACATTTGACAGATAATAATGGCCTCATTTCTCACTGGGTATTTAATTAGATTACTGTTTTTATGCATTATGGTGATTGATGGTCATGGGAGGGGTTAATTGCGACACTTGGCTTTTGAATCAATCCCCCCCCCCCCCCCCCCCCCCCCAAAANCCCCGTCACGTCAAAGATAAATATGCTGGTTAGGTCTCCACACAGGGAACAGACACAGTCGCTGTTGCATCCTGTGTTATAGACTTGACCATGTTACCAGCCATATCTCCACCATGTGTCTCTAACTTCCTCTCTATATCTCGGTGGCACACACACTAACAGACACACACACAATCATGCAAGTGCACAGTGCATTGCCTCATGAAATCTACACACTAAGATAAAAGGATAAGGCAACAAATCCCATGAAAAGAAAGCCTGATATAAGTTATTCCTTTGTGCCATACAGCTCTATGTTTGTACAAAAGTATTAAAGGGACAGTTCACCCCATAATCAAAACTATATATTTTGTCTCTTACCTGTAGTGCTGTTAATCACTAGATTGTTTTAACGCGAGATGCCAAGTTTTGGAGATATCATCCGTAGAGATGTCTACCTTCTCTTCACTACAATGGCGATGCTGGGCGATTTGACCAACTGAGTTGCAGGTGACACCAACAGCCAGTTTGAGTTGAGCTCAGACCAGCCAGTTCACACCGCTGCAACTTTTTTATGCAACGTTACGTTCTAAAAGGGTTTCATCTCGTCGTGAATCTTTGGTCTGACCTGGGCTTCAGGCCTTATTACGAATGAAGCATTTTATGATGAAAACTTGGCATATGCCGGTATTATTCTGGTCTTAAGCCGTATTCGGACGGGATTAGTTTAACGTGGAGACATGGGGTAAAGTAATTATTACCAGGGATTTTAATCCTGTCCGAACACGCCATGTCTGTAATCATTACGGACTTTTACCTTCTGTAAAACGGTCCGGAGAAAATACCTTCGGTAATATTAATCTGGTGCGAACACGATCCTCTGTAAAAATGTATCCTCTGTAAAAATGTATGTAAATATTTGTCACGTCCTGTTTACAACCATTTTTCCGCATTTACAGCTAGTTTTCCGCGTTTTTTCGATGATGGAGGCGCTTGAAGAAGCATTCAGTGGTGTCGGCAGTCGTGATAGTGGACATTCTTCTATGATCGCATAGCCCTACGTAGGAGACCAATCAAAAAGGTCGAGAAGAAAGCACTTTTCAGAGCCACGAGACTTCTGGTTGTGTTGGGTAGGCTTAATATAAATCCGTATTGCTAATTGTGTATACACAATCCTGATCATGGGCAATATGTCTTATTGGGCTAATAAACGTAACACATACAGGAAGCAACGTAGCACGCACATGCTGACAGGGAGGTGACACTAGGGCACAGACCGAGTTACCACTCCCATCTCTGGTAGAATTACGGAGATTTCTTATCCCGTGCAAATCGGACATTTATATTACGGACATCCTGTGGTAAACTGACAAAAGTCCACATCCCTATGTAAAACTAATCCCGTCCGAATAGTACTTTAGGAGCATTCTTGGGACGTGTATACAGCACATTCAGAGTATGGGTCTCAGTTGGGATTTTTACTGCAGTTTGCGACACACGGCATCTTGCCTGTTTATGGTCAGGCTGTGAGTTGTAGGAGAGATGCATGTCCACAAGAAAAGCCCACATTTCTGGTTGGAAGAAGAAACACACCTGCTTAAAAGCGTTATGAAAGACTTGGATATCAACAACTTTTTAGATATGTGTTAGTCAAATGCCGACCTTTTCACGAAGCTGGTTGAAGGAGTCAAAATGGAAGGCTGTGTTTGCATGATCAAACAAGTCCGCCCTCGATGGAAAACTTTTAAAAATTATATTTTGATGCAAAGACATGGCACAAGAGACTCCAGCCTTTTATATGTTTATAGGAGTATGCATGGTGGCACAACAGAACATTAAAGGAATAATCGTTTTCATCAGCCATGTAAACAGCTTAGGTAGGAATATTGTCTTTGTTGGAATAAGCACAGAATCTGTAATATTTTGTGCATGTAAATGTAGTCAGAAGCTTTTAGGATGAGGAATTCAAAATAACATTTCACTCTTTTGACAGCAAAGTATAAAAGATTGTTTATAAAGAAAAGATCAATCACATCTTTATTGTTGGGAACGCCTCCAGAAAGTCTGGAGAAAGTTATCAGCGAATTCCCTTTCATCCTATCATAGTCATAATAAAGATAATGTTAAACACTTTCAAGGCAGTCAGAATCGATGGGCGCATTTCTGTCCGTTTATATGGAATATATCGACAGCACATCTGAGCAGCCAGAGCACATGTGGGGGGTTAAACACGTGCAGAGAGGAAGAGCCTGAGAGAGGCTGCACTTCTGTCAGACCCTTAAACAATAATCAATCAATTTCATATTTATGCTCGGCATTGGAGAGAGGCAGAGAAAGAGTGGGGGACAGAGAGAGGGAGAGAGTAACAAGAGAATGAGCGGGTGAGTAAAAGCTCTTTTGGACCAAGTACAAGGAAAGGCTTTTACACTTTAAGTGGTAAATGCACGCAGCTGCCATGTTTGTATGTAGGCTGTGTTGCTTCAGGCTGGCGTTTACTTGCTGTACATTGACTCGTGTGTACAGAACACTGATATTATGCCTCGTGTTACATATGTCTTTTCATCATGTTAAAAAATGACCCACATCTACAAGGGCAAACAAAGATTTTGACATAGCTCCTTTCCAGTGGATGATCACAGATTTTGTCCACAGTGTAAGCTTACATACATATTTCTAAATATTATTATTGAATATTTCCTCATCTCATCTCGTCTGTTCAGCAGCTTTGGAGCCTGCAAACCTTTCCCTAAGCCCTACCCCTTTGTGATGGTCCGACAAGCTGTCTGATCACCACAGAACACAATTAATATAAAGGAAAACGTTGCTGATATTGAACCAGCTGTGTGGCATCACAGTGTGTGCAGATGAACAGTGTTTGGCTTCGTCCCCGTGCTGCTGCCAGCACCTGGACCTCGGCCGCCGGACGGGCAGGAATCTCCAGGGGAAGTCAAACACTGTTCATCTGTGCACAATGCGATGACACAGCAGGTTCAATATAAGCAAAGTTTCCCTGCTTCCCTTCACTGGTACCTGTACAGCAGGGTCGGTCTTAAAGGAGTTTTTGAAAAATGGTGAATACATTGATCACAAATAAATCAAATTTGTCAAATCAAATTCTGTAACAACTGGGCAGCTTCATCTGCCGATGAAGGTCATGTGATATCATCAAAGGTAAAAAAAAAAAAAATGAGGAGCTGAAACCATACTTGGGAATACAAGTCAGAATATTTCTTCCTGCACTGCCTTTGATAATTCATTTATTGAAATGCACTTCTTGTGAGTCGCCCAACTTATGAAAGTGCCAAACTAAATCACTGGAGTGTTTCTTTAATTTTTTTTTGTGGTTTTAAAGCAGTTTTCTCTAGGGAGGTGAAGCCTTGGTCGGATCAATGGGAGGTTAAGTTTGCTATTTCTATGAACTCATGAGTTTTTATTCCAAAGTATGACCCTCTCGGTTTTTGAAGTTTTTTTTTTTAATTGTAGCTGCTTTGAAAAAGCCTGTGGCCCTGCTAAATGTTGTCCATTTATTCCTTGAATATGATCATTTTGTCCTCTTTGTAAAACATTTCTATTATCACAAAAAGGCTCAAGTGTATATGATTTACTTCAGGGAGATATAATACGTGGATAAAAATGATATTTGTATGTTGATTCAAGGAACTGAGCTTTTATTTTTCATGCACTTTAAGTAATTGAATATTACTCTTTATTAAAATAAGATAATGAAGTTATTCATGCCTGAAACTCTTCAAATAATTCCACGTGATGCAGCGGCATAAAGAGGGAGAAAATTTCCACCGTAAGGCTCTGAGATAACGTTATCTTCTCTCTTCTGCTTGATAACCAGTAAGATACTTAATACGACACTAGGGCTGACCTTCGAAAAAAAGTCCAAAAAAGTTAATAACTTAAAAATAATGGCGAAAAGGTAGTTTCTTGCAACCCTAGAATTAAGATAAAAATATTCACAAACGAAAAAACACTTCTGGTTGCTGATAAGTAGTGTTTAACTTTTGATTTTTAACACTAAAAATTAAAACCCTCAGCGCACAGCAGCGCAAACAGACAGATGCGCGACTCAGAGCAGTATGTGTCACTGACACCAGACTCAAGAGCGCAGCGGACCGGTGGAAAATGTCACCATCAGCATATTATTTTACATGGGGCCGGCCTTTATTTGTCAACCAACCAAAAACAATCAATCAATTAAAAACACAAACTGGAACTGGAACATGAAATCTTACATGCCTAACAGACGTTGCTTCTCGTTTACATATGTTTACATATGGCTAAAGGGGAAAAAAACAACCGTAAATGGACGGCATGATTAAAATTGCACACACAAAAAGTATCCGAGTGGCGGGGTTAGTGTTGCGTTCAAGGTCCCCCCAAAAAACGGGAGAAAAAAAAGGCCTAATATTCGAATTTTGTTTTTCACAATCGAATCCCGTGCCATCGAACGAAGCTTCGAAGCTTCGAATTTTTTGGGTCAGCCCTATACGACACAGTGTTTGGCTTCTGTTTGATCTCTAGTGCCGTTAAAAATTTTTATTGCACGTTTCCGATCTGTCGTTAGCGGCATTAGCTGGTTTAATTTAATGCATAAATGCCGATGTCACACTGAATGTTCCGCTTAGCCCCGTTCAAACTTTAAAACTTTATAAGGAAAAAAAATATAGTTGAATATTCATACTAAACAGCCGAATCTGACGCAACTGAAATAATTCTGAGTCGGGTACAGCCCTAATTTTGTGTGCGCAAAAAATGTCCAAATGTATAATAGATAAGCAAGAATTAAGGAGTATGAGATGTGAGCTTACTGGACATATTCAGCTGTCCCAAAATGCAGTGCGGCTCTTCAGACTGTCCAATGGCAGACTGTGAGGCATATGGTTAAAATAATTAACCGGTTGAATACATATGAATGATGCCAACTGAAGTACAGTCGGGGAAAAAATGTGGGAGCTCACATATATTATGTACTGCAGAAAATATATCTGAAATATTTCAGATTAATTTGCCTTAAAATGATACAAGAAAAAAAATATTACATAGAGTGGAGGAGGTAATGTTGATTTACATTTGTGATAAACAACTTTCATTCAATGGGAGCATGGACCAGTAACGTCGTGATCGTTACAATCGTGATGCAAATGAGACGTGTTTGTTGAGTGTGTACTGCTGGTAATGGGGTGTTTCATTCATTGGTGGCCCTAAACATTTGGTGCCCTAGACGACCCTCCCCCTCGGCACTCGCTTCAAGGTATAGATCAATGCAACCTACGTGAACTGTTTGTTGTGGCGCCTGCTGCTCAGATGAAACCATAACTAGCTCTCCTCCTGCCGATTTCAACACAGCTTTTTTTTCCATGTTCTTTCTCTTCTCATGCACTCCTCTCAGTAGTGTGGTGGTAGTTGAGTGGGCACCAGAGAGCTTCCGTCGTTTTGACATGATAACGATACAGTGTGTTTGTGGGATCACATGATGTTGGATAACTCGTCCATCTCCCCGAGACAGCAGGTAAAGAGTAACGAGCTGGGGAGGGGGAACCCAGAAAAAAATGCCTCTTTACTGTTAATTAGGCTTTGCTATGTCATTATGTTGTTGTGAAAAGATAAATATTTTGATTTTTTTTCTTTCCACATTTTTGCTGCCCCCTATGGATAACTGCACCCTTAGCGTTTTCTTATGCTGCCTTTGCCACAGGCCGACACTAATTTAATTGTTAACTTAAGCACATACTGATTGAGTTTGTAGTATGCAGTATGTTAGTATGCTATTGCAAAGACAGCTACTTTTAAAGTACCCAAATTCACGGACCTACAGGTGGCGGTAATGCTCCAATAAGTGTGTCAGTAAATGCAGAGAAGAAGAAGAAGACTGCTGCCAAGAGAACATGGGTGTAAACAATACACATTTCAAAATGTTCAGACAATGGTCTTTGCAAATGTTTCATGCGGATCAAAATTTATTTTTGACCTAAAAGTTACACACACTGCATTTTGGTAAGTAATACTCAATGGAAACAAGCATACGTTTCTTTGGTAAACTCCTCCGGGCACCTTTATCCAACATGTACATCTTCCCCTAACCTCGACCAGGTGCATTGAGTTATCTAAACATAACTTTAAAAACATTAATAATGCTGTACTTGTAGATATTGCATTGCAAGAGCAGATATTGTAGGAAAACAACCACACTGCAACATTACCACTGGGATTTCTGGCATCCCTGGCCTGTAAAACCACAAGGACTTTCTTCAGAATGTTCCACAATTACAGGAAAGTCTTGAGGTGAGTAATGGCACATCAGCATCTTCACGTAACAAACAAGCCACTCGGGGTCCATTTATCTCCTGAGGAGCTGAGCAACCGCACTGGCAGTGATGTGACACTTGACAAGCTTGCATACTTGGCGAGGGCGAAACTTTCTCCAGCTCCTGAGCCATTTCTCACCTTGTCATTGATTTCATTTTAATATTTCAACAACCAGAACTTCACAAAATGTGTTAAAAGACCACCGTGCTAAACATATTTAAAACTGTGCATGAAGAACAGTTTTAACGTTATCGTAACTGGTGAATAATGCTGATTTATTTATTAACGCAACGCAATTAATGCTATTCCAGCAAATCAAAACGAGGTAATACCAAAGCAGTGAAGAAATATGTGACTAGCTTATATAAAATAGATGCAATTAATTAGATTGAGCCTGTTGCATCTCTAAAATCAGTCACAACAGAGTCAACAGTCAGCTGAAGCACCCACAGCGAGATTCAGCATGCGTGTGTGGCCTGAGAAAACCGAAATCAAAGACCTCGCCCTGGTCATGTCAACGCCATACGTTTATCTGAGGAGCTCTACGGGAGCACATATCCTTTGTCTCATATCAGATAAGGGGGCCCGTTCAGTACAAGCTGATGGAACAAGATACAGAGAGGGGACTCTGTGTAAGCCATCATATGCAACAGTGTCTTTATCTACAGATCTGGACATCACAGCCCCAAACCCCTCGTCAGACAAAATCCTCTCCTCCCTGATCGATACCACCACCAAGCAAAACAACGGTGTTGGGTGTAGCCGTCTCAAATTCTTCATCACTTCTGCTCTCGTTTGTTTTGTTTTTTTTTTGTTTTTTTTTTACATCACCCAACCCTTCCCTATCTTATTTTCCATTTGCATCCGTGGCTTGATCATCTACACCCAGCCAGTAATGCCCAGACCAGTGTGTGTGTGTGTGTGTGTGTGTGTGTGTGTGTGTGTGTTTGTGGATTTGTTTTTGGATGAGCATACATGCTTTCAGCCCTGTCTGTGTGTGTATGTGCATGCCCTGATTAGTGCCTTAGTATGTTCTCTTATCTTATTTCGGGCCATTATTGTCAGGCGTATGAATTCCTCTGTGTGTCTGCGTGTGTGTGTGTGTGTGAATCTTTGCTTGGAAATGTGCATGGGAGTGTGTGTGTGCAGATCACAGGGGTAAACCCAGAATCAATGGGTTGGAGTAGGCTATGGTAGAAGTTTTATGTGTGTATGTGTGTGCGTGTGTAACCGGATCGGCCCGTCTCAGCCCCTCATTAGTAGCTGGGCTGTGGACACCAGAGGCCTCCAAGAGGCTCATGCAGATGAGCAGAAACCCGAGGAGCTGTGGTGGGAGCTGGTGGGTGAGACAGCAGCAGTTAGCTCAGGAGCTAATGAACGACAAGCACGTCTCTCCTCTCTTTCTCTCTGTCCTCTTCCATCTATGTGTCTCTGTTGCTACTGTGCCTCTTTTGTTCAGTGTCTTGTCCTTGTCTCTTAATTAGTCTTCCTCCTGCTTTGTCTGTCTCCTTTTCAACAAAATGTGTCATGGAGACCCATTTTTTTGCCTCACACAAAGACAACTCAAGTGACCATTCGCTAAGCCTTGCCCCACTTAACTCTTGTTGCCAACCCTCCGAACAAGCTTTCTGCTCTCACTCAGCCCACATTCAGTTTATAGGAAATGTGTTTATATTGACCTGTTTTTTAACAGATTTTCAATTTGCTCATAAAACAACTCGATCAGAAAAAATTAATGCGTTAACATTTGTACATTATTATGTAGCAGACTCTGTGTTTCAACAACACTGTGGTTAAGGTGCGGTTAGGTTTAGATTAAAAAAAAACACTAATTATGGTTGAGAAAAGATAATGTTTTAGTTTAAAATTGGGGCACAATATCCGCTGGGCAAGGATGTCTAAGTAACAAGAACAACCGCTCTTCATGCTGTGGAAACACAGCAACATCTCTCTAAGTCATAACTGGTTTTGTTGTTTGTTGGTCTTGAACAATGGTCTGCAGTTTAGCAGATTACAAATACCCCTTTGTCAACCCTCGTGCTGGCTCAGCTTGGTCTGGTTTGACTTGGCACATCAGCCTAGCAAAGTCCCCCTTTACTTTGCTGCGAGTGTTTTTCCATCACACAGCAGAGCAGGAATAAGGAGTTTACCTGTTGGCTGTTTCTGCTGGTCCTCTTCTCCCCTATGGTATTAGTAGACTTGATTTATTGAAGAAAAGCTGCAAACACAGTTTATCTAATTCGCTGATAAACACATTTGATTTCCGATAGATTCTTCACAATAAAAGTCCCACATTATTTTAAAGCTTTTATTGTAAATGGAAAAATATGGAAACGTTTAGCAGTTACTTAAAGTGATTCCTTTGTAGCCGAAAGTGAACATGAAACCGTAAAATGAAGCAGTAAAAGAAAAAATAAAGCTACGAAAGCACTAGAAGCTGAACACACCGAGACTTTTAAAAACGCCTTTCACTCTGGTCTCCTGCACAGAAGGACATGAGTTGGGTATCGCAAAACACACACTTGTTTCAGGAGGAGAAGAGGTTCGTCGAGGTTGACGAGATGTCACCACTACCTGCTTTGAGGTTGTTGGGCAGGACTGCAGAAGTGGTCCATCTTGGACAGGGTGCGCTGCAGCTCGCCATGCTATATCTGACAAAGAAGACTCAAATTGGCGTGGCATGGTTTGACTTGGCATGGCCAAAAGTCCTAATGGAAAACCCATAGAAGTCAGCTCATATAATAAGTCAGTCCAGACACGTTGATGGTATACATATGAACATGCAAATGTGACGTATTCATGGTTTGCAGAAACGTGTGATGTGTGATGATGATTTTCTTCTGGCAACTGGGCTGAAAGAAAACCTGAGTAGTTAATTCAGAAACAAAGAAGCAAGAAAAGAAAGGGAAACATTGTTTTTTTTTGTTAGCTAAGGTGGAAAAGTGGTGTTGACAAAAACAAAATAGGAGAATAGGAGTGCAGTGGAAACAGACTCAGAGAATAAATCATGACGTGCATGAGCAATGTGACTTTCAAGTAGCCACTGAAGAGACAAAAACTGGTGGCAGACAAAAATCTATCTGTGGAGTGATGAGGAGACTCAAGCATTCCTCAAATTAATACATGAAAGATAAAAACATTTGTACACTGCAGCAGGGTTTATTGTGATTTTGTGGAAAGTTTGAAGACTGTCTGCCCAAAAAAAGACATTTATTCAGTTGACAACGACCTCCATAGTGGCTGTAGGCTTCATGACATTGGGAGGAAACAGTCTGAGGATATATGAAAGCCAAAAAATCCAGAGAGAAGATGTTGGGGTCGTCATACAGGTCAACAAAACATCAGACTTTGACATGGGAGACCACCGTTTGTATCCTATTTCTTACTGACAATCAACGTTGGTGTCTTTTAACTATGATCAGATGAGAAAACGCTTACATGGTTTATTCAGGTGGGCAGCTTTAAATGACATTGTATAGTTTAATGTGAAGGACTTCCTTGATGTAGCTCCACTTCTTACTTCCCCTTTGTATCTCTACCAGCCTTTCTGTCTCCATCAGTGCTGCCGAAGCACTTGAACACATTCAGCATTGGGTGCATGAGTGACAGCAGTTCATTAACGGCCTCCTTATAAGAAAAGAGCTGGGCAGAAAAAGAAACGACAACCTTACTGACTCATTACCTCTTCAGCAGCACCACGTGTTCCTCCATTTTTCTTGATCTCTGTACAGTCGTCTTACATTGAAAGCAGTCAGCCTTCACTGCCGATTGTTTCATTCTCACCACAGCGTAAAAGATTGTCTCCATAACATCTCAGAGTGGTTGACCTGGCAGGCAACGATAAGGGATGCACCAACTAGATAGATGGATAGTACAGAGGTATTCAATGAGCGTACAGCATGTGCTTTCTGAATTCAAAAGCACAGAAACGTCCTGTGATGTCAGCAAACCACACACAGCACAAACTGTGATACTGATATTACAGGTTCATCTCAGTGTATTCTGATTTTACTGATTTCTCCCCTTAAAGCAACAAACAAAATAATTTTTTCACAATTTTATGTCCCTGTGCATCCAAAAAATGTTTCCTGCTGCAAGAAGACACTGACAACCAAAGTTTAAAATATACAAGGTCCTTTGGTGACAACTAAAGCTTCTGATAAAAATGTAGGAAAAAAATGAGAAGGCATAAATGAGCTACTGATTATATGATTACTTTGTGATTATATGCCAGATTTCATTTTAAGTAAGAACAAAACCAATAAAAAACAAAAAATCCAAACGAAATGTGTGAACTTTAATTTGTTAAAATTTCATTTAATTTTATTTTCATTTCATTAATGAAGTCTTTATTTTATATTTAGATGAAAAATTGACAAATCCCTGTATTTTTTATCCAGAAGAAGAAAGAAAAAGATAGAAGATATACTTTATTATACTTTATTATTAGATGGCTCTATTAAATGCTGTATTCTGATTGGTCAGTCGCGGCATTCAGAGGTCTGATGTTACTGTGTAATGACCGTTGCTATGTAGCCCAGCGTTGCTAGGGACGCTGCCCTGACAAGGAGATTCAGCCGTTGCCGGCAGTTTTTTTTTCTCTCCTCCCGATTTAATTTATAAATCAATAAAAATCAATATTCTGTCTCAAATTATTAATTTAACTGATAATTAGCCCTATAATAAGCGGGATGCGGGACAATGTATAATGAGCCGGTGAATACTGTGAAAACAACTCCCNTATGTAGCCCAGCGTTGCTAGGGACGCTGCCCTGACAGTTTTTTTTTCTCTCCTCCCGATTTAATTTATAAATCAATAAAAATCAATATTCTGTCTCAAATTTTTAATTTAACTGATAATTAGCCCTGTAATAAGCGGGACGCGGGACAATGTATAATGAGCCGGTGAATACTGTGAAAACAACTCCCACCGGCTCATTATACATTATCCCTTACTTATTATACTTTTTTTCACTCTGTTGTCATACATACACAGGCCTGAACTAGGGCTGTCAAAATTGCTCAAAAATGACATTGGAATATTCCTTCTAAAAAAAACTCATAGGTTCGAACCATTCGAATTTTTTTTTTTTTTGCATTATGTCCGCAAGAGGGCAAACTAATACAAGGAAACATACTTGTATATGTATTGATACAAGGAAACATAACTACTTGTAGGTATTTTTATTTCAACATAAACATCTTTGAAAACATACCTACACATTAAAACACATAAAACAATTATCTATAACATTACGTTATAAACGACCGCGGACCTCTCGCTCACCCCCTCCCCCGACCTGTCAGGCCACACCGCTCACGGAGGCGCTGCGAAGAGCCTCGAAGCGCCGAGAAGCGAAGCCAGTTTCCTTTCGGCGCCCATGTTAACCGATTGTGTCATCCACACCGGCTAAGCCGCGCCACGCAGCTCCGTGGCCGGCTCTGGTCTATTTTCTGCGCGAGCCACGAGCGAATGTGCCAAGCCGGGTGACGGAGACAACAGCTGGGAGCAGAACCGCTTGTCGACCAGCATGGAGAAATGCGCGTCTGATGTGAACGGAAGTGCTCCGGCTTGTGCGAGAATTTCGGTGCGCTGCGCTTCGCAGCACCTCCGCGGGCGGTGTGGCCTTATGCAGTGCTTTCAGTGCAGCGGCCCAGGCCAACGCCCACTCGCAAAGAGGACAGCTGCGGTGGTGTTTTTTTTTTCTCTCCACAATCGAATATCAATTTTCACATTCGAAGGTCCATTTTTTTTCAAATTCGAATTTAAATTCGAATTTAGAATATTCGTTGACAGCCCTAGCCTGAACACAAACAGGACCTATACATGCATTAAATAAAGGTATGTCAGAGTGAGGGGGCTGCTTTGGACAGGCGACCCAAGCAGTGTTGGATGGGTCAAACAAATGCAGGACTTTCACCCAGGAGACCGGTGTTCATGTCCTGACACAACGTTGACTTCTTCTAATGCGACTGTGCACATAGAAATGTAGCCTCGTGTGCATGTGTGTGTAGCATGCTATGCTAGTGACTGATCTGATGTGTCGTATGTGATGTATGTCATATGACATACGTAAAGTTACATTAGTGACATAAGTACTTTTAAATGCCAGACCATGATGTTTTTCCTAAACCTAACCACATAGTATTGTTGACTAAACCTAACCAAGTAGGTTTGGAGCAGAACTGCAACCATTTTATGACGTTAAGGACGTTATGTTGTTTTGGGGACGTCATTTAAGTTGTTCTGGAAGTCAGTGGAAATTTGCAATAGACAGTCTTGCAAAACGCTATTTCAGTCATAATGATTAAAGCATTTCTGTTCATACATCTGTTTGTCCGTCCATTCCATTATCGTGAATACTAAATCTTCCGAATGCCTCAAGAAAATTCTTACTTGTCTGACTAAGCCTCTTTGTCTAACTTAAGAATTAATGTGCTAATTATTACTAAATTTCACACAAATGTCTAACAGGATAAAGCGATGAAGTGATGAGATTTTATTTCCAAAAGGTCAAAGGCCAACTTCACGGCGACATCATAATGTTCTGCAGAAACACTTTCCTGGCCATTACGCAACGCCATAACTTGGGAACAGAGGGACAGACATTTGGTCGGAAATTAAATCGATGACACTAATCTTGAATTGCCACTTTGAACCTGTGCTGATTGTGTAGATCTTCTGTGCTGTTGGGTTGAAGCTGTGTGTAAAGCAACCACATTTATAATGTTTAGCTTCTTTGCAGCAACATCCATATTTGAAGTATTGTCTTCTGTACATATAAGTCTGGACAGACATGGATGTAAACTGCAACTTGAGTGGTTTGTGTTGTTTAAAATTTACCCAAAATCACATCTTTTCTAAACTTAACCAAAGAGCTTTTGTAGCCTAAATCTAAGACAGGAGTCTGGACACAAATCTGGGGCTCTGATGTCAAGGTCTTAATCTTCGAATGCCCGCCATCCTTCCCAACCGCCTCCTTGAGAAACCTTCTTACGTCATACACGAATGTAGTGTCTCTTTACCTGACATCTGAACATAGTCCAGGTGATTATGTTGCCACAACAAATTAAGTAAAAAAGCAGTACAGTAAAACACAATCATAATTTCCATGACACAGCCTTGTCATTCAGAGTAATAAAGCTGATTTGTTCACAGAAAAAATCTAAATTGTAAATCTAAAGCAAAATGTAATTAAGACACATGAATGAAAGCTAAGAAAAGAATAAAAGATAACAGATTGCAGAAGTTTTTCTTCTCTGTTTGTCTGTTGCTCTGGCTCGCCTCCTCCCTCCACGCCTCCAGCTCATATCCATGTTTATAAAGAGCTGCTCTCCATTATCCTAATTGAAAAATGAAAGTAAAGTGCCACTTTATCCACAATACACAGCCATAACCCCCTCTATTCATCTCATGCACTACAGTTCGCCCCGAGGCAGCAAAGACAACACTTCAGTATCCCAGCCAAGAGATGACAAAGTAAACTATACAGAAGTGTCTGCATTACATAGATTAAGACCTATAGATGTTTTTCCATCTGCCCAGAAAACATGTGCAGGACAGCAGAAACACACACATACAACACACAAGTGATGATTCATATGGTCATTATTTTTGTGACCACCCTCTCACTACACACACACACACACACACACACACACACACACACACATACAAAAACTTCCCCGAACAGCCAGAATTGTTTATCCTGTTATCATTCTGTGACTCATACATGTTCTACATCGAGGTCCACTCCTGATAAAGAGGTTTATGGAATATGCTTTCTGCAGCTCTGGGAAAAGTCAATAATCCAGTGAAATGCAGCGGGAACATTATGATCATGTACCGCTCTCATTCTGTGATGCCACAAGTTATTAGTGGAAAATAAAGTACAAATACAGCATAACATTGAGCACAGCAGTACGACTGATGGAGAAAAACAACCAGCCCTCTGAGGTGATTGACAGCATTTCTGCATTACTGTATATAGATTTTAACGAGTAAGGAGCCAGGTAATCGCAGATGTGTCTGGTGTGTACTGTAATAATGTGTTTTTCTAAGAAACTATCTGCGACATTTTCATCTTGATGATTTCAGCGTTACTTTGACTCTACTTTGAGTGTTTACACAACAACTCAAACCATCTAAAAAAAGTTTTTGCTGTCCTAATGACTGAGTCTGGTTAGTCTTTGCTGGTGAATCACGTACGGCAGGAAACATCTGATACTAACGACTGTAACCGGAGTTCAGTGAGTGTAGATACGCTCTCTCAGTCAGCACGTAAAAAGCTGCAACAGTATGGAATAAACAGCAGGTTAGCAGCTATATCCATCACATATAAGTTTGTCTTAAAGGTCCGCTGGTTCGTTATGGATTACAATGTAAAATAATTAAAATGGACAATGGATTTAATGACTAATTTATTTATTTCCTGTCTTTGGTGTTGTTGATATTCTGGGTTATTCTTTGGTTGATATAGGATCAGCAAAAATAACCCTGGGACCTCAGCCTATTCCTTTTGCGGTTATTGACTGAGAGAGAAATTGTTTGTTTCTTCAGATGTATGTAACCAAAATAAAATGCACTAATGCTGAAAGTTTGACTTTATTCTCAGCATTTCAAGTTTATTCTTGTAATGCAAAATAAATTAATCAAATCTTCCTTCGCAAATGTTCTCCCTTATGCCTGGCTCTTACACTCTTCCATTTATGTGTGGTCTCCCCTCCTCTGTCCAGCCTTGAACTTGGTTGTAACATAATAACAATACCTCTTAAGAGTGCACTAACAATGGCAACATCTGGTCCTCAGATTTTCATTTTTAATACAACTGAGAGGTTGTAGTTATAGTTTGTGGAGAGCAGGGAAGGTTGAGGAATGGAAGGAATCGTTCTTAAACATACAGTTACATTGTCGGCCAATCACGTGCACTAAACCCCCATCTGTTGAACGCCGCTCTGCACTGTGATTTGAGGACGGAGCCTCCATCCTACTTGTCTGACTAAGCCACTTGTTGAACCACCTGCATAGTTTGGGTTTACAGACTTTGCACTTCAGTCACAGCAGGGCTGTAATGAAGCCATTTCAAGGTCAGACTGTCACAATGACAGATTTGATGTCCTCCATTTGTTAAGTACTGTTAAGTAGTTGAGTGAAGTAGCAAACAACTATACGCTTCGGTTTTATGAGGGGATCAGAACGAGCATGTTTGGTCGTCGCGCCTGAGTATCTGTGGAAACTTGGGGTGTATGGCACCATGTTTAAGGTTCAGTTCACATGATGGCATGCTGCTGTGTGAAAGATCTAGGGGTGTAACGATACATTGATCTGGATCGATATATTGATTTGGGCTGCAAAGTGAAAACATCGATCCATATTGTCATCCTCAGCATAGGCTTTTATTTTGAATGTCTGTGTCATGGTCAAACAGCGGTAGGCAGATAATGGCAAGCGGCCAAGACGAAGACGATGAGGAGAAAGTCATTAAATCAGGAATAAATTAGCAGAGTGGAAATATTTTGGATTTCGGAGAAAATACAGGACTACAGACAGAGCACATGGCGTATGTAAACAAGGATGTTACGAGATAAAACCCGACGTAATGTTACCTGCCTGGACGAGTGTCTCACTCCGCTAACTTCTTGCTTTAGCAACATTAGCTGCTCTGTTTCAACAATGTTCGGCTGAAAAAGGAAGGATCTTTTGTTAATCTGTGTTTTATGACTGTTTGGAGAAGTTTGCCTTCAGAGCTTTAAGCCAGATATTCCTGAAGTTTTATGAAACAGATGATGGTTTGGGTTAAATTGAAAAGATTTCTTCCAGAAAGGACTCTCTGACAGAAAGCCCTGAAGGTTAACGTATCCCATTTGCTGTTTTATTTGCGTTACTGTAGTCAGTTTAAAATAAACTTTACTGTATTTATTATTTATGTGTTGTTCATGTATTGTGTGGCCAAAAGTAAAAAAGAAAGTGTTAAAAATAATTCTGCAATAATTTAGAACTGGAGGAAGGAGATCGGAGTCAGCTCAAAATTCAAACAAGGGTTTAATTTTGTACAAGAGGAGCATTCACAGAGCAACACGTAGGTCGGTTACAAAGTGAAGACTCAATGTCTGAGGAGAAAAGCTTAGTATTTATCTGTCTCCGTGTGTGTGTTATCACTCTGCCCTTTTGCACTTAAAGGAATCATTCACAAGAAGGAAGTGATAACCTTGAGTATATATTCAATACCTTGAGTGATTATTCAATACCTTACATGTGTCATGAAACAACACAAAGGGTCACAGGTCACAGGTCACATTACACAATTACATTGAACATTCCTGCGTGTGACTTCAGTTCACAACTCTCTTCATGAAGTACAAAATTTCCATCACAGAACGGGCTGGCAGCGTCTTCTGTAACAAATGGGCATTAAATAACGCCTATTACCGATCGCAGCCCCCTGAATCATATCGAATCGAAATGGTTTCACGGAAGACTTTGTAATATCGGAAAATATCGTATCGTTGTCCAAAGAATCGATATATTGTTTCGTGATGAAACTGGTGATTTACACCCCTAGTAAGATCCCATGTGGAGTTGTACTTAAAGGATTAATAATAGTTATAAGTCAATACCCAATCTTTTGTCGTGAAACTTATGTCGACATGCAAAACAAAAGCGAGCAAAACAAAAAGGAGCTGCATTTGGTAAAAAAAGAAATATGGTCTATTTGCCTCTTTTTTCGTTACATTTCTCAAGTGCACTTTGCCTCTACAGTGCTGCTGTTAGATGAGAAACTGCTTGCCAGTTTAAGTATTTTGTTCATGCTGAATAAATGCCGTCTGGATGTTGATATGCATTTCTGTTCATGAGTACTTTAAAACTAGAAAAAGATTATAAATTTTCTTTTGGTGCATTTCATCATTTTAACAACAGTAACAAAGCAGTACACAGCTTGTTGATTTGTACTGCGTTAAAACAACAGATTCTCTATATTTCATTCTGTCACTTGTTGGTTGAGCTGCTTGTGAACAAAAAGCTGCCGGGGCGCCCGCCGAGTGTCGACTTGGCAGGCTCGACTGCCGCTCTGTGATCTGAATGTCAGATCAGCTGTTAGCAGCACCAGGAGAAGTCATTGCAGCTCTTTCCAAGTCACGCAGAACCCTGCAGTGTGAAGCACCGGGACCAGCTACCTGTGTGTGTGTGTGTGTGTGTGTGTGTGTGTGTGCGCGCATATAGCACATGTACACTGGGATATTTGCACAGCTTCACTTGCCCACTATCCCTGTCCTGAGTGTGTGATAATGATAAATAGCACGAGGCAGTTAGTGTCATGACTTCCTCACTGAATAAAGTTTGACCTCCAACTTTATAGTATTTGCATCAGTCATCTTGACCCTTGCAGAACCAAGGGGCCATTAACAAGTGCAAGGCAACAGATACTCAGTTTCCACATTTACTGAGGTTATGGAGTATTGGCTCAAAGTTTTCTCCTAACAGACTTTGAAAAAGACATGATTATCAAGAGGGCAGGTCTGAGCACCAACAAGAGTTGCTTTTCCGAGGCAGCAATCTCAATCAGACCATCATCAAAACATTTTATGTGGGAGGAACACATCATTCCTCTCAAGCCATTAGATGTGATCACCAGTCAACATCACAGTTTGACTACAGTATGGCAGATACTGCCCATTTCATGCACCATGCAGGGTGGATTTTCTCTGCATGGTAAATGGCTGAATGCTTTTGTATTAGGGGGATCTACAGTGCAATTGTTGGGCCAATCAGAGTTGACTTGGGTGTCAAAGATAATTGTACCGACTTGGACAGCAAGAGTTCCCATAAGGTCATTTTCTCTCCAGTCAGAGTCAGTTAAATAAATAGTTTAAACATGTTTGATCTTGTGACAGGATTCAGGAAAACTGACATTACAGGGATGAATAGAAGAAAAAAAAATCATTTAAAAAAACTACAGCCATGCTAGCTATATGCTTACATCAGCATGCTAACAAGCACACAATGACAATGCCAACAGCATGCTAACATTTGCTAATTTGCACCAAGTGGCAGCCTCTGAGGCTGAAAAAAAAAATACTGTAGTTCCTTGAATGGCCACTTGAGGCTGGCTCCAAAAGCGAGTCAATCCCCATAGACCTCCATGTTAAAATGCTCAACTTTACAGCAGAAACAAACATGTTTACAGCCTGGTGCAAAAAAAAAAAAAAAAAGTTTGGGTTTCTGTCGCTAATTTCCCTGTTTACCTTTTATTAAGGCTTAAAGTTATGGAAGATTAAATGCAGGGCCGCTTTGAGGGACAGGTTGTCTGCGGATACTGTCCTTGGCTTCTAACTTAGATTCACCTGTTGCTTCTCCACAGCTCAAATCTCTTGTCCAAATATGGTCACTTCTGGCTCCAAAAATCCAAGATTGCAACGTCCAAAATTCCGAACTCTAGGGATCAAAAGGGGAGTCCACAATGTAACCAGTGGGTGACACCATGGTTACCATACTTCCATTAGTTTGTACAGTCTATGACTTGCACTTGAACACAAAGCACAGCTCAGGCTGATAGGAATGTCATTAGGTTTGAAGGTATTGATCATAAACCAAAATATTGGACAAATTGAACAAATCGACTTGATGTTGACAGTAGATAAAAAGTTAAAGGATCACCAAAGTTATTTCACTTCACCCTGAGAGGAACATGAAGGTCTGTACCAAATGTCATGGCAATTAATCCAGTAGTTGTCGATACACTTCCCCAAAAACTATAAATGTCAATTTATGATTACACAAGAGAAAAAGTCAGGGGACCAGCAAAGTTAGTAGAACGCATCCACTGGTTCCAAGGAAAGTCTGAACAAAATTTCATAGCAGTATGTTCAATAGTTGTTGAGATATTTTAATCTGGACTAAAGGCTTCACCATCCAGACAGCCACACCACTAGCACGGCTACAAGTGACTGAAAACACCAAGAAAACTTCAAGATAATGTAGTCTGAGTGTATTATTTTGTAATCCAGCCGTGATCTTGCAAAATTCAGTCACTTCCTGACGTCATAGGTGTAGTTTTGATTACAGAAAACAAGTGTCGTGCACACTGGCTCCATATGCACTTCTTTTATTTAATGATGACGTGTCGGCTTTTGGACCATCTTCAAGATCAACAATCATACTGAGACACAGGTACACTGATCTGAAATAGAGGCCACACCTTTGTCACACAGCTGACAGTGGTTAGATCATCATGCCACACCATTAGGTTGAGTAAAAAACAATTTAGAGGTCCTCAACAAATCGAGACCTTTAAACCAAACAGTGGCAGGAGCTAAAGCCAATCACATATCATCAAGGCAAGGCCAAAACGTCATCATCAAAATAAAAGAAATACATGTGGAGCCAGAGTGTGTGACAGTTGTTTTCTATAATCAAGTCTACATCCAGTGATCAGCACCGCGTTATAATTCTTAGTGTGAGTTACTTTTATATTTTAAATAGTTGTAGTTTTGCCATACTAAACAGGCAGGCATGTTTAGGAACATCAACTTTATGAACAAAGCAAAGGTTTCAAGTAAGACATTTAAGCAATAACACATCTATTTACAGCTGCAGCTTTTAAACACACTTATCAGCACAGTAATTAGCAATATCCTGACTCGGGTAAGTGGAGAGAGACAGACAGACCCTGAGCAGCTTGAATGACTGCTGGATAATGATTTAATTAGCAAGTACTGACCAAGAACACAACCAACAACCCTTGGGCAACATCTTAATCTATCAACCAGATGCATCCCTTTGTTTGCTCCCTGTTCAGACTTGCCCCGTACCATTTGCCGACTGAAGACGGTCCTGGAAGGAGGCTATAAAGCTGCCATTTTGGCAGGATGGATGGGGATCAGTTACCAGGCAAGGAGAGGTGGCCCAACAGAGGCCTGCGAGTAATTACAGTAAATTGATGGTGGATGGTTTCTGAGTCAAAGGATCAGGAACACGCGTGTCAATGTTAAATAGCACACTCACAAATGTGAGGGTCAGTGGTTGTCAGGCTGTGTCACATGATGAGGGGGATCTGGATTTGAGCTCGCTTCCATACCAGCTGGACGCTGATCAGCAAAGTGGTGCAGGGTGCTGTGGTGTGGTTTGGACAGGGGCCAACCACCACAAGATCCTGCCCTCAGCCTGCAGAGTCACTGTCCCGTCTGTCACATGTGAGATCCAGTGGTGAAAATCTATACTCAATCATTCCCATAAAAAATGACACAAGTAAAAGTAAATATATACCTGGTAAATAAGTTACTCAAAGTACAAGTTACTTTCCATTTTATTTATTCATTCTTTTAGGGCGTGTGGGCTAGTTTATAATGGACAAACAACAGTTGTTGAGAAAACTTTTTTTAATGCCTCTGCACAGCGATAGCCATGGCAGGAGACATAATGTTTTCGGGTTGTTCATCCATATAGCCATCTGTCCCACTCTCATGAATGTGATATCTCAAGAATGCCTTGGTTTTGGTGGTCACAGGTCAAAGGTCAAAGTCACTGTGACCTTTTTTTGAAAAAAATCTCACTCTTGTGAATGCAATATCTCAAGAACACTGTGAGGCACAGACGTTCACTCGGACTCAACGATGAACTTATTCGATTTTGGTGGTCAGAGTGACCTTGCATTCATCTCATTCGTGTGAATGCCATATTTTAAGAGGGCTTAAGGGAGTCTCCTCACATTCGGCACAAACGTCCACATGGACTCAAGAATGTTACAATTTGGTGGTTGAGGGTCAAAGGTCAAGGTCACTGTGACCTCACAACATGTTTTTATGACAAAATTTCACACAAATGTCTAACAGGATAAAATAATGAAGGGATGACATTTTATATCCAAAAGGTCAAAGGTCAGCTTTATTCAACATCATAATGTTGTGCAAAAACACTTTTCTGAACATTATTAAATGCCATATCTCAGGAACAGAAGGGGAGACCTTTGGTCAGATACTGAATTGGTGACTCCAATCTTTGATGTCCACCTTGTTTTTACAGACACATCAGCCGAAACATTAAAAGCACTGACAGATGAAGTGAATAACATTGATCATCTTGTTACAGTGCAATGTTCTGCTGGGAAAGCTTTGGTCCTGGCATTCATGTGGATGCTACGTGACGTGCTCCACCCACCCAAACACCGTTGCAGACCAAGTAAACCCCCTCATGGCAACAGCACTTGTCAATGGCAGTGACCCCCCTGCAGAACAATGCACCATGCCACATCACAGAAACTGCTCAGGAATGACCTCAGGAATGGGACAAAGAGCTCAAGGTGTCGACTTTGCTTCAAAATACCCTAGATACCAGTCTGATCTCACATTTGAGGGATGTGCTGGTACACTAGAGGTACCCCGATCCGCGGTGGGTGCTCCTTGGACCTGACTTGGCTCTGACCTGTTAAGGCATGGACACAGGACCTCTGGGGCGGTGTCCTGTAGTGTCTGGCACCAGGGCATTGGCTTCAGATCTTTGGCTACTGGCTAATTTTATTTGCGGTTTTTAATGTGAAACTTGGTAAAAAATTACCTTAGTATGTGTATCAGGATTTTTTTGTACATTTTCAGTGCAATACCGTGGTAATACTGATGACCGTAATGATTTTAGTCACTATAATCATGATATGAAATCTTTCATAAATCAAAACTTCTAGCTGTGTTTGGGTAGGTCCTTTGGTGCTCCAGCTCCCATTTTTCAAGACTGTCATTTTCTAATCTGCCTGGCAGCTTGATATCTAAGAATAAAATCACACTTTAGGAACAGAGATGAATGAGATAGTGCAGAGTTTGGTATTTATGTATTTATTTATTTATTTTAAGTTATTGTAGCTTGTGAGAAGAGTGTTTTCTGTTCCCCGAGAGGCTGCATCTCTGTTGGATCTTAAAACCTACTTTGCTATTGAAGATTTAATGATCATCGTGAGTGCGAGGGATGCTTGTCCCAGCTTTGAACAGAGAAACCACTGATATATTTTCACATCCGTTAAATCATTTAATGTCATTTGATAGCAAAATCTGCTGTTTTACAATACTCGACAGTGCACAAGTATTAAGTGACAGGACTTTAAGTTGGGACTCACTTAATTCCTATTTGCACACATGCTGTGCGTAAAATGTTTTGTAGGATATTCATGTATTCATCATGCAGCTGATGTGAATGAACATTGAAAATACACAGAGAAGCGCTGGTCATATTATTATTGTAAGAGGGTCTGTTTGTTACTGGCTGAACCGATAATATGAGAAGATCAATTTCCTCAACACCTTAAAATGGGCTCTTTCATATTATTTCCAAATTTCTAAACCTGATTGTGTGTTTAAGAGATGATGAGTGAGATAATGTATCACAGTGATCTTTGAGGGCGGTGTGCTGTGTTGAAAGTGATACAGAAATCTTCCTAGGTTGGACCCAGTAAGACTGCTGTCTTTACATTTAGGTAAAAGTGACCAGGGTGCTTATTCAGACATGAGACTGACATGTTAAAGGAGCTGTTTGTACCATTCAGACCCCGTCTGTGATTCAGACTCTATAAACAATGCTAACAATGGCAACAGTGCTGACAGAGCCATCACTAGGCATTTTCAGACCGAACAGTTCTGGAGCGCTCCCCTGAGAACTTCATACCTTCAAGGGCTTCTTTTGAGCTTGCATTTACACCACCAATAGGAATGCTCAAGTGCAGTAGAGCCAGTGGTTGGTTTTGGTCTTCGTTTTTTTCTTGTTTGTGTTTTGTTGGTGAAGATTCTCAGTCATCCAGGTCATGGTAATCTTAAGTGTTATATCATCGGCAACTGGACTTGCTTGAGTTTCTTGAAGACCTCTCATCATCATCGCCCATTTACACCTGGACCCATCTAACCCTAACGACACACATGATGGCCAGGTGGACCAACGACTCACATGTGACCTTAACAACTCTGAAACTCAGAGCTCACATGTGACCTCACAGACTTTGTAAGGGTTCACATCCACACAGAGTTTAAAGCCTGCGACTCCCCACCAGTGCGTTAGAACTAAAGAAGCCTCTTGGATGAGAGGTGAAATGTCTTCAAGAAACTCAAGCAAGTCCAGTTGCCTACGATATAGCAGTTAAGATTGTGTGGGTTTTTTGATGTCCTTTGTTTACACAGCCAATAGGTTTTTAAAAATGGAGGTTGACTGCATTGGCTGTGTTGGACCAATCAACGTACACTTAGGTCCCTCATGGTTCCTCTTGTGCGGGGGGAGTGCTTAATCTGTAGTGGAGCTAAAAAACTCTCCCTAAAACTGCGCTCTAAGGACTATGAGTTTTCTTAGTTTTTGCAGTGCAGACACAACCGAAAGGGGGGTCCTTATAACCATGAAAAATTTTCTCTGGCCCGAAAACAGCTACCTTGGGCGAAACCATAGGGTGGGTGTCACCCTTCTACGATGATGCCGTTCCTGTATCCACAGTAACTGCTGTATGATTGGACAGTTAGCTAGCCAGTGCAACACACTCACAGGGTCTTAAGCGGGATTTATAGATGTGCGGCAGACCCTACGCAGTTGTGAGCATTTATACTTGTGCAGTGGTTTGTCTGTGTCACTCTGCAGTAGGGATGTAACGATATGGAAAATTTGATATCTCGATTATAATGACCAAATTATCACGGTAAACGATAATATTGCGATATTTTTTTAAGCGCTGTAAAATGTCCAAAAAATAGATATATTGAAATAACTTCACTAAATCTTGTAACTTCCTTATCATACTAAAATGTTAACAGCCAAAATCTTCTATTAAAATGAAACTTTCACATTAAAGGGGCAAGGGATTGGCACAGCAACAGAAAATTTTATTTTAAATGAACAAAATATGTAAACAAATTACAGGAACAAAGCTTATTTGTCTGGTGCATTTTTAACAGTAGAACAATAGAATAGATATCACAAATGTGCAGGAGAAACCATAAAAACCCTGAGGGCAATAGTCATCATTACACAGAATAATTCACACATTAGAAGTGTGCATGTGAGTCAGAGGATTACCTGTATGAGAAAAAGAGTGCATGTTCTCGGTCAAAGGTTAACACGGCAGCGTTTTATGTTTCCTTGAGCTTATGTCGAGAAAGCATAACTGGCCGTCTATATCGATTCTAGCTCGCCATACAATAACCATTATCACAGTGATTCAATCATAGTTGATCTCAATTAGCGTTACGTTACGTCGGTTTATATTCTGTCGGCTCCACTCAATGTTTACAGCTCCGTTTCGTTTTGAAACAGTTAGCAACGTTTCTCAGCTAGTATAAGCTTAAATGTCTTAAACAAAAACGGAAAACCTAGTCACCGTTTAGGAGGACAGATACGGCTCAAATGTCCCATATACATCGAGAGTTACACATTATGACAATCTTAATAAAACCGAAGTCCCTCACACAATAACTGATGTTTGCATAGCATAACTTGCATTGGCTGTAAAGCTGTGGATGATGGTCACGGAGATAATCCAGCAGATTTGTAGTGTTGCTACCCTTGGCTGCAACTTTCTTTCTGCATGTTCTGCACACAGGATAGTTGTCCTCCACCAGCTGTCCCCTGGCATTCTTCAGAAACCCAAAGGACGCCCAGACCTCAGACTTTGTGCGTTTAGTTGGGGGGGGGAAATGTCCCGAGTGCCGCTATTACCACCTTCCGCCATGTTGAATGAGGCTGTTATTACATATCCTGATAATCCACCGCGATAATGCAATTAATTTAAACATAAACGGTCATTCTTACCGTGTAAAAATTAACCGAGATTTACCGTAATATCGGTAATCGTTACATCCCTACTCTGCAGTTACACTTTCAAAACACTAGTCAGCGGTGGAGGTTTCTGTTTAGTGCTGTGAAGTTTAGTTGATTTAAAGCACACCCAGAACACACATTAAACACATATTAAACATGGCTTAATAGCGACAGTTTCAAACACAAGTACACAAATCAGCTTCACTATAACTCGCAGCATTCACAGACAAACACTTGTCTTTATCTGGACACATTTTCCCCCCAAATATAACATGCTAATGTCATTAGCACAAGCTTATGGCATTTTACATTGTATAAATTAGCCTAGCAGCTAGGGATTTTTTTCCTCTTCTCATATAAATCCAGGGACAACAGCAACATTTAACAAAGGTAACGGTACATAATTTAGCTCCATTACAACTCACAAGGTTCACAGACAAAACAACTGTCTTGTACTAAACACGTTTTCCAAACAAATACAACATGCTAACGTGTTTAGCACAAGCCTATGGCATTTCACATCGTATGAATTAGCCTAGCGACGCTATGAAGCCATGATAAATCCGGAAGTATAAATCTCTGAAGGATAATTTGCACACTAGACTTAAAATACTATTTTTGTGGAGGCTTTATTGTCTTCACAATTTATTGTTTATCTCTGAAATAAAAGCAAATAAAAGCTACGTTTCCACTGAGGGAAATGGTTACAGCTTACAAAAATAAATAATTACAAAAATAAACAGGAGGTCTGCGTTGTCGCGACGTCTAGTTACATTCCAGGGGAGGTGCACGTCAGGCTACGACGTAGGTGACGATGTAGGTTCCATGTCGACACAGAGCCTACGCCGCAAATACGGCGTTGATTCAGTGCAGAAGTATGAATTCGCCATAACAGAGACTCACATGCACATGCAGTTGTGCCACTACAAAGAACAGAAAAGCTCAGGTATCAACACACACAGAGGGAGCATGACTTCATTCTCTCCTCAGAGCTCCAGTACCCCACTATATCTTTACATGGCAAATAGTTGTTTGCCGCTCTATTAATGCTCTGAACTGCCGTCAGATTAACGTAAAGGAGTGGATATCTTTATAGAGGATTTAGTTACTCACCCAGGAAGAGGAGGAGGAGGAGGGAGAAATTACGCTCTGTGTGACAATGAAATTATAACCCAGGGCAGAAGCTCACTACTGTAACCATGTCCTCCAGCTTATTGATCAAGACGACGGAATCACTTACTTGATGTTGATCAGTTTTGAATTAAAAAATGAGCGCTGGCAGGCTGCAGACATTGCAAGAAAAAAATTCAAAAATCACGTGTTGACATTATAATGACATTTTATTTTATTTCATTTTATACTCATTTTATTTTGCATTGACCATTCAAGTGACAATTATTTGCTTAAACAACAGTGAGAGAAGCATCTGACCCTACTTCTGTATCTGTCGATTTTCAGAAAAATCATCGAGCGCTGACATGCCTTATCTCTCCTGGTGTCACAGTTTCATGTTTACCCGCTCCATATTAACCTCTGGTGGTATCAGTACAAACTGTGGCTGTGACCTGCGTGACCCAGCCAGCCTCTGTGGGTCTGAACAGAACAGGCCGAGTCCCAGAGCCTCAGCCAGACAGATCAATGACAGCCTCAGGCCGTCATTGATCAGGGGACGAAGATAGCATCATCACTCAACAAGGAGCTGCTACACATGTTACTTGTGTTAAAGCTGGAAATAAAACGGCATCCACGTCCAGCACCTATATGTCTTCATAATGTTTAAATGTGCAGTAAGTACGACTTTTAGTGCCCTAATTGATGACAAGATGTGTGCAGGGGGTTTGTAAAGTTGCTGATCAATACCAGCGATTCAATGGCTGCGAAAAACCTCCTTTCTCACCTCCCGAACAAAACCTCCTCACCTACATCTACTCAGTCCCCTCAAACTCTCTCAAAAGAGCATGCTGTCTTTAAAAGCAAATCCATTTCTGGACCACAAAAGAGTAGTGTGGGGGTAAACAGCACATCACAGACAGCTGGCTCTAAAATATTGTGGTGTGAGGGTTGAGCTGATGGATGATCAAATAAATCTGCCATCTCTACTTATTAGCAACTCATCCTGTGTACAGTATGTCGATGTTTTCTGCATTTCTACATTTATTCAAGTCAAATTGATTCTGCTTTATAGGTTCAGTGTGTAGAATTTAGGGGTATATATTAGGGCTGTCAAAATTGCTCAAAAATGACATTCGAATATTCCTTGTAAAAATAGGTTCGAACCATTGGAATTTTTATTTTTTTTTCGCATTATGTCCACAAGAGGGCAAACTAATACAAGGAAACATACTTCTATATGTATTAATACAAGGAAACATAACTACTTGTAGGTATTTTTATTTCAACATAAACGTCTTTGAAAACATTTACATACCTACACATTAAAACACATAAAACAATTATCTATAACATTACGTTAGAAACGACCGTGGACCTCTCGCTCACCCTCCCTCTCTGACCCGTCAGGCCACACCGCTCACGGAAGCGCTGCGAAGAGCCTCGAAGCGCCAAGAAGCGAAGCCAGTTTCCTTTTGGCGCCCATGTTAACCGATTGTGTCATCCACACCAGCTGCGCCGCGCCGCGCAGCTCCGTGGCCGGCTCTGGTCTATTTTCTGCGCAAGCCGCGAGCGAATGTGGCAAGCCGGGTGACGGAAACAACAGCTGGGAGCGGAACCGCTTGTCTACCAGCGTGGAGAAATGCGCGTCTGATGTGAACGGAAGTGCTCCGGCTTGTGCGAGAATTTCGGTGCGCTGCGCTTCGCAGCACCTCCGCGGGCGGTGTGGCCTTATGCAGTGCATTCAGTGCAGCGGCCCAGGCCAACGCCTACTCGCAAAGAGGACAGCTGCGGTGGTGTTTTTTTTCTCTCTCCACAATCGAATATCAATTTTCACATTTGAAGGTCCATTTTTTTTTCAAATTCGAATTTATATTCGAATTTAGAATATTCGTTGACAGCCCTAGTATATATTGGCAGAAATAAAACATATAATAAGTACGTTTTCTTTGGTGTCTAACAAGTTGTAAATAACTACATAGGGAGCAGGTCTTTGTCCATGGAGATCACCATATTTTGCATTTGCATTTTTACATCCATCACTGTCGTCAGCGTCTCGGCTTTTCACTGAGCAAATGCGCAGTGGAGAAACTGCCTTCCACTGCTGGAGACGTTATAACCACACAGCCGAGCGCTCCGCCATCCACTCATTTTGTTATTCTCATACAGGCAGACTTTAAGGTGCTCTCAAATGGATTCATGCATTAAAATAAAAGGGTGAGGACTATCTGGTGACCACCTCTGATGAAACATTACAGTATGCAAACACAACACGGCACAATGCCAGCATAAATATTCCACAATGGACTAGCAATCGCAAATGGGTACAATACAATAATCGTTTCATCATCGAATCATTGCCCTCTGAATCGTAATCGTGAGGTGCCTCGAGATTCCCACCACTGGAGCACATATTAGCTGTGTTGGCCAGCGGCCTGTCAATGGCAAGACCAACACCACTGGAGAAAAACTGATTTGTAACATGAAACTGCTTTATTCAGTGTTTTTACCTGTTTAAATCACACGGTTTGTCTGTTTTGGAGAGGAGGAGACCTCTGTGGGTAATTCGGCTCATGGTGAAAACCTTATGAACATCTGGATCAGAAATAAGGTGGGCACACATTAAGTCAGTGGTTCCCAACTAATGGGTCATGGTCCAAATGTGGATCACTGGTCCATTCTGGATGGACCGCAAGGGACTCGCAAATGTGTTAAGTTTGTAATTCTTAAGTACAGTGAATTTCCAGCACAGAGCTTTTATTTTGCAGTACCGTTTCCTGCTGTAGAGTGAGTGACTAATGGACAGCTACTTACAGCAAACTAGCTCAACAACATGGCCCAGTGTGACGCTGAATATATTAAACTGTGTGGACCTTGAGCTAATAACCAAGGAGAAATCTGGACCCCATGGCTGTACAGGTTGGGAACCACTGCATTAAGTTATCGGCGCACATTAACAGGCGCTGGGCTAGCTGTCCATTTGCGTTGTGCCGAACAGCGTAGGGAATTTTTTTAGAATTTATAAGATATAATAGCTTTATTCAGTGTTTTTGTTTTGAAGAGAGAGAAACCGCCGCAGATAATTCAGTAAAAACCTCCTGAACAATGAGTTCATTGTAAATCTGACCGGGAAAAGTTTCAGCTAGTTGCAGTCTGCAGTCCTCACCACTAGGTGCCACTAAATCCCCCTCAATTTTACACACTTTGCTTTAACAATGACAAAAATCTGCTGCATTCTTGCAACTGACAATTGATCATTTTGGGCTAAAGAACCTTATGTCCACAGTAGGGCTGCAACTAACAACTAATTTGATAATCGATTAATCTGTTGAATATTACTTCGATTAATCGATTATTAATCGGATAAAAAGACAATAACTACATTTCTATCCTTTCCAGTATTTTATTCAAAAAACAGCATACTGGTCTTCTTGTACCATGTTCTTTCAAACAACTTGCCAAATAAAACAAAGCAAATGTTACAAAAATTGTTTTTTTATAAAGTGCACATAACATTTACATTTGTTCTCAACACAAAAACCCTTTTAAAGTCTTCCTTTTAAAAGGAGCCAAATAAATTAAATAAAAACCTTATAAAATAAATAACAAAAATAATAATAAAATGTATAAAGTGCACTTCTGTTTGTAGCTGAACGTTTAACAGTTAAGAAAAACACATGTATGTTTTGACAAATTTCACATAGGAGGCCTTTCCAATCATTCTCAAACAATAACCTGTTCAAGTCTTCAGTTTAAAAAAGGGAGGTGATTTAGCTGAAGAACAGTTTCAATAACAAAGAAAAACATATAACACAAACCAAGTGTTTCACAGGCTTTGCCAAATGGCTCTTTAACAACAGGCCATGGAGGTAGAATTGGAGTATGAAAGAATGGTTCTGCAGGAACACCCTCATTCTCACTGACTTACAAGAAACTGTGCATTGCAATGCAAAAATGTTAGCATGTCCACATGCTCTGGGCTAAGGCTGGCTCTCTTCTTGGAAGCGATGTTGCCTGCTGCAGAGAAGAGGCGCTCAGATGGTGTTGAGGTGCCAGGAATGCATAAGTAGGACTTTGCTAACCTGGCCAAGGTGGGATATCTATTCTCATTAGCCTTCCACCAATGTAATGGATTTTCTTCCTTGGGAAGGGGCTTCTCTCCAAAGTATGTGAGGACCTCGTTCCTCACTTGGCTATTGGGATCCTCACCTTCCCCCTCTCTATGCTCTTCTTCACTGCTGGTTTCAGAATCAAGGAGTGAGTCAAGTAAAGAAAGAGGAGTTGTAGGTGCAGGAGCAGCTACAGTAGTGGTGGAGGTGACACTGGTTTGCTCATGGACACCGTCACACTGCTGCTGATGATCCCTTCTCACTTCGAATGCCTCTGTTTGCACTTTGGCTTGCACCTTAAAGACCTGCTCAGGCGTCAGAAACTTCAGTTTTCTGAACCTCGGGTCCAGGGCAGAGGAGAGGATCACCGTGTTCGGTGCTGTGTCAGAGAATGTAGTCTCCTTCTTCCATCGCTGTTGAAGCTGCTCTGTAGCAGTGACTTGGAAAGCCTGCACTGCTGCTGACTCGAAGACAACAGTCTGGGTGGACTTCACTAGCCCCTTCACAAGTGGAGGTACTGCAGAGATTGTCGTGTATTTTTCCCCACTCATAAACACAGTGGCACATTCAAAGGGTTTAAGGGCTGTGGAAAGCTCTTCAAGTAGGCTCCACTGGTCGACTTTTAAGTCAAGGTACCGTTTGCCTCTCTGTGTAACAGTCGAGTCAGACAGCGTGGCAGTTACAGGCCACCTTTGCTCAAGCAGTCGGCTAATCATATAAAATGTGCTGTTCCATCTAGTGCTTACATCCTGAACAAGCTTGTGCTGAGTTGTTCCCATTTGTTGCTGTTTTTGTCTCAGTTTGTTGCAGGCTAGCTCACTTTTTCTGAAGTGTTCCACGAGACATCTTGCAGCCCCAACTGCTTTTTCAATGTTTGTGTGCTTCAGTGAAGAATTGATCACCAGCTGCAAGGTGTGTCCAGCGCAGCGGACTGAAGACCACCCATGCTTCTCCTCAAGTACTTTTGCTGCAGCCACAATATTGGCACCATTGTCATGCACAATAGCAATAATTTTGCTTGGGGGAATTTCAAACCTGGCTACTACCTCTCCCAACCATTCTGCAATGTTGGATGCTGAATGTCTTTCCTCTAGTGGCATGGTCGTAAGGCAGATTGACTTCATGTTCCATTCGTCTCCAATGTAATGGCATGTAATGCCAAGGTAGGCTTCCGTGGCTACACTTGTCCACACATCAGTAGTGAGAGCAATTTTGCTCTGGGTGGCTTTTATGTCAGTCTTCACTGCTTGGAATGTCTGCTCGTACTTCCTCTCCATCAGTTTGGTAAAATGGGTCCTCGAGGGAAGAGTGTAACCAGGGTTGAGGACGTGAATCATTTGTCTAAAACCTTCATCCTCCACCATTGATAGTGGCCTCATGTCAGTTACCAACATATTCAGAATACCATCAGTCAATGCAGCCGCTTGCTGTGGTGTGCAGACCTTCCTTTGCACAAAGTCACTAATGTTGGGTTGTTTCTTTCTGAAATGAGAGAAACCATAATATGGTTCATTATATTATAATGAACGTACATAGTAGCATCATTTACGTGTAACTCAATACATACCTTGTTGATTTCATTAATAATTTCTGATGTAAAAGGCAAATAAAGACAATGCCACCACATAAAAAAACAAAATTAAATAAATGGACATTGGGGATGCAGCATACACCAAAAATAACACAGAAATGTAACTAATCAGATCAGAACTGGATCAGATATTGTACACGTTTCTGTTGTGAATAATATTCACTAAATATTAATTTTAGACTGCCTCTGAATAATAGCATGAAATATTCCAGCAACTCCATAACGTTAGTTATACTAAAGTGTCTCTCCAACCTAAATAGATTTAAATAGCCTTATGGGGCCCGGCTACATTGATCCATTATGAAACGAACCGGAGATATTTCTGTCCGTTACGTTTATTTCGAAATTGGTAACCGTGCGTTTTCTCTCTCAAAACGGAGTCAAATCTGCCGGAGACCGACACATTATCAGCCCCGCGTTGCAACAAAGGGATAACGACGTTACTCAAACAAAAGGGCTGGCGTGCTGAACTCATGAATGCCTATTGCGACTCAAAACAACACAGCAAATGAAGTCGTCGCACTCTCCAAAAAGTTCGTAACACTTTGAAAGTTAATACACAACAGTTGCTGCTGCGCTTCGTTAAAAAAATCTCCTCGTTAACAAAAGATTAAAAACACACAAAGACGGACACGACGGATCAATGTACCCGGGCTCTGGATTTATAAAGTTACGTACTGTGAGTTCCCTTCATCCATGGCTCCAACATGTTTCCTCTTCAGGTGCTCCCGCAGTGATGTTGTACTACCGTGCCATGCGAGGTCAACGCTGCACATTTTGCAGGAAACTGTCTTCTTTGAAGGCTTTAACGTAAAGTGTTCCCACACTTTTGACGACTTAGGTCGTACACTTTTCTCCGTGGTATTATTAACCTCCAAACGTTTCTCCACTAAACTATCTGTACTGCTTTCCTCCGCCATTTTTTCCACTAAACTATCTGTACTGCTTTCCTCCGCCATTTTTCAAATGTTTCCTCCAGGCAACGTAGACAGCGTCGTCACGTGAGCTGCACATGACCCATCATTGGCTGGCTTACTGCCACCACATGAGACGTAGCCGCAGCGCATACAGCGCATGCGCATAACATAGATCCAACGAATCGATGACTAAATTAATCACCAACTATTTTTAGAATCGATTTTAATCGATTTAATCGATTAGTTGTTGCAGCCCTAGTCCACAGACCAAATGTGTGGCTTTGTAATTAAATGCTTGCATTTCATCGCAGTTCCATGAGCAGACCTTTGTTTTCTTTTTATTACATTTTTTGGTCTTCTGTTTGGTTCTCCATCTGAATCATATTCTCTATACATGTTCATGCAGGTGTGCTCAGTGCCACAACGAAGATTTAAAAAACAGAATCAGGCGTATGCATAGCTTTATAAATCTGACAAAAAGAATGCACACGCACTTTTCTGCCTTTGAATGTACACACAGTTTTAGCTGTAAATCTCCACAGAGTTTTATGCATCTGGCCCCAGATGTTTCCAAAGTCTGATGCTGCACCCTCCTTCTCAAAAATATTATACTGTTACCATCTTTTCTGTATCTTTAACCTTACTCTGTGAATGTCTCTACAGATGTTTCTTCAATGGCATTCTCCTCTCCGGCTTTTACAATCTCAGTATGAGGCCTTGGTTAGCCTTCAGGTTCACCTTGTTAAATTTCTCCACCGCTCTCTTCTCTCATTGAAACGCCTCCAGTATTTTGTCTGAAAAAACTCAGAAGTGTTTACATAGAATCTCAACATGTTATTAGTCAAACCTGCTTTACCAACACAAGCAGAAGCTGCGTTTTTTTATTTAAAATGTCCAATACCTCTAATTTCTCCATAAGATCTAACAATTACAGTTCTTGACATGCAGATGGATCCCCGATGAGGAGCTAGAAACGTTGCGAAGGAGAGGGACGTTTAAAATAAATTGCGTGGATGCTGCCACCACAGAACAGTCCCGGATTAATGGAATTGGATGGATGGAAATGAGGACACAAAACAAATGCCTTCTTTGCCGCCATCTTGACTGTAAGGCAGCCAGGAGGAACAATTTCACCAGGTACATGGTCCCTCTGCAACCATGTCATGACAGCGGGAACGTTTCAGAAGTAGAGCGTTCTGCCTGCCCAATTTTGTTGATTTGGTCATTTTTTTCCTTGACATTTGTGCGTCTTTCATAAGTAGTAGGCAGGGTATGTAGTTAAATATTTTCTTTTGTCATTTTAATTGTGTTTAATGTTATTTCCTACTTTGTTGTGCTGTAGCCCACAGACACATTTTATATCGTAAGAAGTCCATTATGAATGACGTGGATCAGTGATGTGTTGTTGTGTTTTAGTTATCAAAAATACATATATCCCCATAATTTCATTGTATCTACATTTCACACACAGTGCTTGTTAGCAGGAAAACTCAATCCACTCTGTGGCTCTGTCAAAAATAGACAAGGCATGTATTTTTCTTAGCCTCTGGGGTGGATCTTGAAGGTGTTGTAGTGTGTGCTGAAATCACAAGAATTATCCAGAGTGGCTGTGATCAGCTCAGACAGCCGTCTGGCGAAGATCTGCACTCTACTGAGTGCACTTTTTCAGTTTTACTGCAAATTAATATCTGTTCCAAATATAAGTCGGTGTCGGTGTCCTTGGTTAATAATCGGTGTCAGCCCTGAAAAAAACATGTGGATGGACTCCTCAAACAGATATAGGCAGGTATAGACAACACATTTTGAGCTCTTCCTCAGTCAGCATTTCTATATTATTTCACATATGACATGTTGATAGGTTTCCTAACACAGATATGTACTGAAATGGAAATGATGTTTTAGATCTTTATAAATGTGGTATTAAGTATCACTCCAGTCTTTCATTTTACTCTAGTGTGAGCTTTACGAAAGAGCGCCGGGGGGCTGTGAAAAAACCCAAGAGTAGCTGTGAAAAAACCAAGAGTAGGAGTGAGAATATAAAGACAGAGCTGTGGGAGAGCAGAAAGCATGAGGGGATTGTGATGAAGAGCATTAGGAATAAAAGGAAGGTGCTAGAAAGAGGGAAGGGGAACACAGAAATGGAGGACAGTGGTGTGTTTATGTGTGAGTGAAAGGAAGAAAAGAGAAAAAGGGAGGAGAGAAAGAAGTCCAAGAGGAGGAGGAGAGCGACAGAGGGAGGGAGAGATGATGATTTGTGGCTCTCTCCAGTGTGCTAGCGTTACAGGAATGGCCCTCCAGGGCAGCATGAAAAGCCTCTTGATTGTTAGGAGTGGTAACTGGAGCCCCCAGCTCCTTGCCCTGATAGATTTATTTACATTTCAGCGCCTGGACCCCACTCAGAAAAAAAAATGATACGAGGCAGCCGGGGCATCAATATTTTGTAGTAGTGATGATCCTCCTTCGCCCAGCCCCCAGCTCTTTTGTTTCATGACGATGACTTAATGCTGCTGGTGATGTTGCATGTTGCGCCGGTCCGTCATTGGCTGGCATAGACACAATTGGTTTACTGGCCATTATATCCATAGTCTACATTTGGATACCTAATATACAACATTGCCTCTAGAGATTTTCTTTAAATGGCTGAGTCTCTGAGTCTTTTTGTCTGTAATTAACTTTAACTAACACTTAATCAATTGCTATTTCACAAATGTGATTGCATTATCACATCTGATTGAGCAGCATACAGCACTTTTCAGTTGTTGCACCACTATGATTACTTTCAAGTCATTCCAAATGGCAAGGCTGTCACTTCATTTTGAAAGGCTTAAAGACATTAGTGCAGAACCCCCGCCGTGCGAAATATTAGACCAAATGTGCAATCTAAAATTAAAAATGACCCTCAAGGTTTTAATTTCTGCCAACTATGTAATTACCACCAATCAGCCAGTGAATACTGCGTTTTCTCTCAGCCTTTAGACTCCATCTTTGTTTAGTGTTAACTGTGTTTTTTGCGAGGGTTTTATTAAGATTTTACCAACAAAACATTTTCAGTATCATCTGGATGATTGTCACAGTAACATTCTCCATTGTGGATTTGCTTAAAGGAGCAGTGTATAAGATTTAAGGGGATTAGTTGTGTCTAGGATTGAAGATTGCCACCAGCTGAAACTAGTATTGATTAGAATTCCTTCAGTGTTTATTGTTAAGCGTCTGCGCTGTCTATAGCGGTGGCCGGAAGCATTATGTTTTTGGATTGTTTGTCTGTCTTACTTTCATGAAGGCAATATCATAAATGCCGAGAGGGACTTTTATCAAATTTAGCACAAACGTCCACTTTGACACAAGGATGAACTGATTAGATTTTGGTGGTCAAAGGTAAAGTAAGGTCACTGTGACCTTGCGTCCATCTCAGTCTGGTGAAGGAAACATCTCAAGAGGGCCGTAAGCGAGTTTTCTTATATGTGGCACAACCGTCCACTTGGACTCAGAAATGAGCTGATTAGAATTTGGTGGGCAAAGGACAAAGTTCAAGATCGCTGTGACTTCACTACTAAACATGTTTTTTGGAAGTCATATGCTAACTCTGACACAGTTTCACTCAAATGTATAAAACAGTGGTTTTCTACATTTTTGTGCCCAAGGCACACCAAAGGGCAAGCCGAAATCTCAAGGCACACCTGTATTTGTATCTGTGTACAATAGCTTCTAGAACATGCATTCTCACTCTTATCAAGACTTAAAACAGTAAAAATAAGAAAAAATAACACAGGTAGACAGTTGTTTGTTTTGTTTTTTTTCTCTTTTCTTTCGGTGGTAGGTCGTCTTCGCTGGTGCTTTGTCGTAATTTGCTCTCTACAATAAAGTGATCCATTGTCCCACTTGTGTGTGAAGCACCCATGTTTTTATAGACATGGAGGTAAGTGCAACTCGCCTTCTAGTTGAGGAGGCTTTTACTGTTTAATCTGCAGAGGTCTCTTCCTCTCCAAAACAAATGGACCAGGTGATTAAACTGGTAAAAACCCTAAATAAAGCAGCTTTACATTAAACAAAGAATCAGTGTTTTTCCAACACTGCTTGTTGTTGAGGGGCTGCAAACGGCTGACGTGAAAATGCAAAAACGCAAATGGCCCTGTCTAGAGCCAGTGTTCAGTTTGTCCATTCTTGGCTACTATAGAAACATGGGAATGAGACACGGCTCCATAGACGAGGACCTCCTCTTTATGTAGATATAAACAGCTCAGTCCAAGGTAATAAAAACACAATGATTCTTATTTTCAGCTGATCATACACTAAAGGAAACGTACCTGATATATTCCATTTCTGCAAATATATGCCCCTAAATCCTACACAGTGGACCTTTAATAGCACCTACAGTAACTCTTTAGTGGGAAGAGATCAATTCTTACTCACTCCTATTTTTCCAGCCGGTCAGGGGAAACCGTCCGCACACAGTCCAGCCTCTGAAACCTCAGAGCTCCTGCCCGGACAGAGGTCAGCTGCAGACATCGACTGAGCTCACAGTGAGAGAAAAGTCTGGAGAGTGATAACAGGAAAATATTGTGTGTGTGAGCTTTTGTCTCCTGTTTCTGGAAAAAGTCAAAACAAGATTAAGAGTCTGTGAGGCACTTCTTAGGCACAGCGGTTTTTGAGTTAAATATAAAGCAACCATGGCAACATGCTCATAGTGACAATGCTAACATGGTGGTGTTTGTCAGGTAGAATGTTTACCACGTTCACCATCTAATTAACCAACTGCTGAGTAGCACCAGATGCAAAGTTAAACTGAGGCTGATGTGAATGTAGTTTTGCAGGCATTTTGTCAAAAAATAAATAGGATTTATCTTCTGGGGAACTACAGATATCTGCACAAAGTTTCATGGCTGTTCATCCAATGGTTGTTTAGATATTTCAGTCTGGACCAAAGTGGTGGACAGACCAACAGACGAGTCACTAGAATATGTTGCCATTGTACATTTCTTTTAACCACAGATATGTTTGTACATTTCATATGTATCATATCAACATCACTAAACTGACGTAGTTCAAATTGTACATGAGCTGAGTTTCTTATTAGTTGGAGGACAGGATGGTGAATAGCGTGAATTTCCAGCTGTGTTTGTAGCGACCAAATGGGGTATTTTTTAACAAGACGTCAGGACATTTCCCGCTGTGTTTAGGCCCTTTCACACTGCCTGTTCAAGACAGGAATATCACGCCGTAATGCTGCCTCGCCGTGCTGTATGTCAGGTATATCACCGAACGTCTGTGGGACAGGATCATGTTTTGACGATGTGTTATGCGTACAACCCACCTTGAAAAATTTAAAAAGTAGCTGTTAGCAGTTAGCAGCTAACTCAAAGAAGAGGAACAGTGGACGTAAACGTACACAAATTGTAAGGTCCGAGAGCTCCTTAGACTCCGATAATTTTTATTGAAACGTTAATGTCGTTGTTGTTTAGAAAGTGCTGCCGGCACATATGCTATATGTCACACTAGAGGCTGACGTTGATGTGTTAACATGTCACGCTGTCACGCCACTTTAGATTCCACAAAGCAGCAATGCAGTGTATATTCATCACACATTGGAGCAGCACGATGAAGAAGACATAAAGAAGAAGAAGCCCTATAGCATGATCTCTGTGTAAGAGGGGCTCTTGCGGGATAAAACTGGGTACTTTAAGACAAAACATGATGTTTTCGTAACCCAAACCAAGTGGTTTTTGTGCCTAGACCTAGCCACACTTCAATCACAGCGTTGTCACGACATTAAATTGAAATGTAAAAAATGTAAAGTCCCCACCAATCAGCTACATATAAAATGTACACATTTAACATCAGTGCTTTGTAGCATTGTACAATGCCAACATTTTATTCTGGTGATTGGGTTGAGGATTAGCATCTTTAAAGCCACTGGTGTGGCTAAAACATTAGTAAATGAATGAAACTGTCTGTGTTTAAACTGAGAAGAATGAATTCTGTCACAGGTTTAAAATGAACAAACTGTAAAAACTGTAGTTTCCTTTAAATGATCAAAACCAGAATTAATTTGGCCTTCATCAATTTGACATGTCGAAAAAAGGGAAATACAGTAATGCAGCTCTTATGGAAAAGGATTTAACTGCCAAGGAAAGGTACATCAAGGTCAGCATGGTGGCAAAGTTTACCGCAAATCATTTTCTCCAGGAGCACAACAGAAAGTCCAGACTGAGCAGAGAGACATCCTACTGATTTATGATGCCAAACAACCAGCTGCTTATCTACTGTTTGTCAATAATAGCAGCTACTGAAGCCACCATAATGACTTTGATCGCTTTGAGTTTATTTTATGGCACATGGAAATGGCATTCAGTTTTGGGAAAGTGTAAACAAATACCCACAGAGTGGTTTTAAAGTAGATGTCAGAGTATGTTTCCTACCCCTGACAGACATTTTCGGAATAATGGAACAACATGATGCATATGATGAGAGGTAGTACATCTACTCAAGCACTGTACTTAAGTACAGCTTTGAGGTACTTGTACTTTACTTGAGTTTTTCCTTGTGATGCTTCTCTGCTCAACCCAATCACCAGAATAAATGTTGGCACTGTGCATTTCTGCAAATCACAGATACATTTGTAGGTTATTATGTAGTGCAGTGGTTTTCAAACCTTTTGTGTCCAAGGCACATCAATGGGCAAATATATGAGCAAAAATATCAAGGCACACCTGTATTTTTATCTGTGCACATAGTCTCTACAATGTGCAGATTTGCATCACAGCACACCATTGGAGAACCACACACGTAGCCACGTTTAACGACAGATGTAGCGGATATGTTGAAACTGGGAACTGCCCATTGGTCCGACATCCCATTGTTCCGACCATTTTAAACCCATTGTTCCGAAGTCTGTTCCGAAATCATCATGATGCCCTGTGGTTAAGGTCTGGTTAGGTTTAGGCACAAAAACCACTTGGTTAGGGTTAGGAAAAGATCATGGTGTGGGTTAAAATTAAAAAGAAAGTGACAAACACATAAGCTGTGAGCCTGCTTCGCCTCAAGCCTTTCCCAGCTGACCCAGAGCCGGTCGCGGCGCACCATCAAGGCAGAAATACGCCCGCCGGGAGCCGTTCAGCACCACGGACAGTCGGACTAATGGGATGTCGGACCAATGACATGGACCCGTTGAAACTTAACTTTTCAACAACGCTGTGGTTAAAGTGTGGTGAGGTCTAGGCAAAAAAACACTTTGTTATGATTGGAAAAAGAACCTGTTTTGGCTTAAAACAGACAGTTTTGGGGAAATGATCCCTGCAGGAAAAGCAGTGATGCCTCTGTAAAAAATCAACTACTTTTCTTGTTACTATCCCCACTGGAAAAACAGCAACTGGTTGCTTAAACAACTGGTTTTGTTGTTCGTTGGTTTTGAGCAGTGGTCTGCAGCTTGGCAGGCGTCTCACTTTGGTGACACGCCATCTTCTTTCTCCTCCACCTTCTGATGACAAAGGCACACAGAAAGCATTGTAGCAGCTGGAGGCGGCTTTTTGTAATTGTTTGTAACGAGAATGAAGCTTTTTGTCAGCGGCTTTTGCATTGTGATGCCCTTTGCGTTTCTGCGCTCTAGGCGCCTGGTGTTTTTGCCGGGGCACTCCTCGAGCAGAAAAAACTTCAACTTAGAGTGGAAAAACGCCCTATGTCATCTCTTTTTTCATCAATTTCCCATTGTTCAGTGGGATGATTTGAGAGGCGGGCCTTCTGTGGTGGTCACAAAAGCAAGTTTATAGTTGGTAAACAGTAGAAGAGAAAGTGATTGTAACGGTTGCTAGATACCCAGAGTTATATGGCCCAACGATAGACAGCAGGTTGTCAAACTGCCCCAGAGTCATCCTAAAATATACCTGGAAACATCCATCATGAAGGAGAAGCTCCTGGACCAACTGGTGGCACTCCCCATGATCCAGCCTCTTTTTTAGGGTCTCATGTACCCACACAGATCTCCGTTTATCTGCGCCCAACAAAGTATCTGCTGACAGCCTCTCACCCTCAACCAGAGCTACAGCACGTACTCTCTGCCTCAACATTTTAGGAACTAGCGACCAACGGTAGATTGCTCACACAGAAAGGTTATTGTAAGGGCACAGCAAGCGTTATTTTTTTTTCACCAGCGGCATTCATTTTTTCAAAAAGCAGTGTGGCGCACCTCACATTTTGGTTTCTGTGTGATCAGGGCCCAAGTCACGTCAAATACTACGTCACTTTTATAATATTGATATGATGCGAGACTCAAATTTGACATACTCGTGGTACAAGAGGGAAATATTTAAATTTTTATTTCACTAGATTTATTTGATAAATTTACTATTTGGTTACTTTACCAATTAAGATTTTACACATAAAACTTAAGATCAGTTTATGAATAAAATATGTTGAATTACTACAGGTTAAACTTCCCCTGCACCCACTACCTAACTAAAACGCTGCTCAGACATGATTGCAACTGTGATAATAATCCAATATAACACTATAACCTTGACAGGAGGCTCTCTGCTGTTTATTGAGTACTTTTAGTACATTTTTTTATATTACTTCTTTACGTTTTTGTACTTGGGAAAGATTTTGATTGCAGGACTTTTGCCTGTAATAAAATGTCCTTACATTTAGATAGTGATACGTCCACTTAAGTAAAAGACCTGAATATTCTTCCACCACTGCTCATGATGCAGCTTTAATGGCTTCAGGATGACCGCACCACTCAACTGTCAGATTTCTTCTCATATAGTGGGATATTAATTAAGACAAAAGAAAAAGCTTTTCTCTCATCTCCTTGCCGTAAGACATAATTCTTGCTCAACCGTCATCAGCTTGTGTCTTGTATTGAGAGTGATTTCCTAAAAGGAGAACAAACAGAAAGAGGCAGCAGCAGTATCTCTGGACAGCCAGCAGATATCCACACGCAGACGGCTCTCAGTCTTAAGTGGAAGAGCAGCAGCCTCTCTCCCATTTAGGATAGTGGGCTATTTAGCCTGACAGCCATTAAATATGAATTAAAAACCACACAGGCCTCTTTGCCTTCGAAAATGTCATTACATATCTTTATGGCGGCCGATTGTTGAATAAGCAGTTTGCAGGGCTCCCCTGGGGGCAAGGCTGGGGATGAGAGTGGAGTGGAGTGAAGTGGATGGAGGGAGGAAGGGGGAGGGAGGGAGGAAGAAACCGGGGTGGTCAGATGAGTGCTGGAGTGGAGAGATGGCAAGATGGGATAGGGGGACAGATGGGTGGAGGAGCGAGGAGGAATGAGAGGATGAGTGGAGGGACGGCAGAATGAAAACAGAGGGGGGAGGAGGGGCGGATGGCCACGTGTGGAGGTGAAGCATGGAGGATGGAGAGAGTGGTGGAGGAATAACGAACAGGCAGGTCTGCTGTAACGGATGAGGCCTAATAGCAGCTGAAATGGAATCTACATTACAGGTCCTAACTGAGTGCAGTACTTCAGGGGCCGGGCCACCGAAAGGAGCAAATAATAGCGCTGGCTTGAAGTGGTGCTTCAGTTTCTCTCCAGCAGATGAGGGAGATGTGTAGGGGGGGAAATGAGATTGAAGAGGAAGGGGAGTACTTCAGAGAGATACTGGGCTTCTTAGTATTTTCAGGGTTGTTAAAAAAATGTCTCAAAAGGTCAGCGTGTGCCGGGCGACTCATTTATTGCAGTGTTTGTGGCGTGGCCAGGAAGCCCAAACCGCCAGGCTGTAGTTATCCAAGTTGCACCTCCAAATTGTGATGGCTATTGTTACAGAAATAAAGACATTACCATTGGTCTTGTTGCGTTCTTGAATACAGCCTTTGTTGTCTTAATACATCTAATTTCACTGATATACCCCCACTAACAATAGACATTTAATGAGGTTATTTTCACTGATGCTATGAATTATGCTCAAGTTTATCCTACAGAATAATGCTTCAGATTGTCAAGAGGACCATTGAATGAGAGGAAGAAAAAAAATACCGTAATGTATTCTTTATATTGTGGTTACATTATTATTTTCAGTCAGTCAAACACCTCCTGGCAAAGTGCACTTGTCTGATTGGGCTGCTACAAAAGAACAGGATGAAAGTAGAGTATTGTGGCAACTGTCATCCCCAGAGGACTGACGTTGTTTGTTTCTGTAATTAGGCCTCATTTTGCTGCTGAACGTGTTTTTCATGTAAACGTTGCTGAATAAAATATCTGCACTTTGAATAAGATGTCTTAAACCAGAGATCTAGGGGGAGAAAATTATATTCTCTACGTTTTTGGTTTGATGAGGAAGGTGCCGATCCATCTCATGTGACATGGATCGGCGGTTTGGTGTTGCGTCTGCAGTGATGAGGGAGCTGAGCCGGAAGGCGAAGCTTTCGATGTATTGGTCAATCTACGTCTCAACCTTCACCTATGGTCATGAGCTCTGGGTAGTAACCGAAAGAATGAGATCGTGGATACAAGCAGCTGAAACGAGTTTCCTCCGTGGGGTAGCTGGGCTCAGCCGTAGAGATAGGGTGAGGAGCTGGGACATTTGGAGGGAGCTCAGAGTAGAGTCGCTGCTCCTTCGTGTGGAAAGGGGTCAGTTGAGGTGGTTCGGGCATCTGATCAGGATACCTCATGGGCGCCTTCCGTTAAAGGTGTTCTGGGTATGTCCAACTGGTAGCAGGCCCCGGGGCAGACCCAGAACACGCAGGAGGGATTACATATCTCATCTGGCCTGGGAACACCTTGGGGTTCCCCAGGAGGAGCTGGGAAGCATTGCTGGGGAGAGGGACATCTGGGTTGCTTTGATAAATGGATGAAAATGGATGGATGGAGGAGGGCGCCACACAACTTTGTCTGAATATCATTCTAGAGCATGTTTCCACAGCCAATCAGATCTCTTCATTTTAAACCATATTAGGTTAAAGGGACAATTAAACCCCCAAAAAACATGTGCATATTTCTCCTCTTACCTGTAGTGCTTTTTATCAATCTAGATTTTGAGTTGTTGAGCGTTGGAGATATCTACCGTAGAGATGTCTGCCTTCTCTCCAATACAATGGAACTAGATGGCACTCAGCTTGTGGTGCTCAAGGCGCCAAAAAATACATTTAAAAAACTCAACAGCAATGTCTCTTTACAGAAATCATGACCCAGTTACTCAAAATAATCCACAGACCTTGTTGTGAGCAGATTCATGTAGGAACTATTTTCTTTTTACTGAACTACACCCACCAACCGTAACACTGCGCAGAAGGAAGAGTGCATCTACTACTAGCTAACCTAGCACCACTAAGAGCCTGGTGGGTGTAGTTCAGTTGAAAGAAAATAGTCCCTACATAAAACTGTTCACAGCAAGGTATGTGGATTATCTTGAGTAACTAGGTTATGATTTCTGGAAAGAGACAGTCGCTGGGTTTTCATCGAAATGTAGCACAAATTTTAACCAAATTTTTAGGAAAACTGCAAAACAAAATGCTAATTTTTGTGCTCTTCCACCCATTACTGCGAAAAATTGGAAGTTGATTCATTGAGATAAGCAGTAGGTGGCGCCTTTTCTTCAGTCAGGCGCAACTGCAAAAGAGAGCGCAAGGAGATCAACAATGAGCACACTGGACAATGGTAATACAGAGTTTTGAATAAGTGATATTACAGCTGAGCTCTTGGAAGAGTTGTAATAGTCCTGTGTAGGGCTGGGCGATATGGACAAAAATTCATATCTCTGTATTTACAGGCTGACTGGTGATACACAATATATCTCGGTATTTTCTACAAAATGGGCGACATGTTTTCAGTAAGTCAAAGCCACATTTGAGATGTCACAAGCACTTTTATAAAAACAGACAAAAATGAAACATGAACATGGTAATAATCAGCTGCACAACATGTAAATGAAAAGTGATATAAAATAAACGCAGGGCTGTACGTTAACTTTTTGCTCACAGCACTGGAGCTACAGAGGTTTAAAGGTTTGCAGCACAGGACACAAAACTATAAAAGTATCAAGTAGGTCTAAATACATTGGAGTTTGGAACAATTAAAAATCTTTGTGGGAGAGTTTAAAAGGCTTTTCAAATGAATCTAGTGCTGGAAAATGATTTGAATCTTTTTATTTATTTTGTCTATTAATCTTATTTATGCACAGAGCATCAACAGAGAGGTCGAGGGAGGGAAGGAGACAGAGACACTTTGTCTGCGTTATATACGTCTTGCATATGAAACGTCTGTGCTGTTGCTGCATCCAGGCGCTGTCTCAGTGTCACACAATAGACTACAACTATCAAGAAGAATGGTGACACGCTATGATCCACCTCACACAAACTTGCAGCGCAGTATTGCATGCGTGCTGCGGTAATTTCATTCATCATCTGATTTAGCGTAGCTTGTGCAACATATAGACCAATGTCACACTGTAGACTAAAAACCAGACAGATTAAACAGAGGAGCAGCTCTGTGTCTCAGAACTTGACCCTATATCAATATAAACAGTGTTGTCTGAATTTATATCTTGCTTGAAAATATTTTGATATATCGTGCAAAGTGTAAAAACTTCTTTGCAATATTTCAAAAATATTTTTGATTTTGGGCGTTTCCACTCAGGGTTTTGTAATGCTCAAGTTGAAATGTGCATAAAAAGAGGTGGATGGAAAAAAAATGTAGGGCTGTTGAGTTTTTCCCAAAAAAATTCTTTGGTGCTTTGAGCATCACAAGCCGAGTGCCATCCAGGCAGACATCTCCACAGCTGATATCTCCAACATTTGGCAACTCACGCCAAAACAACCTAGACTGAAAAATACCAGTACAAGTAAGAGGAAGAATATTTATTTTTGATTTTGGGCTGAACTGTCCCTTTAAAATATATAGCCGAACATGAAGCAGTGACACTGTGTCCAGTGTCGTTTCATTAGCCGGGTTGATTGGAAGCCGACAGGTGGATGGGTGGATGTTTGGGGACACATGGCGGCAGATAGATGGTCACATGTGAGGATTGAGGGATGGACGAAGAAATGAACAGACAGATGGAGAGGCAGGCGGGCTGCCAGACGTGAGCAGCCACTGATTGTTGTTCTATTGACCATGTGATTGGTCAATACATTGCTCTGTCTGAAACATTATCTACCACTATCAGGTTGTCCCCGAGCCGTCTACAAAAACAAAAAAAAGGCCCCACAACGTATTTAATCCAATACAGGCATGTAGCAACAGCTTATATAGTCGATACATGCACATCGCGTTTTCACATGCTCAGGAGTAGCCTGCCTATTTTTTGCTAGTTCCTTGCTGAAAAAAACCCCCTGATCACTCCTTTTCAGTCCAATCCCTCCTCATGTTCCAAACAGCAACTGCAATATTTCGGTCGAGCGTCTACACACAGAGGTGCACAGCTTCACTTCACACTACACTCTCCTTTTTCCCCCTGCATCGCTCTATTTTGTGAGTGTGTGTGTGTGTGTATGTGTGCTTTCACTCCTGTCAGTCCACTTAAGGGCCTTTGGTTTCAGAGGAGGCCATTGTATTTCCTCCATCGCCTAGCAACCATCACCAAGGCCGGCACTCCATTGTTGCGGAGGCTGAGCACCTGAATTGCCTGCTGCCTGTTTCTACTTTTCAAAATTGTACTGTAATTTCACAAAGTGGTGTTTCAGCATTTAGAGAGACGGCCGTGCTCCAAATTGGAGGGCTATGAAAATTGGGGGAAGCTTCATTTGGTGGTTTCACATCAGGAGCCGCGCGCACATTTGCAAAAGCGACACAAACAGCAGATCGGAGCGTATTGTGCGTTCAGCGAAATGAAAACAAACACTGAGCGATTTATATAGTGCAATGTGTTCGACCTATACCGTGTGTGTGTGGGTGATGAAGACGAGACACAAAGATGAAGACGTGCCTGGAAGGGTTCTTGTGAGTTTGCAGCAGATACGTGTTTCAGGCTTCATCATAGTTTGTTGAAATGTACTTTATAGGCTGAGAAACTGATAAAAATCCACAAAGATGGGTGGACAAAGAGAGGGAGGGAGAGAAGTGGAGAGAAAAAAGGAGAAAATGGGAAAAAATATGAACAGAGCAACATGTAGTGGGCGGGACTTGAGCGTTGAAAAGGTTTGTGGGCTAGATTTTTCTCCGTGACGTCACTTTTACAGTTTCCTTGAATAGCACCTGTGTGCATGGGGGCTGTCTGTCTGTCAGTTCTGAGTAAAAACATAATCCATGCCAGCAAAAACATATCTATCAGTGTTCTCCACTGGCCATTGGAGACAGACTGTGTCCTTTTTTTTTTTCTCCTCAGAGGCCAACATCGACTCTGTTGTCTTTAACCGCTGGCTGTTAGAGATTGGCCCCCTCGATCCCTCCATTTTCTCAACCCCAAAGCATTTTAGCATCTTTTCTGAGAGCCTTTACATTTTTTAAACCCCTTTTTGTGAATTCAAGTGATTTTTATTTTTTTTTTGTTTTTGACAAAGACTCCGCTTTCTCTTTGTGCAGTGAAAATTGCTCTTTTTTTGTGCGCCTGCAATCGACGCCCTTGTGGATGACCCCAGGTGCCTAATTCAGAAAATGGTAAGTGCCAGCAATTTTACCTTCGGATAAATCAGTGCATCTCCCATTATATGTATTTTTATTGTTTTGACTGAGACGAATACCTGCGTCGCCTTCTGAGTCTTTACTGTTTTTGTCGTCTTTATTGCAACAGTTTTGCCCTGTTAATCCAAACACACATTTTCTCCTGTAATTCATGACTGTCTTGCCGTTGTCTGTCAGTATCACCCGCTTTCTCTTATTGATTTTCAGTTGTGCAACCGGTCCATTCTGTCTCCGCATCCCTGCATTCAGCATCAAACTGCACACAGATCCTGAGAAATCCGTTCGTTGTTAATCAGCCTCGTGAAAAGCATTTAAAATACACAAATTCTGATGTGGAAAAAAACAGACATGCACACCTTAGACTGCCACACACACAGCACACAGCACACTGACAGATGTGTGCACACACAAATACAAGCAAAAGCACACACACACACACTTGCAGATCAGGTTTCATTGTGTCTGCGCGGTCCACACAAACACACACACACAAACACACACAGGGTTGTCTGAGATGGCAGCACTGTTGGCCGACATGCTCTCAAGTTTCAGTCAATCCTCTGCGTTCATGTCGGGATTTACATTCAGTAGGAATCAATTTCACACAATGAAATTCTGCAGAAATTGTTCTTTTATTTCTGTGAACGCAGAAATAATTACTCACTGTTACGAGAACGAAAATGTGTTTTATCTGATAGAATTGAAGAATAAGAAGAATAATACTCGTGTATGAAGGCGATGAGATAAACCTGACACAGACAGCCCTTTCCTACTTGTGATATGTTGCATGTAACTTTACGACATAAGTACGTAATAATTCAAATATATAGGGTGACGTGTTGGTATAACCCCTAAAACTAAAGTGCTTTTTATTATATAAATCAAGCATCTAATGTGTGAAAACGATTTGTGAATACTGTGTGTGTCCATCACTGTTACACTGTGTGTGTCCATCACTATGTGTCCAGCTAACACATTAACAAAATGGCAAAGTGCCAGTGAGAAACAACTGACTGCACGTCTTCCCTCAAAAGCTGACTTCACATGTCCAAAACACTGTTATTAAGGTTAAATTATTGATCATTATTGACCTCACCTGGAGCCTGTATACTGTTATTGACAATGTGGAACTGAGTGCAGGACATGTAAGCAGGAGAAATGTTAAATTAATGCAGCAGTTTTCAGTTTCGGGGGTTGTGAGAGCTCAGGAGGAGCTGGATTATGGAATTTGTGGCAAAAAAAATACAAAGCGTAAAGAAATAATGAGTTTTTGTAGCCTGCTGTTGCTTCGTCCAAAAAGTAATCAATTAAATCAGATGGAAAATGAAAAGAAAAATCCTTTTTTCACTGTGTAACTGTTCCTATTGTTTAATTATGTTTAAATAATACTATGTATTTCTTGCAGTCTCTTATGTGCTGCTTTTTCTTTCAACTAAGGCTGAGAGATGCTCATCTTAATGTCATGGAGCACACAGTGAAGTTGTCAAATGTTAAAAAACATCCAAAATATTCAATTTGTTATAATGTAAGACCAAGAAAAGCAGCATATTCTCAAATTTGACGACTTGGAAACATCACATTTTTGTCTTTTTGTTGAAGAATGAGAGAATGAGTGATTATTAAAATATTTCAACGTGATATTGCAATTGCAAGTTGCAGACAGCTCCATTTTCTATCAACTAATTGTTGCAGCTCTACTTTTAACTGCAATGTGTCACATTATTCTGTTGTGAAATATAATTAAATACTGCTTTAAGCTTTAAAATGCTGAAGTGGATATTAACTCGCTCACAGCCTCCTTTCTCTTCAGCTTCTCTTTTGCAGCAGCTTCACTGACTGACAGCTGAATCAAACTGACACTGAACTCATTAACACTGATGTCAGTACGTGGAAACACACCACAGTGACTGAACGACAGCTCGTGTGTTTTGTCTCTGTTCCAGCGTGCAGGGTTGTCACCGGCTGTACTGAGCCTTGGAGCACACCTGGCAGATAACCCCAACGCCAACCTCTGGCCCTCCTTCTACCCTGATCCATCCCTCGGCCTCGTCCTTCCTCTGAGAACACACTGAACCTTCCACAGGTTCACACAAAACTCTTGCTTCCATGTTTCAAGGTACAGAACCTGCAAGTTGTGAGCGAGTTTATGATGCCGCAACACACAGATAGAAATGTATGTTTGTTGCTGCGATGTAAAAGCAAAGGGGAGCTAAATATCCAACAGCAGTAGATGCAGATGCAGGATGATTGCTTTACGATTCCTGTTTTCAAATATGAAAAATGGTAGGTGAAAGATAATGAAGTAGTCGCACAGAGATAATTGCAGTAATTGAAATAATAACCTGCGCAGGGGAACTTGTTCGTGTAAGTGTTTTTCCTTTCGAGCACGAGTTTGAGCACTTTCACAGATGGTTTCTTGACAGGCTGCCAACCGATTCATTTAATCTCTACCGGCACAAGGAGAAGGCCGCTCAGGACTGCCAGCCCCGTCTGTGACAAACACTCTCTGGCCTTCAACCGGCAGGTTTGAGAGTGCTGAAGAAAGTTTGGTTTGAAGGAGAGCCGCGGAGGTTTTGTCAAAAGCTCCTTCAGCCCTCCCTCATCTCCACACGATCATACATTAGCTCAAGGAGGCCACCTTGAGTATGGCACGTAGCTTGGCAACAGAACTGGAAGGAGAATGCAGTGACAGAGGGAATAATGCTGTTGTTAAATTACTATGTATTCTATTGAGTGAGCTAATGTAGGAGTATATCCTACTGTAACGATTTTACTGGCTCATTTAAATGGCCTCGAAACAAAATGCCAAAGAGTGTATCTGGAAAAATACTGCACAGTTATTTGAAAGAGAAAGATAAACCTTCGCCGTCTGCGTGAGGACGTCCACAGCAGCATGGAAGACTAGTGATTTTGTTGTTTTGTGGTTAAACTGACAACAAGTCATTGTCTCCCTCACTGCTTTGAGGCACAAGCTTGAACTCGAGCCCAGTCTGTGAAATGTCTCTTAAAATTTTGGGTGGTTGCATAGTAAAGTGCTCCAGTTACTGTTGTGCACACCAGCCAGAAGAAGCCAATTTATCTTTAACAGGGAGAGGTCGCACAGTTTTGGGTGAAAATCCTGCATCAAGTGTTTAAAGGCACACGTTTTTAAGTAGGTTTAATATTCCAAAAAAATAATTTAAAGTATACAATTTGCAGAAGTGTAGATCGCAGGCGGGATGCAGGAAACACGTCCCCTTGAATATTTAGAACATTTTTCTCACCCAGTAAAAACATTAAAGCAGCAGAAGACTTTAATCTTGACAAAATTAGACATTTACACCATAAATTCATGCAGAAAAGCCACAAATTAGTGCATGGAAATTCACCAGAATGTAGGAAATTAAGGGATGCCCAAACCCTTTAGTTCATATGTGTCTCTCTCAGTGTTGAAATGAAACCTGCGCCCTTGATAAATCGCCCCTGATTGGACTGAGAGAAATCTAATTCCTCTTCAGCATGAACATTCGTTAACGGATCATTTCGTTTTGGTTTCAGAATGTTTAACTTATTTCCAATTAATCATTTCAGCTTCACTTAAATGTGCTCACATCTGCAGCTCGTGGTAATTTCTGTCCCTTCTGTGTGGACGAGGTGGCAGCACACAAAAAGAGGCAGAATACAACTGGTAAGAAACAACAGACAAATTTGCTGTGAAGTAATTTGTCAAAACAAATTTACCTCACAACAATGACCGCATTGTTTAAATTGTGTTTCAAATATAATTGTCGTCTATGCTTTTGTTATTCCTGAGGTAAATTGCTCTCGGCGAGGTTTGTTAGGAATGCTTTTGTTAACAGAGAATGAACTGAATGTGAGGTATTTGTGATATTGATTGAGCAAATGGTAAATTAAAAACACAAATTCATCAGTTGTTAATCTGTTTATTTATTTATTTATTTATTTTTTAAGCGCTTGTATTTTCTTTCCCTGCAAGCTTAAAGGTTGTGATTAAAAATATAAATGCAGCAAAAGTTGCTCGGCTTTTACACGGTCAGATTTGTTCTGGTTATCATTCTGATTGTGTATTCGGTTAATGATTGGTTTCAATCAATACATCCATCAGCCTGATCTTATCCATACTGTAGGCTGGACCCCAGCCTGTACTTCAGAATATTGAACCATGAATGATGGAAAACACCAATGACCCAAAGGTCAGAGGTAATGTTGATATCGACCTCCACCTCACTGAGTAACTCTCATCAGATTCTGCTACAGTACATTTCATTTCAGCTTGATTGCTCGCCCTTTGGCTGTCCGTAAATTAATCTCAAATATTTACTCGTATACGTCAAAATAAAGAACACGTCAGCTCAAGAGTGACTTTCAAACCCCTTTAATGATGACATTCAAGCATTACATCTCAAATAAATTAAAGACACAGGAGCATGTCAGACAAACACCAGTGATGCATTCTGCCGCTGAGGGTGTTAACGCAGCTGGAACAGACCATCAGAATGCTTTACTGGGGGGGCATCAGAGCCTTGGTCTGGTCCATCACCTGCTGGAAGAACTTCTCCATCATGTCGGTGAGAGGCTTCACCTGGGCGTGGAAGTTGTCGGTGAGAGGCCTGACCTGAGCGTTGAAGTTGTCAGTCATGGGCCTGATCTGATCCTCGATGTTGGTGATGAAGGGCTTGACCTGCTCCTGCAGCTTGGCGGCCTCGGCCTGGACCTTCTCAACCAGGGGCTGGATCTTGGCCCTGCTGTCCTCCATGTAAGTCCTGCGGCAGGAAGTTGGAAGTCTGTTAGTCGCTGCAATCGTGTTTTAATAAAGAAAATGAACTAAAAAATGTTTAAGTGTGTTATTCTGTCATGAGAAACAGCCGTTCTGGTGTGTACTGTGTGTATTAATGCATGTATTCAGTGCAGGTTATGGGTCAAAATAATGTGGGTTTTATCTCATACACAAGCTTTTTACCATCAAAAGAGGTGGTGAGCATTTAGCCTCATGTTTTATGTGTAATTTTCCATCATAAATATGATTTTTGTGACTGAAAATTGACACATTCAGTGATTTTAGAGCTGTTTTTTCTCAGTTACACGAGGTTTTCTGTAAACTCAAAAGAATAACCCTGTATTCTGTGTGTCAGTGCACAGCTAGTAGAATTAAGTTAAAAAAATAATAGAGTCTAATTCACAGAAGGGAAATTTACACTTCTGGAACTTCCATGTGCCATTTTGACTATATTGTTCTAAGAACAATTTAGCTGTCACACAGTCATGTTAACACTTAACGCTGGCCATTACATTTAGAGTTTATTCTTGAAGCATTTCCCTGAATGCCTGATCAAACCTGCTGCTAACACTCAGAGGAACAATTGTTTTAAATCTTTGGATCCACACAGTGAGAGAGAAGTTGCTGCATCCAGACAAAAGATTAAACAATGTGAAAGATACTTACTGGGCCTGGTTGGCCACCTCCATGGTCTTCACCTTCTCCACCATGTCCTGGGTGGCGCTGGTGATGCTGGCGGACATGTCGTTGATGAGCCTGGTGATCTTGTCCATGTCGGACTCGGCGTCACGCTTCACCAGTGACCCGGCCTGAGTGCCTGTGAAACACACGTTTATTGTTCTTTAACTGAACCCACTAGATCTTACTGAAACATATACGCTGCAGGACCTGAAGACAGTAACATGAACAGTAACGCCGTAATTTCCTCACAGAGCACACACACAGTATGACTGTTTGAGGTCTCACCTTTTTTAAAAAATGTTTATGACCTACTGTATATTCTAAAATGCAGTGTGGTGAGGTTAAAATTAAGATTTTAACTGCTTTAAAGTCAAAGAAAAAAGGTTTTGATGCGCAGAAGATGAAGCAGATATTCAGAGTTAAGTCACGTTTACATGTTTTATCGCAAGGATACCTAACTTTTATAAAATGGCAGGAGGCCAGGGGCCAGTTGCAGGGCATTTCTAGGATTTGAGGACATTTGGGGCTTATCCCAAACTCTGTCGGGGGTCCAGAGGATCCACCTTGACACTTAATTCTATAAACATGCTCTATTTTAATGCTTTTTATGCACTCTGGCACCTTATTTATATTAAAAGTAGAGCTGCACAGTTAATTGTAGTATTATCCAAATCACAGGAGCTCCAATTCTTTGATTAATTAAGATAAAATATGTCACGGCATATTATTATAAATGAAGCATTGTGATGCTACAGAGATATCATGCCTACAAATCATATTCCAGACATAAGGAAACCTGGTTGTTTGGCACAGACCCCAGAAAAAGTCCCATTATCGTTTTTATATTTTCTCAATTAGTATGAAATTCTAAAATTACCACTCCCACTAAAACTGACTCAAACCACAATCACAATATCTGTCAAAATAATTGCAATATATTCTTTTTCATATCGTGCAGCCTGAAAAAAGCAAAAAAATCCCCACTGTGAATCAGTGTATTTTCCCCTTTAATTAGAGAATGGTTCGGGGGGCCACCCGGCATCCTACTGGGGGCCAGATTTGAGTATCACTGTTTAATCGTCTGTATGTCATCTTTCATAAATTCATAAATTAGAACACAGTGAAAATATGTCTTACCGTGGGCAACAGCCAGCACAAGGACAACAGCGGCAACGAGGGAGAATTTCATGGCTGCAGATGAGCAAGACCAACCTGGAAGAAGTGAAATAATAATTTAGATGACACTGAAAGGAGCAGAGACGATAATAAGAATAGTGTAAAGCAGCAAGAACAGAACTGTCTGGTAATGTGAGAAATTTAAGTCAACATGTTTCTCACAAATATATGAGCAACATGTGTTTGTCTGCAGCCACACAAAGAATAAGAAACACCAAAGTAAAGCAGGACAGACGTACCTTTACTCCTGGGGTTCTCGGACCTAACGGTGCCTTCAGTCAGAGAGTCAGAGGCTTAAATAGCTCCAGACGGTGAGTTAATCACTGCTAATCACAATTTAATCACCTCCAACGTAAAGAGGTGACCTGAACCTTGATGCCTGATAGCAGTCACAGGGAAGACACAAAGTCCACACCTTTGAGTGTGTGTGTGTGAGAGAGATCAGAGGAACTGTATTCAAGTATACTTTTCAGGTCACTTTAAACATCTTTAAATATTAAATCTGTAAATTATTTTACTTTTTACTCCACTTACACAACAGATTATTTCTTAATAATATATTTTTTATTATAAATTAAACTATTAAAGAGTATATAAAGATGCAACATTTAGCTTTACTTCAACAAGCTGCAACGAAAATGCTGCGTACATATTAATACATCAGCATTAACAATCTGACGGGGATTATTTTGCCCGCATTATGAGGACTTTTACTTTTGATACTTTTTGAAACTTTAATAATTTGATGCATTTTGCTGCTCATGATTTTATTTCTCATGCAACACATTTATTATTTTAATATTTATATGTATGTATCGTTTTATATATTGTGGCATAATGCACATTTTGTTTTTGTGTACTTCTTCTTTTTTTTCTTTTTAAAAATTTCTCATACATTATAGGAGTAACTGTAACATTTCGTATTTCCCCCCAGGTATCAATAAAATATTTTTGACTCTGTACCTGAGTCAAATTTTAATTGCAGGACTTGTGAAGTATTGGCGCTTTTACTTAAAGGGATAGTTTTTATTTTTTTTAAATGGGGTTTTATGGGGTAATTATCCATAGACAGTGTGTTACATAGCCTACAGTGAATGGCAATCGGCTTCCCACAGTTTGGAGAAGCAGGCTGGAGTCTGACACAAAAGCTGAGCAATGTACTGCTGTGGATGGGGTCAGCAATAAAATGTATTTTAGCCACCTAAAACATCTATATCAGTTTAAGTGTCTGCAATATTGAGAGTATTTTCATTGCTTTAACTTTTTTTTGGCACAGCCCGTTTTGACGGGGAAGCTGTGAACAGCTTCACTTAGCCACATATGCTCTCGTCAAAGCCACCAGACTCCATTGACAAAAACATTAATTTAAGCTCACTGATCACAGGAGCTGCTGGTTAACCGCTGCATCAGTCAGTTGGTTAGTTTGTCTTATTGTGAGACTTTGGTGAATCCAAACTAATCTTTTTAATAGCCAAAGTCACACAATACTACTATCTAACTACCTGATCGAGGCAGTGGTAGACCAGCAGCTCCTGTGTTCAGCAGTGTTAAATCACTGTTTTTCTCAATGGAGTCTGGCTTTGAAGAGAGCGATATCACAGCTTCAGTTTTGAGTTGAAAATCACTGACATTAAAGTAAAGCAGTGGATATATTCTAAATATAGCAAACACTGAAATGGATATAGATTTTTTTTTTTGGGTGGGACTTTATTTAGGTGGTTAAAATATGCCTTGTTGCTGTCATACCCCTCTACAGCAGCACATCGCCTGCTTCTTCAAACGGGGGGCATACCGACTGACATTTACTGTGTGTAATATATGGTCTATGGATAAGAACTTCATACAGCCCTACTCTCCCTACTTCTTCCACCACTGCACAGGTATAAAACATTTTAGGTAAAGTCAGTAAAGAAAGAAAAAAGGTGCAAAATGAAACCATGAAAAGTGTGAGCGACACAAACTTCAGACATTTTCTGGGCAAATTAATGTTTTTTTTGTGTGTTTATGAGTTATTAACTTTTAAATAACGTGTCATTTATCTTTTTTTGTGGTGCCCTATTCCTCGATGATGACGAGGGTTAATTCACACATTGCTATCTTCTGTAACAGAGCTTTCAGTTGATGAGACAGAGGTACTCAGTCGTGCTGACTGAGCCTTTGTCACCTGGTCCTATCAGCAGTTGTATGCAACAATTTACAGCAGGCCGAGGAGCTCCTGATAACCTCATCACTGGAGATACAGCAGAAGATACCGCAGTTCACACGTGTGTCATCACATACAATACAGGGGCCCCTCTGACTGTCCTCACTGGTTAAACTCTTTTGTGTGCGCATGCATTGTGTTTGTAATCCCTTTCTTTGTGCTTACAACATATTGTGTTGGGTTATTGTTACAGCTGTAGGCAAGGTTGGGCATTGTGTGTCTGCGGTGTCACTATGGCAACCTACTTATCCTTCTGTTTTCACCTCTTGATGTTGTACCTCAGGTCTTGTCGGGGAATAATGAGTATAATTAAGCTATTTCAAAGAAAATCTCACATCTTCAGCAGACTTTTAAACATGAAAAACCTCTCAAGAAAATGTTGCTTGTTTTAACTTTGCAGTGTTTACACGTCTGCAGTGTGCTTTGCAGTGATTTGTGTGCCATCTTGGATTTAGTCTTTAAAAGGTGTAGTGAACAGTGATAATGTCGTTGCAGCAGAGTCACATAGCTAAAGCCAGAGTGCTTTGTTTGACAGGAGCACTGAGGTCGAAATAACTCAACAATAGATGGTGATTTTAAACTAAATACAGCTGAGTTTCCATTGGATGTGGAGAGACATAAAGAAAAATATCCTGCCACTGAATTGTTTGATGGATTCAGAATCAGAAATACTTCGTTACAGTTGCTCCGATGTAAAGAACAGAGAATTATGAGAAAGAAATGTGTAAATATAGAGCAATAAATGAAATAAAGTAGGAATGAAATGTGCATTAAATAAAAATAAAGTGTGCATTATGCTACCTTCTTTACCACTGGTGCTTAAGATATAAAAATCATAATATTAAAATGAAATATATATCGTCACCATGCTGAGGCTGTAAGTATGAGAATGTAACTACAATAAATACATCAGTACATATAGTCACGTCAGATCAGAGATGTCACAATGGACTGTGCAAGTTTTCATGCTTACATGTGAGTTTACACCCAAAAGATTAAAGTTCAGGTCAGCTGTTATCTTTCCTTTGCATTACACCAATGTAAGGCTTGTGATAATACAGTTTCCTGCTAACAGAGGCATCATTATTATTGTGTATGAAATGGTTTGGAAATTTTGTGTGTGTGTGTGTGTGTAATCTAAACCTAGTAGTAAGAGACTGTGCTGTGTATAAAGTGTAGCTGTGATAAAAGGTTAAGCTTCAGCTTTTTCGGTCTATGTATTTTTTTAATTTTAATTTAATGCCTTGTTATTTATTTTTTATAATGTTAATTCCTTTGGAAGATCATTAACAAGAGCTGAAATAAATCACCACGCTACCTGAGATATTTGTCATATTGCGTCAAACTGCAACACTCAGGCGACATACCTCTTCTAAATGGTTATCTCTGGGGTGGGATTATCGTCAGCTAACGCGGTTATCTACACAGAGTTCACTTCATGGACCCGTGGCATGACATGTTGCACATTCTGTACCTCTGCTGCATGTGCAGCGCTGATTCATGTTTCTATTATTCATCTGTCAGTCCGTGTTTTTGCTTGTATTGTGTTGTTTCCAGTAGCAACAGGTCAAGCAGAGCAGGCAACTGGTCCTTTTTTACGCCCCAACCTTAAAGGGATTCGTCTGGTGAAGCTTTGAGATGAAGTCCCTCTGACATTGGCAACTAGATGGCAACACTGTGAGGAATTGAAAGAGCAGTTACTTGAAATTGCAAAGTGGGAGGTGAACTCTGGCACCCTGTGTTTACACTGAATTTTTCCCATTTGAATCTGTGACTTCAAGCAAACGTTCACTGCCTTGATCTTCAGACCATAGATGTAGGGCAAAACAAAATTGTCACTAAAAAATACCTGCAATTATTCCTGCGCTATCAGTAGTCACATTAATTTTCCTACACCTGAGAGGCCTCTCTAAAGGCCCTGGCCCACACCAAGCCGACAGTCAGTCACTGAGTGTTTGTCGCCTTAATCTTTGCAGTGTGCACGTCGTTAGCCCTCATCAGCCATTGTCTGGAAGATAAGACATGACTCATACTTTTCACATCCTGACTCCAGCTTCAACAAGTATTCTTGATGCCAAGACTGCAACAAAACCCTCAGGACTCCCCAAACTATTGTTGTGGTACTGTCTGGCACAGATATTGAAACTAATCAGAGCACCCGGCCCGATGTGTAGACAGGAACAGACTTCTTCCCCCTCTCAGTTATGTGAAAGGTGAAAGGCTTTGTATTGCATCCACAAAGCAATTTGCATTGTTTCTGTTGAATTTAAGGTTTGAATATTTGAGATACAGTCTGTCACAGGACATTGTCAGCACATCTTTACGTCATGTTTTAAAATACCACGCTCATCTGTCTGTCTCCACTGCAGTCTGATCCAATTTACCACCAGATGGTGATAAACTAACTAACAGTCCTCTTGAGTTTCAACAAGATGCAGCTTCAGGCCTCAACACATGGACAGAGAGCGTTTGTGGATGCATGAGAGCCCTCTGCTGGTCATGTGAAACACTTCAACAATATGTGGAACCATGAAAACAGGGGTGTCGACCTCATTTTAGTTTAGAGGCCGCATAGAGCCCAGTTTGATCTCAAGTTGGCCGGACCAGTAAAACCACTGCATAGTAACCTGTGAATAACAAAGCACCCAAATGTGTCCCTCTCTGTTAGTGTAAAGAAGTAAAGTTACAGGTAGTAACACTGTCGATTTTCCAGCTTTCTTTAGCTTTCCTTCCTCAAACCTGCCAAACAATTCATTTATCCTCTCTGTTCTTAGTTGTCCTGAACCACTGAAAGATGATGGGAGCAAACTGAGCACACTGGCTTCCTGTGTACCTCTGTGAAGAAATAGCAACTGGTTCATTTGGACAAACAGGAATCGTGGTGCATTTAATTGAAAAAGTGGAATTAATGACTTCTCTGCAATTTCTACACATAGCAAAGTCACTGAGTGGGCCAGTGTGGAAAAATACGACCCACAGGCCGTATGTTTGGCACCCCTGCATTAGAATATGTGGCAGGTCTGGAAGTCAAAAAATACTTAGTGAGCCTTAGTGACATAAGGACCCAACCCTGGGGATCCTGAGTCATCCAATTACCTGTGTTGATTTGAGAGGTGCGTAAGTCGACACAAATTCAACCACCTTCTCACTTCTAGGCCAAATAAACACTCTGACATAAAGCAAAGTAGTGGTGGTTCTGAATGGGTTTTTAGCAGTAAGGGGAGGAGTATTCAGATCTTTTGCTCAGGCAAAAGTATGTGAATATAATAAGAAAAAATGTACTTAAGGTTTTAGAAGTTAAAGTACTTAATGTAGGAAAATGTCCTATGATGTAATGTCCATATTAGATCATCAAATTATTATTAGTCATGTATTAATGCAAAAGCAGGACTTTAATGTAAAAGCAGGATTTGCTGTTGTAGTTGGTTGAGGTGCAGCTCATTTTTAACTATTTTGTGTATGATTATTTTCATTATGGTTTCATCTGCTGAATATGTTCTCCATTAAATTAGTCTACTTTAAGGTTATTTTTATTAAGGTTATTTTTTATTTAATCGATTATTAGTTATACTTGTACATTTTTAAATAATATGTGAGCAGAAATTAAAAAAATATATAACTAAAGCTGTAGGATAAATGTAGTGGAGTAGAAGTAGAAAAGAAAAGACTCAAGTAAGGGACTGTTCGTTACTTATGAGAGGGGGGAGGGGTGGTGCAAAACAGGGGAGGCACTTAAAGTAATTTTTGAGCACTAGAAGGGACTTTTATTTTTTAATTAAATAGGGGAGGGAAATTCAAGTTTAAATTGTTGTTTTTGTATATATTTTGATTATATTCAGAACCCCGAAACCTGCAAATGGGTTTAAAAAGCATGTTTAAAACAAAAAAAGCTGTAGTTTTCAAATGTTGACAGGCCTTGGACATATGATGTACGACAAGTGCTTCCATCAGGAAATGTTATCACATCTGAGCTTAAAAGAGGCTGTTTGCACTGACCAGAGCCTGTTAAAATAAATAAATAAATAGATAAATAATAATTCACTCCCGCATGCACGACAAAGGCTTTTTCCAACTTTGTTTTTTAACTTTTAATCATCAAAGGTTACGTTTTTAAAGTGAAGATGGTGATATTTTGACTGCTGCTACCACTGTTGTGTACACTAAGGTTTATGTGTGCACTGTGATGTGATGTCATGCACCCAAATCTGCTGAATTGCACACAGCAGAAATTAAGTACAGTCCCTAAAGTAAAAGTACCTCAAATCTGGTGACTTTGGAAACAAAACTCAAAGTATAAAATAAGTTTTAAAAATAAAAGGTATTCAGCTTGACTGCTTGCTGTGTTGTTTTGGGTATATTTATAATAAGCAGAGAAATATAAGCAGAGGTGGGTAGTAACTAGTTACATTTACTCAGTTACATTTACTTGAGTAACTTTTTGGATAAATTGTACTTTTCAGAGTAGTTTTAATGCAAAATACTTTTTACTTTTACTTGAGTTATATTGTTTTAAAGCAACAATACTCTTACTTGAGTACAATATTTGGCTACTCTACCCACCTCTGAGTACATAATTACATATATATATATGTACAGTATATATAAGAATATATTTGTGTTTCTTGTGCCTTGATTTATGTTATGTTTGTAAAGATTTAATTTATTTTTGTTTTAGTTAAAGGGTTATCGTTTAAAATACATGAATTTGCAGATTATTATTTTTGATTGATTGATTACGTTCATGTTCTTATTTTACAAATAAATCAGACGTTACTCAGTACTTGAGTAGTTTTTTCACCAAATACTCTTTTACTCTTACTCAAGTAATTATTTGGATGACTACTTTTTACTTTTACTTGAGTAATATTGTTCTAAAGTATCAGTACTCTTACTTGAGTACAATATTTGGCTACTCTATCCACCTCTGAATATAAGCAGATCTGATTTGCAGTTCAATAAACATTCATTGTGGTTACTTACTTTTACGTAACCTGGCAACACGCGCCGACCTGTTAGCTCTCTTTGCGTACGCACTTTGCGCTGGCCAGCCGCGTACACACACAGACATCATGGCGGACGTGTTGGACCTTCATGAAGCGGGAGGCGAGGACTTTCCTATGGATGAGGATGGTGACGGTAATAATAATGCTTATATCCTGTCGAGGCAGATGCTCAACAACCCCGGCGTTCAAACGATGTGTAAATATTAAGGTTTACCTGAAAACGGCCGCGGCTGTAAATGCTACAAACGCTAACTGCGTGGTAGCGGGCCTGAGAGATGCTAACAAGCTAATATGAAGCTAACAGCGCACCAGAGGTTCATTCAAACCAAAGCTTTTTGTGAGCTCGCTATGTCGCAGTTAGTCCAAACTTCGAAAGCCACATTTTCAAAACACGTTTGTTTAAATATATCTCTTAGTTTAAGATAAAACTTTGAGCACACACAGCGTGTTTTTAGCCGCTGTTAGCATGCTATCTGAGTGCCCAACCAAAGCTAAGTTAACGGCTAACATTGGTAGCAAGATACACTAACAAAAGTGCCCAGAACTTCAAATGACATTAACGTTATTTTAATATACATATAAAAAGTTTTGCTGTCGCTTTTGTGTTACTTTTAGGGTAACTACAGTAATCCATCCACAGAGTTTAAATTCAGTTAAAGTAGAAGGCAGCCTGTATGTGAATGGACAGAGTTGTCAATCAGAATAAAGATGTAGCAGCATGCACACATTTTGACTTGTTCATCTTTCCTCCCACAGAGAGCATCCACAAGCTGAAGGAGAAAGCCAAGAAGAGGAAAGGACGAGGCTTTGGTTCAGGTGAGATGCCAATACTGTGATACTGGTTCATGCAATCTAACGTTATTGAAGTTTATAGTGTAATTTGGTAGGCTAGTTAGCAGTGTTGAGTCTAATATGTTCCTGTCGTGCTGTTTCCAGAGGAAGGAGCCAGGTCCAGAATCAAAGATGATGCCTATGATACTGTGGAGCAGGACGGGGACGAGCCAGGCCCTCAGAGATGTAAGTGTTGTAGTTCATGTTAAAAGGCAATTTACAGGTTGTCTACAGCTCCTTAAAATGTCTTAAATTTTTTTTAATACAAGGCCTTAAAATGTCTCATGTTGTCGCAAATTCAGATTTGATGGATCTTAAATATTTTTACATCACATTACTGTGAAAATGTCTCCAGGCTGACAGACCCAATGATGGTAAACAATCATTAGATAGATCTAAGAAAACGATTTTGTTCACGGGGTATTTCTTTGAATATTGCAGTAATAAATAGCACTTATGACAGCACTTAAACTTTAACATACTCACTTGTTGTCATTTTTCCTTACTGTTCATTTTGAACTCAAATCAGTGTGTATATGTATATGCACACATATATGTAAAACGTGTATTTCCATTGCAGATTTGGTCTTAAATTTCATATAAGGTGGCATAAAAAAGGTCTTGAAAGTGAGTTGAAAGGGAAATTTAGGTTTATTTCAACCCGTCACCTATCGTCCTAAATTTGTTTCAAGTCACTAGTGACATAGAAATAATAGTTAGCATGTTAGCCGTTAGCCTAGATACAGCCGTAGTGTCAGACCTGTTAAAACGTAATTGAACAGACAACCCTTGAAGTGCAAAGTTAGTCCACTAAACAAGCTTTTTCTCCACAAAGACCGCCTCATATCGTTAGGATAAATGTCAGAGAACATATAGAAAACGACATGTAAACGTGTTGTCTTACCTTACCGGTGTGGTGCCATGTTTGTTGTTTACCATTTAGCTAAGGCTGCAACCGCTCCCATTCCTTGCAACAGAGGTATTCCTCTTCTGTGGGCACTGGGGCACAGCATTCACAGGTAACGTTACACCACCGAGCTCCAGAGCTAAATCCTTCCAGCAGCCATTCCTCCTCTGTTGTGGAGGAAGAATTTGATTTTGCAGAGTTTGATGGCCGCCCTTATTTATTTGAGCCAGAATACACTGACGAAGAGCTTTGTGAAATTGAAGAATGGAGGAGGAGAGAGAGAGAGGCACAACAGGTAACGTTAGAGGACGACAGAGGAGGAATGGCTGCTGGAAGGATTTAGCTCTGGAGCTCGGTGGTGTAAATGGTAAACAACAAACATGGCACCACACCGGTAAGGTAAGACAACACGTTTACATGTCGTTTTCTATATGTTCTCTGACATTTATCCTAACGATATGAGGCGGTCTTTGTGGGGAAAAAGCTTGTTTAGTGGACTAACTTTGCACTTGAAAGGATGCCCGTTCACTTAAGTTTTAACAGGTCTGACGCTATGGCTGTATCTAGGCTAACGGCTAACGGCTAACATGCTAACTATTATTTCTATGTCACTAGTCACTTGAAACAAATTTAGGACGATAGGAGACGGGTTGAAATAAACTGAAATTTCCCTTTAACTTGGTTGTATCTGTAGACACCCTGAATTTAGTTCAGATGTAACATAATAGAATAAAGTCTAAGCTGCACGTTTGTCACCCTAATGTACCCCTGTGATTTATCAAGTTGTAACCTCTTCTGTTGTTTACACATATTGTAAACTAACAACAATTTACAGTACCAATATATGAAATTCCTCTGTCACCTGTCATTGGCTTTGTTTAATCCAATTCCCATTTGTCAACAGTGCTTTAAAACTTTGGAACACGTGAACAACCACCTAGATAAATATTCTGTCAGCTGTGTAAACAAAAAGATTTTTAGCCTGTCCTAGTTTGTAACTCTTAAACTTATCCAGGTACTCATAAATGACAAATATATGTTGTTGTAGTTCAATTTCTACATAAACAAAACACGTTTTATTATAAGTTACATGTGTTTTTAATAATGCTACTTTTGTTTACTTGATATTTTCATTAACAATAACATATTTATATATTTAAGATAAGATAATCCTTTGTTAGTCTGGCAGCAGGAAAATTTACCAGTATTTGCGTTGGACAAAACAACCAATGACAAACGCGCACATAGCAAGAGAGTGGCTTGAAGAACAGGCTAGCAAAATCTTTTTTAAATGTGTTTTATTATGTATCGGACGTTGTTTGTTTAATCCAGATAGTTGGAATAGTTTTTGACTATTTTTCAAAAGAGCTTTTGGACAAATGGCATCTTACCTCTGTGACTCAAATCTAATGTTACCACATAACAGGCACAAACTGGAGCTCAGCAGACTGCATATTGCTTAGACCAGTGTGTATTTGTACATCTTGCATGACGAGAGCTTTATTAATCATAACTCTACTTGTGTTTTAGTTTACAGCGTTGAAAGTGCTGCTTGGTTTATTATTTGACCCCTGATGCATTTACTTGTCTTTGTCTTGTTGCAGCTGTGGAGGGCTGGATCCTGTTTGTGACCGGTGTACATGAAGAGGCCACAGAGGAAGACATCCATGACAAGTTTTCAGAGTTTGGAGAAATTAAGAACCTGCATCTCAACCTTGACCGCAGAACAGGCTACCTCAAGGTGAGACAGATAACCACGCATCATTGGCATTGAGTTTTGAGGTGTCCTTCATTTCGTGGAAGATGTTTACAGTCAGTCGATGCAAACCTGTTACTGTTTATCTTCTATTTTTCTTTGATTCGCTCTAATAGATTACTAATGTTATTCATACTCATTCAAAGCACACCTCACCTTGTTTCCAAACAATCCAATAGATGGTCAACTTATGTTAACCTTTATGTGCTGTTCTTCTGCTGAATAAATGTCAGAAAGCATTCGATGGGATACAAAATGGCTCTAATATAAAATAACCAGCTTTCTTGTGGAGCTGAACAAAGTATTCTGACGTGCAGCGCAGTAGTTGGCCTGCTAAAGATGTGCTGTAATCAAGGCAAAAAAGCCCATTATTGTACACTGCACACTCCATTTGTTGACTTGATTGAATATGAGCTTCATTTAAAACAAATTGCATTTTCCTGACTAATTCTGACGACAATTGAGTCAGTCTGATGGATAATATGATTTAACATGGTTTAATTATATTTTGGTTGCTGGTTTCGCGCACACCCTCTTCCTGTGAGGTGAAGAGAGGGCTGATTGAATTAGCCCGTCATGAGTAGGAAAATCTCTGTCATTGCATCTAGATTTATGAACGAAGAATGAGTTAAGAAGGAAGATGTCATTTTTTCCTAAATTTTCTTAAAAAAAAGAAAAAGAAAAAAAGGTGGTTTAAAGCACATTCAGAATCAGGGTTACTCCCAGGAAGGTTTTCAAATACAATGAATTTGCTTTGGTGTATTGGTGAATATTATAAACATAGTAAGAGAAAATGAAATGAAAAATAAAAAGAATATGACATGAATGTTTACACAACACCTGTCAGTAAGTGTCAGTAAGTCAATGATTGAACATTTATGGTGAAACCACAAACTAGTGCACAAGTTCAAAGCTAAAACAGAAAACCATCTGATGAGCCAAATGTCTTTTTTTAATCTTTAGCTAAAATTACAGCAGGAGAAGGTTCAATCATAACACAGACTCGACTAGAAAATTAAACAGTTGCAGTAGTTTGTCTGAATCACACTGATTGTCGTTTACATGATGAATTGGAGAGAAAGTCAAGCTGCATATATCCTCTTAAATTATCTTAGTTATAAAAAAATCACAGTACAATAACATGTTTTGTTTTCATCCTGCCTCGCTGATGTACAGAGTCGTTTGTTGTGTGTTCAAAAGCCAAATGCACTTAATGGCGAGAGACTTTTTTGATCCTGTTTCAATTGTGACATGAGTTAAACACACGTTTGCCAATATAAAAGATAATTTTGCAAGTCACAAAAGTTGCAGTTTGTTGCAGGTTATCATACCATTTAGTGTGAAACCGCTCAGTGAACTACATCTCTCTTCTTGCCACGATATACGTTACCGGCCACAGCTAGCTATGCAACTTAGATACGTTCCAAATGTAACGTTACGTTACCTGGTGTGTTTCCTGAGGTCTCATTTCTAAACATTGCATACGCACAAAACAAGGCCTGAAAGAGGTGTACGCCACTTCCCACGCAAAAGTTGTGATCCGTAAAAACAGACTTGGGAGGAGAAACTTTGAGTCATGCTTACGAACATTTTGGAGATGGGGAAATAAGCGACGCAGATGTTGAGGTAGAAGCCTGATTGTAGACGTTGTCAAATATTTTTTGGCACTGTTCTATAAATAAGAACCCTGGTGTTTTTATCAGCCAGGAAGCAAAAGAACGAGCAAGACATGTTGCTTGTGTGACGATATTGTGTTAGGAAACGCACAGGCATTGTGGCTTCAGTGAGAGAAAAAGCTATGGTGTCAATTTCGCTACTTGTGTAGTCTGTCTGATTATGCATTATGCATATGTCTTATACTTGAGCAGTTTTACAACAAACTGCGACTTTCTTGACTTTCTAAATTGTCTTTTAAATTGACAGACATCATATGTGTGATTCGTGGCGCAGTTCAAACAGGATCAAAAAATGTGTTGTCTCTCGCTTTTAACTATTGCACATACTTTTTTACGAAATAAGGTCCCATGGTGGGCCACAGGGAGGGAAGATACTTCGCCTCTCTATACAGCTAAACTTTGTCAGTGCTACTTGTTATTTGCTGTTTGTGAACACACAAATGTGGTATTTTAATAGTCTAATTTTAGTTTATGTCAAATCAAAGATATCCGAGGTTTTGTAAACATGTGCAGTGTTTAAATGCATCTGCTTTTCCCTTAATGCTGTATGGCACATGCCAGTAGAAACATTGTTTGCTCTCCAGTTTAACAGTATGTGTCAGCTTTCCTCTGAGCCACTAGGTGGCAGCATTACCTTGAATATAAAGTGCAAACAAAGTGTCTTTGCCCTGTAACTGGCTCTCCATAGTCATCTCAGTCCAGCACAGAGAATGTTCCTTGTCTTTACAGGCTGTTTAAAGATTAAGACATTTTAGCAACAGTCTCATTCATGTTATTGGTCATCTTTTCAAAGCTTCAGAGACATAAAATTGATAGTGTTGGTTTAGTTTTTGTGCGAGGTTGAAAATGTGTTCGTTCTAGCTCTGCTGAGTTAGCCTAAAGAATATTCGTAGATCATTGAGTGAGCAGTATCCTTGTTTTCTGTACTGTGTTGTAAATTTAAATTGTGAAAAGCCACCAAATTCCAAAGCAGTGACACGCTCTCCTGATGACTGTTCCTAGGGATATGCACTGGTGGAGTATGAGACATACAAAGAGGCCCAGGCAGCCATGGAAGGGCTCAACGGTCAGGACATGATGGGTCAGCCTATCAGTGTTGACTGGGGATTTGTCAGAGGGCCTCCCAAGAACAAGAGGAGGTGAGGGTGGTGTGTGTGTGGGAGCAGTAACTTCCCAGTAAGGGGAGTGTACTCAACAGTTTATATGTTTGTCAGTCTTCATGTTCAGAGAATATTGTACATTTTAAATATGTTATTATATCTATTGCTGCTCTGTTACCCAGCCCCTGGTGTTTGCAATGTAGGCTAGATATTTAATATATCTGTACATAAGTGGTGTGTGTGTGATCTAAATTATTTGGGTTTTTAAAATAATAGAACGTCCAATTAATATGATTTTCCTCAGTAACTGAACTGTATTTTTCCCACAGGACTGGCGGACGAAGACGCAGCAGAAGTCCAGACAGGAGGCGGCGTTGAGTTAGGCAGTGGAGGTGTCTTGTCCTTTGACAGGCGGTTATGACCCTTCTCGTCTTCTCATAAGAAACACGTTTTTGTACAATATTTTTGAGACAGTTGTTTGGTATCTAGTTGTGCAATTTCAAATATTGTAATGGGGAATTTCTCTTTTTAAAGAGACAAATTAACAAAATATTTGGGCCTAACAGCAGCATTTTAATTTGTCTGTAAATTGCTTATGCTGCTTCACAGTGCAACAGACGGACATCCATTCAGCTGTCAGTGAAATTATGATTTTACATTCAACACCTTAGAGGTAGTGTGTGTTCATGATTCCCTCAAAATGTTGTTTCAGTTTTCTCAATGTTACGTGCATTTTTTTGCTGTGTTTTGTTTTATATTGCTTGGGGAAAATTAAACTTTTTAAAAGGTACATCTGTGCCCTGCTGTGTGATTTATTTAGCCCTGCCAATGACGTATAGTTTACATCATCCCGGATGACCTCACCCAGGCAGTGGTGCCGCCCCAGCTATTTTATCAACTCCAAAGCACCTGTCACTCTGGACTCGGGGTGCCACACTCATAGGCTACTCGGACAAAACCCGTTGCCCTTTATTTTTCTGCAGCCAATTGGCAGGCGAATGATTTGCACTCTGTCGTCCTCATTTGGTGTTTACTCTATTGGGGAACATCAGTCAAAGACCCCAGGAGTCGCCATTGGTTCTTATACATGTCAATGAAATAGCCTCTCCTCTCTGATTGGCTGATCTCAGCGGGGGGCGGGCTCAACTCTTCGGTTGACGTTGTTGTTGTAAGTGGTGGAGAAATTACTTTGTCGCTGGTGGTCCGGTTTGGGATTTTACGCGTAGTTCCACCAGTGAAGATGCTAAAAAGTTAGGAGGTGGTGTTCTTGGAAACGTATATGCTGCTCTCAAGTCGGTACTTGCTGGAAAACTACACGGGACGATGAAAAAAACATCCGCGAGGCCGTTAAAGGTAAGCAGTAAAGGGATACTCCAGCTACTAGCGTTAGCTAACGTTAGCTGCTGATTAGCCAGGCTTGAAGTAGCCACTTGCTAGCCAAACGTTACGGTTCGGTCTACTTACTGAAAAATACTAAACACTTAAATGCAATAGGAATTCATGCACACGTATAGCAGCTTCCAAAAGATGCAATTAAATAGTCTGTAACGAGAAAATAAAGTTATTAGGTTGACTGTGAACGGTGCATAAACCCCATGCGTTTGAACGGCTCAAATGCGTTTATGTAAGCATGTGTATTGTTCGTTGATATGTTGTTTCAAAGAATAGTCGTAGCCATAATAGCTGGCTGAGAGTCAACGTTTAGGACAAGCCATCATCAGCAGCATAACTATGCATGTATCAAGCAGGTTGGCGAGCTGAATTGGGTGCAGAACATTATATTAGCTTTAGGAGCTGTCACATAATAGCTGTGCAGGGTAAACACTGCATTGTAAAGTTGTGCTGAATGAGAAATCAGATCTATATTTAAGCTTTTATCAGTTATGTTTCTGCCTTTATAGTTATATGGTATGAGCTAGCTTTGTAATAGCTGGCAGTCACGATTCAGATTATCCGTGCCCGGTTTTTATTTAAGGTGCATGTGTGATGTAACATTTACTCAAAGCACCTGCTTGGAGAGAAATCTTTTGAGTTCACGGGTTGTATTTCCTAACTTCTAATTAAAATAACCGGTTACATGAAGCTAACGTTGACGGATCGAGTGAGTCAAGTCAGCAACGCGACATCATTTGTTCCCAGACGTTGGTGCCAGAGCTGGCTGGTCACTCGGTTCACTGTTCCCTGTGCTGGTTTTGAAACTAGGACTTGGGTTATTTGCTGTCATTTCCCACATCGACACGATTAGAGAGTGTTGCGTTACACTTTGCCTTGAATTATTCAGGTCTTGTATTTGTGGGCTCTTTTGTTGCTGGGACAGACAGTCAACATGAAAAGTAGGACAGGGGGACCAGCTCCTCACAGCACTTGTCCCACATGGACTGTGTATGTTTAAAAAGCCATATCCTGTTGTAAACACGCAGCAGCAAGTGGGAACCTCCACTTTTGAGGTTGATGGGATCTAACGAAGATAGGTGTTGTGAAGTGGGGAAGATGAAGTGCATCCAGCCCTCCCACCTGTACTCATTCCTCCAGTGGCAGTGCAGGGTGATGTTTGAAATGCAGCACACACAAACCACTGCCTTGCAAAGAAGACTGTTGATCAGTAGCAGTGTGGAAAGTTGACTGAACTACCAGCTTAATGCTCCTAAATATGGCTGGTGGGTTTGCCTGCTCCTCCAGTCACCATGGCAGGTAATCAGGCATGATCGTATAGTTACAGGTCTGGGATCTACATGTACTGTGAGATTTTCGTACCCCAATACTCCATGTCTGAGAAGGTGTGTGAGGCGGCGGTGTCAGGCTTCATTATGCAAGTTCTCAACACTTCAAGGAACATACTGATGCATACAGCAGCTCAGGGAACACCTCAGGCAAGTATTTTAAGCAGGGTGTAGCATCCGTCCCTATGCAGTTCAGACTCCAAACTAGCGGGGTGTAAAAAGAAAAATATAGTGATTATATTTAAATATTTACCAGTCAATACAGCAGGAACACTGTGTAAATAATTAGATGATTAGAGCTGGTTTATGAATGCTTGAATGGCCCTATAAGTCAGTGCACAAAACAGCCAGTAGATAAATCCATTCACAACCTGCTCCCACAGGCACAGAGCACGGCAGAATATTTTCAAACCCTTTGTGACACTTAGTTAAAACCATTTGAATCTGTTGATCGAACTCAAAATGTGTGGCTTGGTATTTGCAACTTATCATACAGAGATCTCCAGCAGCATTCAAATGCGCTGCGGTAAGCATTTCACAGTAGCCTTGGTTGAAAGTGATACGGAAGAGACGGGTGATGAGAATGGTAAAATGTTTCCACTGTTATCTTAAAGGAATGCTTCACCCGCTAAATTAGCATTTGTAAATTAATTCGTCATGCTGTGTTACCTTGAATTCGTGAAGAAAACTTTTTTCCCATGCATGCCTCCACGGAAAAAGACAAACATATGAATGTACTGACTGACTGGGGATCACGTTTAGCAACAGCGAACAAACTCACACTCCACTTGTGCTGTATTATCCAGGTCTCATTTATCCAGTCGTATGCTCACATGCATTTTCGCAAAACAGATTTTAGTATTGGAGGCTTCAAAGAGAATAGATAAGTTTCTCTTTCAGTTCAGATCCAAAAAGTAAGATTGCATGTGTTTGGAAAGAACTGAGCATATGATTGGATAAATGGGATTTGGATTATACTGCATACTGCTGCAGCAATTCATGAACTAGCTGTCAACTGTTAAATTAATTGACAGCTAGTTTAACAGTCGGTTTATTAGTTTGAAGAGTTTTTAAGAAACAAAAAGTCAAAAATTCTCTGATTCGATCTTCTTAAATGTGTACATCTTCTGGTTTCTTTACTCCTTAGCCACGATAAACTGGATATGTTGCACTTTGAAAAACAGTGGCAGACATTTTCACCATTTTCAGACACTTTATAAACCAAACAACCAATCGATTTATCAAGAAGGTGATCAACAGATTGATTGACAATGAAAATACTAGTCGTTGAAGGCAGCCCTTATACACCTCGAATTGTGAGAGAGTTTGTTAACAAATGATTTGATACAGTTTTGCTGTTGTTAAACACGTTCCCCAGTCAATCAGTAAATCAATATGTTCACTGTTTTCTATCGAGGCATGCAAGAAACACAAAGTTTTCTTCAAGGTAACATGGCACGACGAAATGATACACAAATGGTCATTTTGTGGGTGACGTATTCCTTTAAATGATCAGTAATGTTTAGGCACTTGTAATGCCGAGGCTTGTCATCTTGAAGTTGCAAAATAACCAGACCTGGTGGCAGTGGAGATTATTGTCACACTGTTTTGATGTGACACATAGCAAAGTTATATGATTACACAATAGAGGGTAGAGCAGCAGTGAACCAATTTGAGTCTCACTTTATAGTCTCACAAAACAGGCAGTTGGTTTAACTTGGGAAAAAGGTCTCGTCTGGAGGTTTGTGTTACTATCTTAACTATCTCTCATATCTTTAACATGGCTCTTACAATCTGTTTATGTGCTTGGCGGCTGTGGCTGTTATGACCGCATTGGTGTATATAGTGTTTCACAGGGTAACCATGCTGCTTCAGCAGTGCAGAGGGCATGAAAATTTAAATTCGTCTCTCGCTGGGCTCTCCCAAACAGCTGCTCACTTAGTGTGTGTGTGTGTGTGTGTCCAGGATCCAGTGTCAGTTTCAGAGCCAGGCCCATTTGGCCGTGGAGGTGTTCCCATAGGATTTCTCAAACACGGTCAGATTAATAAGTAAGTAGATGAGTGCTTCTTCGGGTTAGTAGGACAAATGCATGACTTTTGTGTCAAGTGTACATGTTCCACTCAGTTTTGCAGCAGCCCAGAACAGGCAACAGATCCACGTTCCTGCTTCTTTTAAGACACTTTGCTGCTTTTATTATTGTCAGAATGAAAATATAATGCGTCATAAAACTGGCATCCATACAGCCGTGCATCTGTGCTCTTATCTCCAAGCGGCACTGTTCAGAAAGACGGGAGCAGATGTGATACGAAAGGGAAAACTACCTTAGTCCCCACAGTGGCACAGTGAGACGGGGATCAATAGGTGGCTTGTCTCCACGAGGCCTCTGTGTCCAGACAGCAACTCATAAAACTCTTTGGAGCCCCACCCTCCCCTGGCTGCCAGTCTTGTGACACAGCACCCAGCCAGTGCCCAGGGCTGTTTGTGTCAGGGTGGAGAGACCTAGACCTGAGGCGTCTACCTGGGGTGCCAGCAGCTGCTTGACTGTAAACATGTTGTAGATAGTAGGCCTACGATGAAGTGGATTATATCAAGATAGTTGACACAGTTGTTATCACAGTAGAAGTGCCTGTAAAGTATAGGAACACCGATAAATCCTTATGGTACCAGCTGAGCAGCCATAATCCCATACAGTATGAGATGGCACTCCCACAAGAGACACTATGGTAATGAGAGCTTGCTGTATCAGTTACTGTACGCTTCCCTCTACATGCAGAGCAGGGTGGGGAACTGATCATTACACTTGCCACCCGTCAAAACCTCACTGTTTTATCCCCTCTGTCAGAATTTGTGGCACATCTTGTCACACAACTGTTACATATATAATTGCCTAATTACAAAAAGGACTTACATTTCAAAGTGAATAAATTACCATAGCAAATATGGCAGCAGAGGTTAATCATTTTGGGTTTTATTCCAGCGAGCAGTATTTTTCATCGTCTGTAGTGTCTGTCACATCGCTGCTTGTGACTGCTGTTGCCTTTTTCTCAATTCTGTCTGTCAGCTTTGCTGTATTTTATGTCACATGTGAAGATTTCCTCCCTTATGTTGAAATAATTTAGCTGCACCTGCAGTATAAGGTGGGTGATTTGCCTTAAAACAATATCATGATATTTCAGGGTAGTTGTGAGGTAATAATGTTTTTAATGTCTTTTTGGTTGTTTTGGACTTAGAATAAGCTGTTGTACACCTTTCCCATAATTCCTTGCTCTATTTGTACTCAAATCTGTGAAATAAGTTTGTTGTATTGCATCTCCTTCTTCCATTGCTCATGTTACTATGGTTCAGGGTGTCTGCAGGTCCTTGAAAAGTCTTAAAATGTCTTGAAAACATCATTGAATTGTCTTAAATTTGAATTTGTGAGGTCGTAATTGCCACAAACATTTTATGTTAATTAATTGATCTATCTTTTAATGTCTTTTTGTCAAAATTAGTCGAGCTCTTTTGTGTGAAACTCCACATTTCTGATGTCACTAGTCTTTAATTCTACCACTTAACCTTATGCTGTTGTTTTACTTTATACTAGCACTTATCTGTTGGCAAAATCTAACCTCTTATAATTAATTCCTACATAAAATCTACCTCTACAGAACCACGTACATACTTAACTTTATACTTACCTGCAATGCTTGAGTAAGAAGAAGATGATTTGTCCAAAAATCACTCTTAAACTTGGTTAAAAATGATCGTTAAATGTCTTAAAATAATTAAATTTAAGTGTGATATATATATATATAGACCCTGATGGTTTCTTGTTGGACCTTATTTATATCTGAACCCTTTCCACACCTTCACTTTCCATTTTGGTAGCAATGTTACTTTGCTATCAGTAGGAATTGTTGTTGCTGCTGCTTTATGGAGTCAAAAAGTAATATAAGGAATTGCAATATCATGATATCGTTATATTTTTATTGCATAAAAATAGATTGTTTGTGATGTGTTTCTTTAAAAATAATGTGGTGTTTGCAAAACTAGTCTTATAGCTGATAAATTAATTGAATCCAGCCTAAAATGACCCAACTTTGTAGTGAAGTGACTTTGGGGTCTAAGTCATAGTAGCTGGTTGTTTTGAAAACAGACAGAGGCTCTAGAGGAGGGTTAGATTGGCTTGTATTAATACCTGTGTCTGGTAGACTTGATAAATTCACCAGCTATAGCCGAGGTCTGCCAACATTTGTTTAGGTGGTTATGTTTATTTCAAAGCATAATAGCTGGTGAATAATGAGACTTAGCTGCCACTTCAGCCCGTGGAGAGAGAAGTGTAGTTTCCTATGCAGACTAGAAGACATCAGTCCCTCCCGCCCTGCCCTGTTGATCCAGGACAGCGGGAGTAATCCCACACACAGCCCTGATGAGGAGCCTGTCACCCATGATGACATCACACAGGGAGTGACGTGAAGTCACCCTGCTGTGTACAGGGCCTGGCCTGCAGCACGTGGGGATTCACATGAGCATTAGTGCTGCCCGCCTTCAGAGGCTGGTGCCTGTTTAGCCACTGGCTTTAGATCTGGCCCGGCTTGGTTGGATTCACATTCAGGCTGATTTAGCAGGAGGAGATCTTGAACGGTTGAATCGGTGTCGAGCAGCGAGTTGTAGCTCCACTTTGTGTCTAAATTAAAGCATTTTTTTAAAGCTACAGCCATGCTTTGTTTTGCAGGAGTGGAACAAATTAAGTTAATTCTGAAACAGCACAGCCCAAGGTTCAAGTAGTGTCTAAGAAATGTCTCATATTCCTCAAGGGTTAATATGCAAATCAAAGCAGTAGTCATGTTGCCTGCCTTCTAAATGTGAATTATGTAATAGTAAGCTCATTGTTTGTACACTAAGCAAAAAGGATATTTTGGCATCAGTGCAAACCCAGAGACATTATTTGTCGTCAGTGTATAGTTCAGCCTATGAATATGCTTTAGAGCAGTGTGCAGGCTTTAGATCTATGTGTCTTTATTTTTTTATAAGTCTGGCTCACATTTAAATTGCATTACTGCATTTTTGTGTACTGTAGGGTTTGATGCGGATTCTTGAGTGTTTTTGAACGTAGCTTTATTTGGACAGCAATTCTCCATTTCAAAACAATTCATAAAAAAGCTTTTGGTTTTAGATCTTCAGTTCATTGTAGGGCTGCAACTAATGATTATTTATTTTCTCAATTTATCTGTCGATTATCTGTTAGTTTAATCGATGGGTTGTTTGGTCTATGAATGTAAGAAAATGGTTAAAAATGTAGATCAGTGTTTCCCAAAGCCCAAGATGATGTCCTCAAATGCCTTTTTTGTTGTCTACAACCCAAAGATATTGCGTTTACGGTAACACTGGAGTGAATAAATAAAACATTTGAGAAGCTGGAATCTGAGATTTTTGACTTTTTCTTGTCTTAAAAAATTACCCAAACTGATTAATCGATGATCAGATTAGCTGACTGTTAATTTAAGTTGACAATGAATCGATTAATCGTCGCAGCTCTCATTCATTGACATTTATCACATGAGTGGAGATGGTTTAACTGAAGTGCCTGGTGTAAACGGACCTGGTGGGAATGCTTTAGTATTGGCACTATGATTATTTCAATCATGTTAGGCATTACTGCAGAGTCACATTACATACTTTGTAGTTCACAGTTGAATTCTTTCGTCCTGAGCTAATAAAGAGGTAGGCAGTTCTCAGATGGATATAGAGGCTTGTATTTCTTCACAAAGGCTAGAAATCGATGAAGAGGCCGCCAGGGCTGAATGAGGACTTCTCACCCACAGAGTCTGGAGTTTAGGTTGGCAGCTTTCTGGAATACTGAAACCAACACATAATGTTCACCAAGTGAAGCAGTTTATCCATCGGCCTCCGTGCTGCTGTATTTGGGAGGCAGACCAACACTTTGCACTGGATGCTCTCTGCAGCAGCAGCAGCAGTCACTCTTAATATCTTGTTTTGGGTTTCTTTTCGTGCACGTCTCCGAAACAGTTCTGCATTGATGGCAGATTAGCTTCCACTTCGAGGATCAAATGCCCTCATTACATTTTCTGCTGTTTCAGGTGTCCACCGCACTGACACTGTGCACAATGTAATGTGGTCTCTGTGTGGAATGTGGGAATGCCGCTTATGGTCCCCTATAGCCCTCTCCACAGAAGCCTGCTTCATGCGGCTGTTAATTAGCACTCCTTGACTGGTGATTACTGGGCCTGACTGCGGTGACATGCTCCGGGCACAGACTGGGATCCTTGAAGGCCAGCTTTAATAGACTGCCTAATAAACCAATTTTACAGACAGACAAAAAGGAAGAAAACAAAACTGAGACTTAGAAGGTCCAGTGTTAAGGATTTAGGAGCATCTATTGACAGAAATGGTATGAAATATTCATAACTATATTGTTATTAGTTTACAATCACCTTAAAGTAAGAATTGTTGTGTTTTTGTTACCCTGGAATGAGCCGTTTATTTCTGAATATGGAGCGGGTCTTCTTCCATGGTGTTTCTACAGTAGTCCAGAACGGACAAATCAAACACTGGCTCTAGATAGGGCCATTATTTTTTTTGCATTTTTGCGTTTTTACGTAGGCCACCATAGTTCTCCTACACGGGACAAGTTCCAGTTCTGCAACCTCAACACTAGATCCTACACACTGGACCTTTAAAGCAAGGGCTGAACGTGTATCTGTATATAGATAAAATTATTATCGCAATAGTTACCACACCTTTTTTCATTAAAATTATTACCTACATGGTAACACTTAAAACTCTTCCACTAGTCATTTAGGGTTTCAAGAAGTACTTCTCAAGACTGAATAAAAGACAGATTTGGTCATTTTTTAAATGCCATTTAGTCTTTGTGAGAATTTCATCTCATCTGTCGAGAGGACATAATAATATTTTCTCACTTATAGCTATCTTAAGCCTCACTGATAGGAACAAGGGACCAGAAATCACCAGCTGCTCTCAGATGATCCTGTTTCAGTAGAAAGTGTGTGGGAAGCCTGATTTATTTGTTCAACAAAAAGTTGTTGCGCCTACTGTATCCATATGGAGAAAAAGACCTCTGTTGATGGGATAATGTTTTGTCCTAAATTCAATTCCGAGCACGGCTTTTCTCCACTAAAATGTGAGATTGTGGCGGGTCCAGGCATTGGCATGCTGCGTGGTATTCAAGCCAACTTAGGGGAAGTGAATTCAGAGATCTCTGCTACATGCACTGCTACACCATGACATCAGCTCTCAGACACTTTGATAAACACTGGTGCTCAGAGGCTAATACTGCCCATTTCAGCTGGCTGGACTTGACTATTATGCTTTGCTCCAGTGAATATCAGCGAGAGTCCACATTTGGCTGAAAGGAACCACCATGAAGCACTCTAACATCCTCCACTGACTAGGTTATGTGTGAAGCCATGTCCCGTTCTCCGAACCAAAATTTGCATCTTGTCACCTGAACAGTGGGCACGCTGGAAGATGAGTTAACGTTAGTGATGGACAGATCGATTCTTTCGACCAGTTCCTTCGAGTTGATTCGTGTAAATGTTTCAAACCTTTCCAACCTGTCGAGATTTGATGCTTTTTGCAAAATATGGTGTCAGTTTCTTCATGACACTTTGTTATAGTACATCCTCGTTCGACAGCAAGGCTGCCTGCCCCACAAAACTTGTTTTCAGTGCATTACCAGTCATGTGTCAGAATATAATATGATATATAATATGAGTTCCTTTATTTCGTGGTTCACGTTATCAGTTTTCTTTGCTCCTCCCAAACAGCTTCACCATTTCATCCAAATATGGTAACATTTGGCTCCAACAAACCGAGATGGTGATGGCTGAAATGCTGAACTGAAGTCTTCGAGAGTCCGCAAACCAATGGGTGACATCATACTAGCAAAGTCCGTTATTTTATACAGTCTACCGTGTTGTTTCAACGCTCTGAGTAATCAAATACAACACATCTTCTCTGCAGTAAGCTCATTAACACACTGAAGTCAGAAGAACGACCATCCAAGGCGAGTGTGAATGCACCGTTGGCCTTTGCTGGCGGAGGTCTCGACTCAAGTCTGATCTAATAGGTCCCTGCTTGTTCCTTGCTGCAGTACATAACAACACATTACGAATTCATGAGTGCTCAGACATGTAACGCGCTGACCCGGTACAACCGGACGCTACAAAGAGTTGTTAAATAAGATTTGTTTGTTCATTTTTAGTGTGCGTGACATTTAACCTGACTTGAACACATCCTGCTGTCTGTAAATGGGTGTCCGCCCTAACTCTGCTCGCTGTGTTTAGAACAGTGCAGTCCCAGGGATATCATTATCTTAATGTCAATGAAAATGATGCCATAACTGGGCGGGTACTTCGGTGTCATGCTTTAAGAGAGCACACTGCGTCACCTACTTATGACGGTCATTAATTAAGGCATTAGGCGTTCACCAGGGCGTTTTGTTCCTGACGATGTTTAAATGTTGGTTGTTGGCTGTTTCTGAACTCTGCACAGTGCAGTGTTTCTATGTTTAAACTGTGATTATGAGAGGATTATTTTTAGACCATCTGAAACAGGAGGTTGCTCTAATTCTAGCAACTCAGAGATTAGGTGGTGATTCTCTGTATGCATTGGTACTGTAGTTTTGCTTACACAGTTGTTATTGCTCCGGTTTAGATGTGAGGATAGATAGTCTGAGCTAGCAGTCTAGTGTGGCATTCAGGGGCTGTGTCCTTTTAAGAACAATAGTAATAATAAACCCAAACCACAGTGAAAGCTCTTTTTTTCTTATTCCTCGTCTTGCATTTTTGGATCAGATGATCTTTATTCAGTTGCAGTAGCTCACTCATAAACTTCAAAGCTACTGCGACGTGAAGTTAACATGTCTTTTGGCTCTTTACACTCCAAACAATAAACCGAGGTCACATTCGTGATCTGTAATCAGATCTTGTTTTCCTCACCTTGTTTTGCCTTGAGCTCTCACGGAGAAAAAGACTGGTTGCTGAGTTCACATGGATCAGGTTTAGATGTTTCTGAGCCAGCATGCAGGACGGACGGGGAGGCCGCGAGAGGGAAGTTAGACTTGGCAAATTTTTGTGTGATGACTGGACAGCTTTTGGACTGGACCAGCTCGAGTGGCATGGCCTCCGAGAGGGCAGGCACAGTGTGGAATCTCTGACATCAGCTGTGTGTGCATTCATACTGGTGTTGTCTTACGCATTACACACACAGACGCCCACAGCTGGTGGTCAAACCTTCATCAGGGCTGGAATGTGCATGCTACGTGTTTCACACTGCAAAATGTTATCCATTATAATAATAATTATATACCTGCTTGAGGAATTTTCTGAAGCATGTTTTGGTGTCCTTGTAGGGAGGCTGAGCTTTTCCTACTTTTCTGAAATTTTAATTCCCTCTTGTTGGTAAGTTCTTAGGAAACTTGACACTTCTTACAGTGTAGACCGAGGCAAGTGGTGAAAGATAATTATTGTCCTTATTTGGGAAGAAGATAACCAGTTGCTGCAGCTGCATCAGGGTTCTTTGCTCCACTAAAGACAAAAGCTTTCTTGGATTCACATGAAGAAGCATTTGTTTTTCTAGCTAATGGACTTGAAACGGCCCACTAGTTCCTATAATTCACATGCCAGCAGCGGCTCTGTGGATGTTGTGTTTTGCTGCAGGTTAGTGGGTTGTATTGATTTTCCTACAATGACCAGTTTATTGGTATATTTCCTTTTGTCCAGGGAAATGGCCACACTCTAATTTACTGTATTGATTTTTGAGATGTAAACCAATAGCAACTGCAAGCACCCGTCCCCTCCTTCAGTACTGATCAAGCACATGTGCTCAGTGGATGAATTAGTGAGGCAGCGGTTTTCAGACAGAACAGGAAGTAATGTTTAGCAGCTTAAGTTTTGTGTTGTTTGCTCTTACTTTACGGAGAACCTTTGAATTTCTTTTCTATGAAAGCATATTAGGGCGTGTTTATATCAAGACGTGTTGTGATCCAATCAATCAAAGCACTTGTCGAGGTAGTCTGGGACACATTTGACCACATATCTTTTGCAGTGTAAACACTTATGCATCCTGATTCAGCCCAACAAGGACTACATCTGTGCAGGACGTGGGGGTTGTTTTGGTGACAGCACACTAAGGCTCTATAACTTTCTCGTTCTACGACAAATTGGACGAAGTGTTGAGTGACCGTCTATCGTTTTGCCCTATGGATGGAGAAAGTGTTGAATTCAGCTGACAGCGATATCTTCATCTGTACTGACTAGCAAGCAGCTAGCGAGAGTGTGGATGTAATAATTCTGTGGTGGGCCTTTTGATCTTCTTGTGTAAGTGACGAAAGCCAGTAACGAAATCTTAACACAAGTTGTCAGTTGTCAGAACGTCCGTGTCTCGGCTGGATGCTTGTTAATACCAGGTGTAAACAGGCTCTGAGTTAAAGGTGCTTTATAAATCAGTTTATTATGACATTGAGAGAGGAGCAGAAGCATTGATTTGCTTTGCTGCACAAACCTCTCTCTGCAGCGGCCTTGTATAAGCCCGAGGGGGTATTTACAATGCAATGCTTATCATATGCTTTAGCATAGCCCTTGGAAATGAATGTGCCTACGTAACACTGTTCCATACGGTGCATCCAGTTGCCCTTGAAGACAACTGATGTTGCAGAAAATGACAAAATTGGCTGAGATATCTTCTGCTTTTTCTTCATAGACGGAGCAATTTCTCTAAGCCATAAAAACGTATATTTATCATGTTTTTTATTTTTTTTGTCAACCACAACCATGTCTGTAAAGAAAGCCCAGCCCTATAGAATTAGATTACGCTATACCAAGCAAGGATTTTGCTTTGCTGTGCTCTGATGTGCATTTTCTCGTCCAAGGCTGTAGGGTCCACTGATTCTTTTTTCACCCCCTTTGTTTTTTAGTTCAAGAGGGCCTGACGCAGTGCATCCTATAGCTGAGATTCATTCTGCTTTATGTGCAGTACTGCCTTTGTGCTGCTCCATTCAGCTGAGAGAAACTTTAGAAGAACTGGGTAAAGGGCTTGGTTTCCCTCCGTTCCTTAGCCAGACAGCGATCAGCCTCCTCCCCAGCTGTAGCTCTCAGTGTTATGTAATGAGTCAGTGTAGGCTGACTGGGCTCAGTCAGTAACCAGATTACAGCACTCCACAGATAAAGACAGCTGAAGGACAGCCATTTCACCACACCTTTGTTTTTCTTCCTCTTCTGGTTTTCTTCAGTAGTAATGTGTTAAATGTGACTGATTGTTCACAGCAAACTAAGCCCTGTTTCTGGAGCATTTAATAAAACGCAGGCCTTTGACTCACCGTGAAGGGGAATCAACAAGGAAGCGTTTTCTCTTTCCATTCCTACAAGTCTTATGCATGTCTGTCTGTGGTTTCAAAGACAATAAGCTACGCCTATCGCAGACATTCAGAGCACTTAGACTGACAGCTCTGATAACATCAGACTGATCGAGACTTAAGTGCGTCAATCGTGGAGATTTAAGTCTCTCCAAATTCCCCTCATTTACTGTCAGGAAGCCCGACTGATACTGGATTTTTGGGCTGATTATTTGAGAGTATTAGAAATATTCAAGAGCGATTGCACATATCAAACAAAAAACCTAAAAGGTATTCCTTAGATTTGTTTTCAAAGGATTGTGACCAAAAAAAATAGTAAGCAGGATATTTTATAGTCAAAAAATGAACTTGTACTAGAGGTACTGAATTTCTGAATTAACCTACTTTGGCATATCTGTACTACAATTTTTAGTTACGTCTTGGCTGATATGATATATCTGCAACATATCTGTGGATCTATTGGTCTAGCTCTAGCTCTCAATCCCCATTTTTCTGTCCAAAGGTTTAGCTTTCTGTCCCTCCATCATTCATAGATGGAGCACCGGGGCAGCACTTATCACTCCTGCTACACCAGCCACACTGCCCTCCCCTGTTTGCTTACTTTATAACCTTTATCTCAGTACTCATATGGTATTTGAGAGGCTGAGAGGGTGTGTTGCATTTGTTGAGTTCACAGGAAAGGTTTTGTGATTGAACTAAAATAGAACTGACAGAATCACAGAGGTGGTCATACATCATGTCCGGACCATTAAAGGGAAGCAGAACAACGCAGTTGGCCTCATTTGGTAAAGTCCCACTACAAACTGTGCTGATGGTTAAATAATTGTCAGGCTCTGAGTCATTCTGAAGTATCTATTCAGGAGATGTGTACTCCTCGTCTTTGACCCCAGTGCCTTTCCCTCTTAGCTCATGTTTCGCACGCTGAATGTAACCTTAGTGAGCCAAACATGAAGTGATGAAACTCCTCACATGTAAACACATCACAGTAACCCTGTTTCCCTTGTTCACAGAGACTTACCACAGCTATACCTGGCTCGGTTATTCAGGCATGTGGAGAAGCAGGCTCTGTGGAAAGCACAACCAGTGTATAAAACTATAATACCAAAACTCAAAACACAAGATATAATCCTACATTAATTGACACACATTTTATGCACAGAAAACACAATTGCCTGTCTGTGCAAGTCACTTAATCTTAATAATTTACATCTATAATGTCTTACAGCAGCAAAGAAGAGTGATATTCAGTTATTGACAAACACTAATGCTCAGATTCCTTCTATATCTGTGACTATTTAAAGTCACAGTGACAACCGACGTTAGTTAGGACGAGGTCTCTCACTATAATTACATCATTGAATTGTCATAAGATATGTGGCCATGACCTCACTCATTTTGCTAACCTCAGTGTTGCCTATAGTGTTTACACAAGTGTCTGTTTGCTCAAGACGCCAGAATAAACAGCAGGGTTTTGCCGACCATTATAAGATTTGGGCGTTGTGATTCTCCCTTTGTTTCTCTCCACCCGAGCATACTTACGCAAGTCTGAATAGAAATATAACAACATTTCAAAGACAGCTCTATGTAGATTACCAGTAGCCTTCAGCTGCAGTTTTGGAGTGGAAGAGGCTCAGTGCTGCTTGTCGTTAGCTTTCCAACCAGTGGCATTGAGTTATAAAGTACTTTGTAGGTTTACCCTCCAACAACTTTATCGTCCACCAGCAAACTGCCCCGGCCGTTCATCCCCAGGAGCCAACTGCAGCACATCGGCCGGATTATGGAGATGACTGTGGTGTTCCTGGAGCTTTGATAAGATTGTTTATTATTTGCAAGATGCTTTGCTTGGTTTTGTTTTTGTTGGCCAAATTTTCTATTAAGTCTCAAACTGTGTAATTTTTGGCTACTCCTATAAAGGTATTACAATTTTATGTGTACTTTTTAAAAACTATTTTAGGTCATGTTTAGACGAAAACGATCCGCTAAAAACGGAATCATTTCTCATTTTCATTTTGAAAAAAGTTCCGCGTTCAGACGACAAAAATGACCAAAAACGCTGTAATATACATGCCAGGCCAGTAGTTGGCGGTGTGACTTTGTAATGAAACAACATGCGCCTGCACACATGCGCTTCCATCTACAGAGCTGTGATAATAAACAAACAAAATGGCGACTGCACGAATGTTTGTCTGGACGAACGATAAGGTGGAGTTGCGACAGTAAAGCTACACTTTGCTGGAGAAGTGATAAATTCAATAGGGTGAGCAGCACAAACAGAGCTCGGGAGTTCGCCATCGTTGTTGTGATGGTCGACTTTCTCGCACATGCCTAGTGACTGGAACTGTAACGTGCATTTGCGAAAAAGTCTCCGTTTTCAGAGGAACTGCATATTGCAAGTTTACATGACAACAGAGACGCACTTTGGAACCCGTTTTCGAAACATTGCGTTTTCAGGCACCCAAAACACTGCTGTCGTGTAAATGATCAGCCAAAACGCAACTTAAGTTTACCGTTTTCGCATAAACAGGACCTTCAATTTTTTAAGTATTCCAATCTGAATATTCTTAAGAATTAAAAGTTAATGGCTCTTTAAAAGGGTGTACTATAGAATGGCCTCAAATTGACAGAAGTATTGTATCATTATTATTTCTGAAACGATATATCATTTAACAAATGTAGTTATTGTGACAGGCCTCGTGGTGAATCTTCCCACTTGTAAAAATGTTGCACTGACCTGTTTCGCTCATTCGCAGACTCTCTCTGTAGGTATACATGGATTAGTTAAACTGGCATGTGGAGAAGCAGGTTCAGTGAAAGGCACAACCAGTGATTCACACGTAAATAAAAGTGTAACTCCATTAACAAATCTTAAAATATAAGATCTGAAGCCTGGCCTGCACCCTGAATCCTAACTTGAATTCACATATTTTAATGGACAGAATAACAGAATTGGCTGCCCGTACATTAAAGTAAACTTAACTGTTTGCATCTACATGCCCGCAAACACAGGAGCAAAAAAGTATTCAAATAAGTATGTTGCTCATGTTCCCTCTTTTATCTCAGACTATTTAAAGTCACAGTGAAAACGGAAGTTAGAGCATCGTTAGCTTCTCCCAATGTGACGTATTTATGGAGTATGTGGGCGAGTGTCTTAAACGGGACCGTGGCTTTACAAATAGAACACAATACAGAGCAGTGGAGACATACGGAGCTCAGGAGCAGCAGGACTGTCGGCCTCCACCCGCACCTTTGAAAATTAATAAATTAAACCTCATCCACAGTCTGTTGAAATGTAAACAAAGGTTTAGTTAGCTGATATCCAAACACACACCTTCTTCTAGATGTTGCTCTGCTTGCTACCCACAAACAGTCAGCTGCAGTTTTATATGGTGGGTGGGGTTAGCGAGCACCCCAGACTGCATTTGATTGGATATATATATGTAACCATGCCTGAGATCAAGATGAGTCATGAGAGAAGAGAGTGATTTTGATGTGAAATACTCAGTGTTTTTATAGTAAAGTGTTAAATTGCAGTATTAAAGCTGTCACTCCTCTACCCTGGAAATACAGTACGGCAAGAGTCTAATCTATTGTTCTGATTGGTCGTAGTGTTATCCAATTGCGTGCAGTGATATTTTCAAATGCATGCTTGGTGCCACCCCTCGAGTTGGGCCATTTTCATTACTCACAGCCAGACCCTAAATCTTTCTAGATTTAACGGGTGAATTTTTACATCACTCATGTTTTAATAAGGCTTAAAGTTAAACACAATTAAAGGCGGGGCAGCTTTGATAGTGTTCTCGGCTTCTCAGTCAGATTTACCCCTCACTCATCCACAACTCCAACCTCTTGTCCAAATACGGTCATGGTGACATCACGGTGGCTACTAGGGCTGTACCCAAATATTCGGATATTCGTTTCTATGGGTAGGTATTCGTTATGAAAATTTGGTATTCGATATTCGTTTTTTTTTTTGTTTTGTTTTGTTGTTGTTTTTACTTTTTTTTAATTATTATTATTTTATTTTTTTTACATATTTTTTGGTGCTAAATGTAGTCTTTTTGTTGTTGGTAAATGTAGGTTATCAGTAAAAATCAAAACTTTTAAATTGCATCGTTAAAAATGTGAAAATATAGTATCCTACCAACGGAGCTTGTGTGCACGGCAGGATTGAGCGCATCCGTCTGAGGCTGTGGATCAATGCCAAGTTTTACAACTTTATCACTATTCCCTCTAACTTGTAGCTGTTTTTTCGTTATCTTTTGAATTTAACATGAATTATGGAACCGTTTTTGTCAACGTTTGTTTCCCCCGTTTGACCCGTGATTAACCATTTTATTGCAGCACAGAGTGTCTGCCAGCAACCAATTACTTGCAGAGGCTTCCTACAACTTGTTTCAACGGTTCCGATTTAATCAGAAGACAAATTAAACAGGATGACTAGCCAATGTGAAAATCAAAAGAAAGCATAGAATAATGTACTGAAGGAGACTGCTGTGCCGTCACATTTTTTTGTGGTTTGAGAGCAAAGATCCAGTCGCCGCTGTGCAAACTCCGCAATACAATTAGGTCCGAAAAACCCCCCGGAGGAGTGCTTCGCAAGGAGTCTTTGAAAGGAGTGAAATATTCGAATATTCGTTATACATTCTGCCGAAGGTCCGAATGTTAAAAAATGGTATTCGGGACAGCCCTAGTGGCTACATCTATTATTTTATACAGTCCATGATGTAACTAAGCCACTGTTGACTAACAGGTATGTTATATCATCTTAAAAGGTGATGATATGTTAATGTTGTGTTAACTAAACAAAAAATCCGTTATTGCAGGATTTAAACTTCCCGTTTTTATGACCAAACAAATCACAAAGTGGATCTTTAAATTGGAAAATTTTAACATACGGATCAAATTTATTGGTTCATGTTGTTAAATGGTAGGTTACCACAGCTCCTCTTCATCATCATAAAGACACATAGTGTGTGTGTTCTCAGCTTTTATCCTGGGTCATGCCATATTGAGTGACCTTGCATAAGTAACCTGCACAGCGAAGCATAACAAAGCATTTAGGGCACTGAAACCTTTTGCACCTTACAGGCTAAAGGCCCAGTCTTTTCTGCTCTTTCTTTGTTGTACGTGTTATTGTGTTTATCTTCTTATGCTCCTTATCTTGGTTTGCTTTGAACAGTGGGTAACTGCCTCACCCCGGGCTGATGATAACACATTGTACCAGCACTAGATCCAAATCCTGTCTAGTCTTTATAACGTCAAAGACAATGACAACAGCAACAGACAAGACAAGATATGGTGTTCCCACAAATTACAACAACAAAGTCTAAAACAATAAAAACTAAGGAGTCATTGCATGTTTACAACAAAGAATAAATAGAAATAGAATGGTAATAGAAATAGTATCCCTATAAAAATAGTATTTGCGTAGTTATGACAGCAGAGTAAGTTGCTTTTATGGTTGTTTCTTGTGGCTTTCATGTACGTGACATTTAGTTTTTGCTTAAAGAAAGAATCAGACATGTGGACTGTGATTCAGACGTCTGGAACCAGGCAAGCTTTTTTTGCAGATCATATCTAAAAATGTCTCGTTGGTGTATTACTGCTTGGTTACATAGCTGTTTCACCATTTGGCTGGTGTCTTTTTACACATCTCTTTTTCTCACCAACTTGTGTCTGCGTCATCTTTAGGAAGTAAATGCCGTTTTTAGCTTAGTCATGCACTGTAGTTTTTATCTGCCGTCTTTGTCAGGCAAGAGAATCTGGCTTTTTTATCTCCTCAGAAAAGAGTGATGCCTGGGTGTTGGTCAACAGTAGACGACAGTGGTTGTACTGCTGTTTCTCCTGGTGTGGATCTCAAATGCGAGAGCATGAATTCCACAAGAAGTATATTAAAGTGTTTCCTAAGGGCCAGCAAAGCAAACTTGTGTCCCCAGTCCCAGCGGTAAATTGACCCCCTCAGCCCACCGAGGGCTGACGCAGTGGGCTGTGGTGACCTCTCTGTCTCCCTCAGTGATCCAGGCCATTCTCCCAGCCCTCAGCTCAGCACCCACGTGTTGTCAGCAGCTCCTGTTACGTAAGCCCTCCTGCCAGACAAAAGCTCAGCCATCCCAGACACAAATCACTGACTGCCCCATGTTGGCAGCAGCACTGTTAATGTTAGCCAGTGATCCACACAGGGTCTTTCTTGTATAGAATTTTTTTTCTGCTGGTTGCCAAATTTAAAATTTTGGCCACCAAATGAAAGTGTCAGATTTACACAACAGTGTGAAATTTATAATGTATTTGTTTGATCTCTATGTGTCATTGCTTTAAGACAGCTTTGACGTTAGAGGAAAACATTGGACTTTCCTGTTATTTCAACACACTTTTTGTAGAAAAAGCAGTTATGAGCCCGAGCCTGTGTTAGCCATGTGACAATTGTTGGTGAAGTTTAACAGTGCATACACCCCACAACGTATCTTGCATTTGATTAACTTGATAAACTAGCTTCCCACACCTTCACTGTTGTGAAAGTCTTAATTAATGACTGTATGTGCCAACATGTCCATTATTCTTATGTCTTTGGTTTTGTTATATTGCACAAGCCTTTTTTAAAAAAAGTTTCACAATGCAGGAAGTAAGATTAACGATAACCAAGACAAGTAGCAACAACCTTCCCTTATAATGCCTGACTCGTGTAGGCTAATGTCACCTGCTAATATGCCACACCAGAGGCCTCGTGGGACACAGTCTGGTCATTTTTGAAGGAGAGCCGTGCGACATTACATCAAACGCACCAGAGTGGGTTCACAGGAATGGCTGATGTTACAGCAGGCCCTGAGTGACAACAGCCGGTCTTTTGTTGGTCTGTGTTGGTACTTTCTGTCCACAGCCCTTCACTTTTATCGCTCTTTTCACAGTGCCTAGTGTTGTCAGTGCCAGTGGTTTTAGTCAACAGACCCAATCACAGTGTTTCTCAGAATAATCAAACCAGTAAATTACTTTTTAAGGGTTGCTATTAAGTAAACAAACAAGACACACACACACATAGTACCCTGAGGTCCGGGCAGAGGCTGGATTCTGGTAAAGTCATCAGACCGGTAATCATTGGTACAGATTTTTTCAGCATTGCTTCCTGTGTATTGGAAGTGGGGTTTTTTCTATATCCAGAAACTGAGTCAACAGAACTCAAGGCTTACTATAATACCTCTTTTATATAGGAGAGGCTTGTGTGATGCAGGTCTACTGCGTCACACAAGCTTCTTGCATTGAACTCACTTATACATGACTGGTGTCACAAGTTAATCTCGTCAGAGTCCCATGTCTGCATCTGAGTTCAGCGCTTGTCACAGTTAAACCAAACCACATAGAATTTCATTACGCAATTTCTAAAAACAAGATTGGTTACAGTTTTACTTTTGTAACCATGCCCTCTGCTCGGTCTCTTTATTTGTGCTCTCTTTCTCCTTTTGTTTAAGTGGGAGAGTTAAAAGTTTAAGTGTCAACAACCTCGAATTCTCACCCCTAATATTGTTAATCCCTAATCCCTGTCACCTGTGCACCATAGTCTCTAACCTGCCTGCGTTCTTCCCAGATCATGATGCCTGTTGACCCCTTTAGATCATCCTCCAATTTGACAACAGACTTTAGACCTAAGGAATATTTAATGTCCACAATGGGGTAATTTGCGGTACAGTGCATGAAACAATAAACATTATGTAGACACAAAACACAGAGCAAGACAACAACAAAAGTCCATGATTATAATCTATCAATAATTAGATGTAGTTTGCACATCTGTGTGTATTGCACTCCCTCCGTCTATGGCTTAACATAACCTCCTCCCTACCCTATAGCCCTCTCTACACAGAGATGGTGCTATAGAGTCGCTACAAAGTCCCCTCTTTACACCTCCTTTGCATTTTTACACAAAACAAACAGTGACGGTGTCATGCCACTACATTGTGTGATTTTTGATAGCATGCCGGCACCCTGGAAGCAAAAGAGGCGTAATGGGCGTGACATGTAACACAGCAGTGTTGGCCTCTAGTGTGACATATAACATATGCGTCGGCAGCACTTTGTAAACAACAGCAATGGCATAATAATCATTTACCGTCCCTGTTATATGGTGGCTGATCTCGTCCTCTGCTCTGAGCATAAGGAGCTCCCGGACCTCATTGTTTTCCCAATTTGTGGACATTTTCAGTTGTTCTTCTTTTTGAGTTAGCTGCTAACTGCTGGTAGCTGCTTTTTAAACTTCCCGGCGTTGGGTCGCACACATAACATGTCAAAACATCATCTCATCTTATGTCCTGTCTTGCTGGCTGTCCCTATTACACAGACGTTGTTTCAGCGCTCTTACTTCCTCTGATGCTGACTCAAAGACGAGACAACCCTGATCTCCCATTCCGCATTTGTACGTTTTATACAGAACAGCAAGGCGGAATAACAGCGTGAATCCCCAACTTAAAGAGGCAGTCCAAAGGGGGCTTCTGTTACATGTTGCCCTACTACTACTTGTTAGGGCTTGATCACCGACCACAGGTGGTTATGAGGACCCTCTTGAAATTGTCGGAATTATCTAAGTTGGGTTATTGCTGTAAGAATAAATGACTTTTAACTGTTGGTTCTGATCTTAGGATGTCTGCATCTGTGACAAGAATGGAGTGTCTGGAGTTCCACTGTCAGCATGGTCAGACACAGGTGGTACTGATGGCACAGATAGCTCTGTGAAAACAAGACCACTGCACAGGTGTTCATTCGAAGGCTCGTGCAAAAAGAAAAGCAGGTCAATCTGATACAAAAGTTTATCCTGGCTCAGCTCTTGCTGCAGAGCCGTGTACCACAGACAAACATAGTGCAGCACCTAATCAAACATATGAAAGTGCACATATTGGACTTGATACCTTTATTGAATCCCTTTTAGCATACTGCCAATTTTACTGTTGACTGAGGCAGAGGAGAAAATGATTGAAAACTTTCTACTTGAAACTGTAAAACCCTGCCCTGGAGGAGTATAAACATCTTTTCTTTTTGAGTCTGATGAGAAACTGGACTTCCTGGACTGGTTTGTATTACATCTTCTGGTACCTATAGCAACACGCTCACTCTGACACAGCTACTGGTGTTTTTTGATGCAGTGCTATTATCGGTCAGAGCGTGGTCTAACCCACACCTCTGTGTTCGTATGAATGGGGTCTGAGTCCGTTTTGTTACCCCCGTGGTTTTAAATGGTTAACTGGCCACGACTCTCACATCTCTAAGTCGTATATGTGATCAGTGGACCTGAACACGGCATAATTGACAAACGGCAAGAATGTTAGGAGACCCTGCAGGGGCGGCTGCTGAATGCCTGACTTTGCAGCGAACACTCTAGAAATACTCTGCTGGCTGAGAAAGGCCTTTTGTACTGAAGTCTGTTCCTCCCCTGCGTGCCTGTGTGTCTTTTACTGTAATAACGACGGAGAATCTGAGGGAGGTAGGGAAGCGAGAGAATGATGGAGAGGTGTAAGAAGAGTAAACTCGTGACTCATCAGGCGCAGTGGAAAAGGGTTCACTGAGTCAGAGATGAGGCAGGAACATTGGGTGGTGGATGAGCCATGGGACGGATGGGAATAGATGACTGTAGGTAGATAAAAAAAAAAAAAGTCAGGCAAAACTGGATCAGGCAGTTTATGAACTTCATGGCACCATAATGACTGGATAGTTTTGTGCACAGCATTTTTGTTATTTAAATACCCAGTAAACATCGTCATTGTCATTATTCTTGCACTGATCACATGTTGGGTGCTGTATTTAAATGACTTTGTTGTTATGTAAAAGGCAGCACAATATGTTGTTTACATTTACAAAACAAATACAAGTGATTGTTGGTAATGCTCACAATGTGAAGTTAGTAGCATACTGTAGCTAGCAATTAGTCAACTGTCTTTCTTTTTTTTTTTACATTGAGTTTGAGCATTTGAACAGGGGCTGCCAGGATGTTCAGGGTGGCAGTGTCACTCACGTCATTTAGTTTTTAATTAATAAGCAAAGTTATCCTCCGAGCAGGAATCAGATGGATCAGAAATGTGCAATAACATTTTTTGCTGACACTACATATCAAACAAAAGCTAGAGACTGTATCGTATTATGTTGCTGTGAGCTGTAAATCTACCCCTTCTAAGCAGAAGGCAGAAGATAACGTAACTCAGAGCCAGGCAAAACCTCTCTTCCTCCAGGCAGCTGCCTCCGTCTCACTCAGACTCACCCTGGGTCTGGGTCAGCAGCTGCCTGTACCAGAGAGTGCTCACTCTGTGGCTACATCTGGGAACCGAAACACCCCCAGAAGTACACTGCACACTGACTGAAAAACCCCCCCAATAATAAACAAAAATGACTTGCTTGACTTGAGGAATCTCAGTCGAATGAGAGGTTGCCGACTGAAGATTTGAATTTTTGACTTACACGTTGGCAGCCCAAATATTTGCTTATATTACAAAGTCACAAATTTACGAGAAAAACACCTCCAGGGCTTTCTACAAGAAAGTCAGGTGTCGTCATATTAAGAGCGACAATAACCACGTAGCGAGGAAGTTATGGTGGATGAATGGGTCAGGCACAGTACTTAATTAGTACGTAATTAGTTGACGTATTATTTTTAGTTTTTAGGATGTATAAAGCTGCTGAATGCACACTGTGTACATAGACTTTAGCAGGATAGGTTAATAGGCCGGTTTGTGTTAATGTCACATTTTGACGATGCGAGGGAGCCCAGGAAGCCATCTCGGACGCTGGCATAACTTTCATTTTAGAATTATTTTTGAACCATAAAGGGACGTCTTGATTTGACTTTCAAACAACAGTCATTCAACATCTTGTTTGCTGGGATTCATTGTTTGCTGATGGCGTCTGTGGTGTAATGAGGTTGATCCGACTTTGCAAAGTGAAGCGATGTGAACCGTTGACAAAAAGAAAAAAGTCCGGTAAATTTGTGACTTTAATTTCAGAAAAAAATCAAGTCCTTTTCTTTTTGCCTTTATTTGGTAGGAAAGCGTCAACATGAAAGGGAGAGGGAGGGGATGATATGAAGCAAAGGGTCGTAGGTTGGAATCGAATCCACAGCCACTGCGGCAAGGACATAGCCTTAGTACATGAGGCGCTCACTCCACCAAGTAAGTGGTGAACTGAGTGTCCCGGCTTTTTTTTTTTTTTTTTTACGTACAGTGGCCCTAATACGTCGTCATAGATTTGCACGTACTGTAGTGTTGCATCCCTAACATGAAACGTTTCATGTGTTGTTTGACCTGCATTAATCAGCCAGGTTTGTCATGTTCCAGATGGTTGAGATTTTTGACACATTCTCAAAATTGTACCAACCCTGCAAAGTGCTGGTGAAGGACAGATGTTACAGAATAAGATTTGTAACTGAATGTGGTTCAAAGCACTGCTTAGAAAGTGTATGTACCGCACTCAGAATATCTTTCCTGGTAAATTAAGACTTTTAGCTTTAGCTCGGCCTCAGAAGTGCATCTTTTTAGGCAGAGCTGCTTTGATTCATCTCTTTCGTCTGTCCGTTCATCGATTGCCCCCTCCATCCTATGTGTTAACGGCCCTGTGATGCTGACTCTTTTTTCCTCTCAGTCTTGATAATGTTTCTGTATTGATTTCAGTGCCCAACTGATGCGGGTCCTTTGGATCTGCCATTGACATTTGAAGAGTGAAATTGTCTAATTGATTTCAGAGAGGAGCCTCTGAAGGCGTACTGTTTCCTCATATCACACTGCTCTAACAAACTTTAAATTGTACATTACACTGAGGGCCATATCCTTACCCTATTTGAAATGTATAATATTATACATAAGAGTCTCTGATCTGCTTAATCTCCAGTGGATTTACAGTGCAAACAGACTTTATCTTGGTTGTTTGCTGAACACTTCACTCAAATGACTTGCTTCCTCTCACACGTGGTTTAAGTGTTTCTGCTCTGCTTCATGATCTGTTTCTCTGGCAGAAAACAAATCTTGTCTGTTTACATATTCAACAGGTCATATCTGAAGGCGGTTATCATGCACATTTGCCTCAAGTCCAGATTTTGAAATAGTCATGACTTTAAGTGATGGATCCTGACAGCTTTCAGAATTCATAACAGCTGATTTTAAAAAAATTCACAAAAACAGGATGAAGTCTGAAACCACACAGTTGAGTTGCCCACATGACAGACATCACACGCCTGACAGCAGCTACCTCACGTGTTTTCATTTGACTGTTTTTTACAATTCAAATCTGACCAAACCGTTTGTGAGACCTGTTAACGTTGTGTGCCACAGCTGTTCTTCGGTGACTGCGAAGGTGTCAAGTTCAAAAGCAACCAGGTCACAGCAGGCCTGCATTTGAAAACGAGGGGGTTGAGCAGGGTCATTATGTCAGTGTGCCTCTCATTCACTGTCGCAAACACTCCTTTCATCTCCTGTAAGCTCACTTCTGATGAGTTTACACCTGCACGTTTAACCATAGTTATCTGTGTTCTCTTTGCAGGTGTGGCACGTATAGCACGAGGTAGAGGACTGCTCCCCCCTCCCCCCTTCCCGTGTTGCCCTGTAAGAGAGACCAGAGTCCGTGTTTTGTTTTTGTTTTGTTTTTTTTTTCTGCCCGGACACAACCCGCAACATTGTGAATTCATGATCACATGACCGTGGATATGGACGCAGTCCTGTCCGACTTTGTCCGTTCCACTGGAGCTGAACCGGGATTGGCCAGAGATCTGCTAGAGGGTGAGTTACAGAGCATTTCATTATTTGTTTCTATAGTTTTCTTAATGACTGCTGTCCTCCTGGGACTAAACAGTGGGTCCTAAGTCAATAGGTATATTATGTGATGTAACTGACACACTGTCCTGTGCATGTGCGACACATTAAGTACATACAACAAAGCAAACTTGGAGTGATAAATGGAGTAGTGATGGAGAAGTAAAAGTCCTGAGTTCAAAATGTTACTTTAAGGTCCAGTGTGTAGGATTTAGGGGGATATATTGGCAGAAATGGAATAGAAAAAAAAATGAATGTTTCCATTAGTATATAATCACCTGAAAATAAAATTTGTTGTGTCTTTGGTACCTGAGAATGAGCCGTTAATATTTACATAGGGTGCGGGTCCTCATCTATAGAGATCGTCGTCACTGGCTCTAGATAGGGACATTCGCATTTTCACGTTGGCCACCATAGTTAGCAGCCCATGCACAATGAGAGCGTCAGAAAACTTGGATTTTTTTTTTTTTAAACATAAAACTGCCTTGTTCAGTGTTTTTACCAGTTTAAATTAGGGGGTTCATGTGTTTTGGAAAGGAAGAGACCTCTGTAAATAATTTAGCTCCTGGTGAAAAACTCATGAGTGTCTGAATTTTATGTTGTCAGAGAAAAGAAGGTGAGCACACATTAGCAGGTGCTGGGCTAGCGGCCCGTCTCCGACATGCCAAATAGCGTCAGAGAAACACATTTGAAATGTGAAACTGCTTTATTCAGTGTTTTTACCGGGTTAAATCACTGGGTTTGTTTTGGAGAGGAGGAGACCTCTGCAGATAATTTGGCTCCCGGTAAAAACCTCCTGAACATCTGGATCAGAAATAAGGTGAGCGCACGTTAGCTGCTGGGCTAGCAGCCCGTCTGCAACGTGTTGAACAGGGTAGGAGAAACACTGTTTTTGGGTTGTTGTTTTTTTTACATAAAACTGCTTTATTCAGTGTTTTTGCCGGTTTTAATCACCTGGTCCATTTGTTTCGGAGAGGAATAGACCTCTGGGGATAATGAACACTGGTTGTAATCTGCAATCCTCACCGCTAGACGCCATTAAATTCCTTCCAAATTTTACACACTGGACCTTTAAGTAAAAGTGCAGAAATATTATCAGCACAATGTACTCAAAGCATCAAAATAAAAGTACATATTCTGTAGAAGGCTCCTTTCACAGTGTTACATCATCATCATCATCATTTTAGTATAGAATATTATTCTGTTTTGATCAATAGCATGAATAATGTGAGAACATTAGAGATGCACCGATCCAGCTTTTTCAGTTTCGATACCGAGTATCAGCCGATACCGATCCGAAACCACAATTGACCTAAAAAGCTATATACCTTTACATGTAGTACAGAAAAGACTAGAGGCATCAGGTGTTGATGACTACACTGTTCTTTCCTAAGATAAAATGAAACAAGATGAAACATATTAATTCAATGATGAACTATTTATTTTTAACAAAAATAAACAATTGTGTGGGGCGTCAGTGGCTTAGTGGATAGAGCAGGCACCCCATGTACAAGGCTGTTTCCGCAGCGGCCCGGGATCGATTCCAGCCTGTGGCCCTTTGCTGCATGTCATTCCCTCTCTCTTTCTATCAATTAAAGGCAAAAATGCCCTAAAAAAATATCTAAAAATAAATAAACAATTGTGCAGCAGCAGTTGTAATAGTGTGAAATACCTCCACACAGCAGATTCTCTCCTTCACTCCATGACGTATGACGTAGCTCGCGTCGCAATAGATTTAAAGGGAAAGGATCGCCTCAGGTATAGGTTCCATTCTGCGATACCCGATCCATCTATTTTGATGATATCGAGGCCGATATTCAATCCAGATATCGGATCGGTGCATCCCTAGAGAACATTTTTAATGTGATTAGTCAATGTGGAGCCAATTTGAGATACTTCCTCTACTACCGAGTAGGTTAATAGTATAGTACTGCATCATGTCATTTAAACAAATTAGGGATGCACCGAATATTCGGTAACCGAATATATTCGGCCGAATATTGCAAAAAAACACACATTCAGTATTCGGTGGAATAAGTGAAAAGCAAGGCCGAATAATAGCGGCGTGTTTTGATAACGCAATCAAACAGCGTGCGGTGACGGACGGAGTAGAATGTCGGCAGTGTAGCGATATTTTACTCCGTCCATCACCGCACTCGCATTTGCGAGTTTTGTGCAGGCAAAATAAATCATTCAGCTGTGTGAGTACAGATTTCAACCAGCAGCAGAAACGAAACGGTGAATCCCGCCAGTTGTGGGTTGAACGGGGGTCACAGACACGGACAGGAATACGTATTCCTATCAAATACGATGGCGCATGATAACGGCTTACCGGCGACGGAGAAGTCCGGCTCCAGGTGAATAACTTGTTGTCATGACTGCCCAAAAGTACCTGAACAGCCGAGCCATGGCGGCACACAGTATGTGTCGTATCAGAGGAGAAACGAGCCGTTCACATTTCTCTCTTTTAGTCCTTCAGTGGCAGGTAACGGCCCACAAACCTCACCGCACTTTAGGGACTGTTCTTTACTTATGAAGGGACTTGTCAGGGGAGGAGGGTGGCTGGTTGATTTTTATTTCATTTATTTATTTTATTTTGATCCCCCCTATGTTAATCACTTATTGATGCTGTTTTTGAAGTATGAATAAGTCAATAAGTAATTTATTCCATTGAAATATCATTGATGTATTATAGAAAAGTGATTTATCTTTTTATAAATGAAAAAGGCACATCTGCCTCATTTTTGCTGTGGTATCATGATACTACTCAGAACCGTGATACTTTCACTGGTATCGTACCATGGATCCCAATTTTGGTACCGTGACAACACTAATCTGGAGGGGGTTCATCTGCAAAAACTAATGAAAAACTAAAAAACGGCATTCGGTGTTCGGTACTCGGTATTTGGCCAAGGGTTTAATATTATTCGGCTTCGGCCACAAATTTTCATTTCGGTGCATCCCTAAAACAAATATGTTCTTATGTAAAAGTAATGGTCAAATAAATTTAGTAAAGTACTAAAGAAGCATAAAATGGAAATTCTCAAGTAAAGTAGTATGAGTAAAGTACTCATATTGTACTTCAGTACAGTACCTGAGTAAATTTACTTAGTTACATTTCATCATACTGAATCTAGTTCTCGCTGCCTCCTTCCCTTATGAGACAAAGAGGGGAGGGAGGTGGTTGGGGGTGAACCTGACAGCTGGTAGTGTTATGCGCAGCAGTTAAATTGACCGCTGTCTCAGTCAGTGCTTCTGGCTTGTTACTGTTAATTAGACATTCATACACTAACAGAAGGAAGGTATATTTGGAGTCAACAGGGCTCCTGTTGCCTAGCAGCAACACAAGTTGCAGATAAGAATATGGGTTAAAAATGTAATGCAATGCAGTGAGCAGCAGCAGCAGCAAGCCAGCGAGCCGAGACGTGCCCCAAATTCTGATATTTACCCAAGTGAAGGAATGTGCCAGTGGCCTTTGCATAAGATAAGGCAGTTTATGGTTGCATTGACTCGTGGTAAATATTTAAACTCACTAAGGATGTGTCATTTGCTGGACGTACAAAGTAGATTCAGGTTGTCATGCTGGACCCGGTGGCTTAGACAGATGTTGTTCCTCACCCTGTCTGTGTCTGTAGGCAAGAACTGGGATTTCACTGCCGCCCTGAGTGACTTTGAGCAGCTACGACAGGTGCATGCTGGGAACCTGACTTATTCGTTCGCAGAGGACAGGACGTATCTGCCACCCGAAAAGGAGATGGCCAGGGTAGGGCGGCCTGTGCTCCACCGCCAAGATGAGGTGGTGCAAGGTGAGGCCACCAGCAAGTGACATGTTTGGCAGCTAGTACACTAGTGCTGGGCTCAGAAGGTGTTAAATGAGGACACATACTGATGTAAAGCACCAAACAGCAGACCTGAACAGTTATCAGTAATATGTAGCTTGTTAAAATATACTTAGACTGACACCACCTTTCCTCCACATCTTCTGCCACTGTCTCTTAGCAGCTACAGAAAAGCGTCTGTCGAGGGGAATTTCCCACGCCAGCTCAACCATCGTGTCCCTGGCGCGCTCTCACGTCTCAAGCACTGGAGGTAGCAGTAATGAGCCACTTCTGGACACGCCCCTGTGCACTTTCCAACTACCAGACCTCACCGTGTACCGGGAAGACTTCCGCGGCTTCATCGAGAGGGACCTTATCGAGCAGTCCATGATGGTGGCCTTGGAGCACGCTGGTAAGAACTCAACACCAGATTCTAGGTTTAACTGCATCATATTTTTTAACACATCCATCCATATGTACAGCCAAACATAAATTAAGTAAGATTTCAATATTTCCATTAGCCTTGCTTCCTTGGAAGATATTTTGAAATGTCACAGTAGGAAAAGCAAAGGTGTTAACAACAAAATGAATGATGGCTGAATTCAACTTAGCTTGTTCGGTTTCAGGGTCGTGCCATTGTACATTTTACGCTGCCTTTTCAAGACGGGAATGTTGCATCGTTATACCGCCTCACTGCTCTGTAGAATAAGTACGAGCAGAGAATGGGGAGTTGTGCTGCTTTTAATCCAGCAGTGGAGGTAGTAACAGTGATAAGCTGACGTCTGTTTTAAAGGGACAGTCAGCAGGATGAGGCGAATGTGACATTTTGATGTCCTGCTATGTGTGCGACCCATCACGGGGAGATTTAAAAAGCAGCTGGAAGTAGTTAGCAGCTATCTCAAAAAGAAAAACAGCAACCAAAATGTCTGAAAATTGGGAAAACAATGAGGTCCGGGAGCTCCTTACCATCTGAGCAGAGGACGAGATCAACCGGCATGTATTAGGGACAATAAATGATTGTTATCAGCAGGTTACGACTACTTCCTGGTTCGAACACGGGCTTGGGGAGCCCTTCTGTTTCCATGTTCTCTCTGTGTCAACGTGGGTTTCCTCCAGGTGCTCCAGCTTCCTCCCACAGTCCAAAGACATGCAGGTTAATTGGTGACTCTAAATTGTCCGTAGGTGTGAATGTGAGTGTGAATGGTTGTCTGTCTCTATGTGTCAGCCCTGTGATAGTCTGGCGACCTGTCCAGGGTGAACCCTGCCTCTCACCCAATGTCAGCTGGGATAGGCTCCACACATTAACGGGGGAAACACTCTCTGACAGTGGAACACACTGGCATGCTATCTAAAATCATACAATGGACGGTATTAGGCTGGCATAATGGAGGAACTTTGTTGCGACAGTTTTGCGGGATCTCCGTGTGAATAGGTCTACTGCCGTGAATAACAGGGATACTTTAATACTGCAGAACAGAGCCATTTTTGTTGTTATTAGCTGCACCTGTGCTTTTCCTAAATGTCTACTGTGATGAGGCCTTTTGTCCTAAACCCAGAGTAAAATCTTATCTACCAACTTTTATAAGTGTGGATGTTTTTTGGACAGACATATTGTGATTAAATTGTTTTAAAAGAAGATCATTTTTAAGGGAAAATGTTTCATTTGAAAAGCACATGTCTGCTGTCATAAAATGGAAACTATTCTATATTCTATACAGAATCATGTGGCATCTTATTTTCCAGCATGGAAATCTAGCTTTGACACAATGTGATTATCTTCCAAACATCCTCATTTTCTCCATCTGTGAGGTGCTACATGGCAGTTGTTTTGGATCAGTGCTGTGTCATATTTGTAACACAAACAGGTGAGTTAGGTTTTTCCTATTTGCCTGCAGGGCGACTGAACTGGTGGACTAAAGTGGTTTCAAACTGTCAGAATCTGCTGCCGCTGGCAACAAGCGGAGACGGAAATTGCCTGTTACACGCCGCCTCGCTCGGTGAGTATCGCAGACCTTTCAAACGAGACCCCAGCACCGTGCAGGTTCACACTCCATTAGCATTCATTGAGAGAGCTTCATTGTTGGTTTAAGCACTAATTGCATTTTACAGTGTTGCAGTGCACATTCACTTAGCCTTTGTGGCCCACTTAGGAGCCCTAGCACATAAAATTAATAATGTCCTAACTAATGTGAAGCCATCGTTCAAGCCCTTGTTGTGCTCCTGGGTAGCTGATGTGAAAGTAATAGTCGTGCTTATCCTGTGCTTTTTAAAAGATATTTACAGGTTTAAGGTGAAACATAGCTACAAATTTAGGTTTTTATTTAATTTATTCATTTACAGTTAATTTATGAGAGAGAATTTGTGTCTTTTAAACATTTCAACACTAAAGAAATACAAAAAAAGACTCTGAAACAGCAGCTGCATTATTTTCACGTGCAATTATTCACAGGTTTTGTTTTCTGATGCAGGTATGTGGGGTTTTCATGACCGGGACCTGATGCTACGGAAGTCCCTGTATGCGCTGATGGATCACGGGTTGGAGAGGGAGGCACTGAAGCGCAGGTGGAGGTGGCAGCAGACCCAGCAGAACAAAGAGGTCTGTTATAGAGGCTGCACATTTCTCCAGGCAGTTTTTGCAACTCTGTGATGACTGTATTAGGGGAGTGTTAGTCTAAAGCATGAAGACTTGTGAACTTGAGAGTGGTGCCTTTTTGATTCATTTGACCAAATAGGAAAAAACAAACATGGACAATGAACAAGTAAAGGCCTTTACATGCTTCCCATACCAGCGTGCCCGCCTGCAGCTGCTCACACGTCTGCAATAGAACATTTGAAATGTCAAATGCACACAGCGCGCTTTTGTGTATTAGTTTACTGTGTCCCATGCAATCCCAGCTCTTTCAAAACACACAAGGTTTTTTCTGCGTAGGCAATTACGAGGCGGCTGTCCCCGTTAAATTTCATGGCGCCTCCAGCTCTCAACAAAACTCTTGACAGTTGTCTTCATTGTAAACACTGTTCACTAACAAACATGGTGGATTTCTGTGATTTGTAACTGCAATCGCTGCATTTAGCTGATGTGGTGATGCTTTATTGGATTCAGCACAGTGCATCGGGTAAGGTGTTACCAAAAGTGCCATAGAGGAAGAGTTTTGCAAATCTTGAGTTACCTTCTGGCTTCGACCCTGTTTTTGCTTCAGCAAAGCAGGGGCAACAATTATTCTGCTGCTAACGTCATTGCAACCACAGCAAAGAAAATCATGAAGGAAAACAAAACTCCTTTTCTCTGCCGTTAAATATTTAAAAGAATACTACACAGAAGTGTTGGGTACTGTTTGTAACCTCGCTATATTTGCATTTTTTCGATGCTGTGTCTCATGGATGCGTGTTGCTCATGGTTTGGCAGCTGGTCACTACCTTTTTATAAAGCCCCAACCTCACCTGAGCACTGTGGAGCCACACGACCATGAACAACCCAAACACAGAAAATAAGACAAATATAAGAAAATTCAGGCAGAGGGCAACGGCTCTGCAGAAATAATACACCGCCATACACTTCTAGTGGGCCATAAGTGATGGCTGAGAGGGATTATGTCTGTATGAGTCTATACATTGAGTTTTTTTTTTAGAAAATTCCTACATAGTATATCTTTAAATATAATTTTTTGTTGCCAGCTGGCGTATATAAATGCAGCTGCAAATGGCAGTCTGCATGAAAAAATTGAATTTCCCCTCAGGGGGATTAATAAAGTAAGAATATAAAAAATTAAAGGATTAAATAAATTAAAATAATTAAAATAAACTATTTAAAAAAAACTACAATATTTTCACGGGGGAAATGTCAGGAAAAGAAAAACTGATTTTTAATAATGAACTTTTTTTTCCCCACTTTATTGAAAATAAGTGTTCCATAATATGACATTAGTTCATTACGATACGAAAACTGGACTCAAACATATACTGATAAAAGCAAATAATTTAAATTATGCAGAATAATTAAAATTAAAAGTAAAAAAATAAATAAAAGGATAAGCTATTTTCCAAAAGTGTTTGAGAGGGGATTACTTTAAAAAAAATGTTTTATTATTCTTAAAATCCTTTAAAAACAGTAGGACATCTAAATTTTTGTGAATAATATTTTGCCAGCAGAATAAAATCACTTTATCAGTATTTGTGATCATGTTGTTAGTCTCAAACGAAGCTCAACCAGGTCATGTGATCTGCTACTTCAGTGCACTTTAATATCAAATAATACTGTGACCACAGATGAACATTTAACATCCAAAAATTCTTCATATAGACACTACCAATAACTGTTCATGTATCCATTTCACAATTTGGCCACAATTTATCAATAATTGTCATTTTTTTCTAATCATAATTATTAGAACTCCTAAAAATATGTTGCTTGTAAAAACCGTTTGTCTGAGCTAGTTGAAGGCACATTACACATGCATGTGTGTGCACATGAGCAGGAGGGCACCACCTCTGCCTTATTGTAAGCCAGGAAAACCCTGAACACATCGACACACCAAAGGCAGACAGGACAACATTGTGTTGCTGTGAACTTTGTTCAGTTCTGAGAGATTTCCAGTCAATGTGTGCAGGTCATACTGGCTAATGTGGTGCACCAGTCCTTTGAATTCTGTCTGTTCATCGCTATGGGAGTTCTGTCGCAGTATACTAAATATTTGTTGCTGTAAAAGTGTTAATCATAGACATGTCATATCATTAAAGGTAACTCTTTAGTTATTACCCACGGTTGTATCAGTTATTAGAGACCAAAGGGTGGGACTCTGAGTGTACATTAACTGAAACACTGTTAACACTGTAATGATACAACAAGCGTGTGATAGGTCTCACTCCTTATTTAGACAAAATCAAACCAGCTGAAATAACTTTGCTGAGCTCTGTGAAGCTCGAAGCCCACTCCCTGTTCCATGCGGCTCTAAAAGAGCTGCTCCCTTCTGTTGGCCAAGTAAGAGCTTGAACCTACAGCTGCAGCTTGTGGCTGTATTTTTCTGTTTGCATTCACACCGCCAATAAGAATGCTGAAGTGACATAAGCCGGTTGGCAGTTGGTATAACAACGTCACGTTTGCTTTGATGAGTCAAAATCGTGTTGTATTCCCACTGTCACATATATGCTCAGTCAGTCCCTTTGTGTTTTCTTCTATTTCATTTCAAGCTGTTGTGTTGTCTGTTGTTTACAAGGCTAACAACTTTTTTTAAAAGTGGTGGTTGCCTGAGCTGCATTGGCTGTGTTCGACCGATCAACACACACTTACACCACTCAAGGTGCCTCTTGTACTTGGAGAGTACCTGCTCTGAAATAGGAGCTAAAAAACAGTCTTTCAAAACAGCGTTCTAAGAACTACAATCATCCCTAGTTCTTGCGATGCGGACACAATCTGAAAGGGAGGTTCTTAGAACTATGAAAAAAAAGTTCCTCTGAGCCGAAAACGCCTATTGACTCTCTTCCCCTTGAAAGCAAGCATAACAGCACACTGAGCATGTTTTTCAAAGTGGCTGCAGACAGCGTGCAGACACCCACAGATGAGATGCCACACGAATGACTGCCTAATGTTCAGCCATTCTTCAACAGCTTCCACTGAGGTGTCCTTTAGCAGATCAATTAAACCAAAGTTGCTCTCACAGTGGGCAGTGTCGAGGACTGTGGCTGCACTGGGATGCTTTCTTGTCTTATTGTGCTGCAGGTGAAAAACATTTCAATAAGTTTCCTTCTGCCCATATGTGGAGGTTAAATCATGATACCGATGAGCGTTCTGTTGCTACTGTGTGAACGACACAGGGGTTAATAAAGGCTCTTAAATATCTTTCCTCAATTGTCAGTATGTACCCTTGTGGTAAGATGCCATAACGTCAGCGCATGCTTTTGTGACATTTGACACTCCCTCTCTAAATGGCAAATGTGTGTGTGCATGTCCTTCCTTTCTCCTCAGTCCGGTCTGGTGTACACGGAGGAGGAGTGGCAGAAAGAGTGGAATGAACTGTTGAAGCTGGCCTCCAGTGAGCCGCGAATACACTACAGCACCAACAGCACCAACGGGTAAGGTCTGGCTCGGACAATGCGGGGACTGTTACCCCAACGCACACTTAGTCACACTCATGTTTTTATTCATGAACAAACAACTGCGCTCACAGTCAGAACTGAGTGGCTGGCCCTCATTTTAGTCAATCTGCTATTTACTGTACCAAGCATAAGTTCAGTGGGTTAGGTATACTGAAGCTCCACAATACAAACGCTTTGTTTAAATGTGGTTTCACCTTTATGTGTTTATGAATGTGGCCCCCCAAAAAGCCTACAGTGCGCTTTTTTTTGTTATTATTACTCATAAGGAATCTATTACAAAGCAAGCAATATTTGATTATCTCTGGTCTTGTCCTCTTTCACTAAAAGCAGTGTTGTTGTCTTCAGGGCGGAGTCCTCAGATGAACCAGTGTACGAGAGTTTAGAGGAGTTTCACGTCTTTGTCTTGGCCCACGTCCTCAGGAGGCCCATCGTGGTGGTGGCCGACACCATGCTGAGGGACTCTGGAGGAGAGGGTAAATAGCCCGGAGCCTCGCATTGCTAATGCATCATGTTCTGCATTTCATCATATTTTTCACAGTTTCATCATGTTAGTCATCCTCTATGTACCTCGGATAAATTAGGTCTGTCATTTACAGAATTTGCACTGCACTTAGCAGAAATCCGCCAGGAAGGATTTGAAGGAAAACATTTTTTTACTAAGATTTCAGTGACTGATGACTTGCCCAAGTTGTCCCGAAGAAGTAAACACCACCCGTCTGGTATCTTAAGCAGAGTAAAACAAACAATGTGAATGGCTGCCAAATTCCGTGTGACCCATTTCTGTCACACAAAACATAGTGCATAACTTTTCTTTACAAAAAAACAACTTACAGCACTCCTGTGAAGCAGCAGCCTTAATAGTTTGGTAATTGCAGCAGCTGTTAATTTACTTTGCACTGTTTTGACACCTCAGTGCTGATTTACTGAAATCAGAGGTGACAGCAGTTTTGTTGTGGAATTAATGCAACTGTCATAATTGGCTGGAAATTGGAAGTAGATATAAATTAACCAACAGCAAGTTAAAGCAGACCTTTTATGCTTTTCTGTATTTTGTGTTTTTTATTTAATGTTACAGTGTTGAATGTTCATATTAAACATGGCCAAAGTTTCAAATAATGAAGGAAATGTATGTAGAAGTAATCTACATAAAGACTCAAACAGTTTTTTGTTTTTTTTTTAACTCTGGGGACAGTATGACATCATAACATGACGGTTTTCTTTTATATGGTCATCCACCCCAGGCACGCTTCTGCAAGTATTTACATCATAGAGTGCTGCAGGAATGAGTCCTAAAACCTGGAAATAAGTTAGCATTTTGCACTCCTGGTTCCCTCCCAAAGTCAGTGGGTTTTTGGTTAGATGTCTGAAATAAGGTCTGTGGTTAACATAAGCTGAAAGACTTTCACGTTTTGTTCTACAGCATAAAAAACATCAGTAAATACCCCACTTGGGAACTTTGAAGCTTTTATGTGTCTTTTAAAAGGAGGTTGCTCACAAGTGGCTAAATGAGACTACAGAAAATCATCACGTCAACCACAGTTTTACAGCCGGTGAGGTGAAGTCATGCAACAGTAGTGTAGTTTGTTTATAGCCTAACGCTTTTTACTTCTGGCTGTTGCATTTAGGCTTAAAAAAACACAACTGGTGTTTTTGTTAAGGTTATCTTGCTGAACAAAATGTGTAAGTACCATCAAGGTTTGTTTGCTACCGAGCTTATTTTCTGCTTTAGTTTCTTGAAGACATTTCACCTCTCATCCAAGAGGCTTCTTCAGTTGTAACTGACTGGTGTTGAGTCGCAGGCTTTAAACTCTGTGTGGGTGTGAACCCAAAAGAGTGGTTAAGGTCACATGTGAGTCCTTGACCCACCCGGCCATCTTAGATGTCCTTAGGGTTAGATGGGTCCGGGTGGGAATGGGTGTTAAGTCGTCTGGGAAGAGATCCCAAGACTGCATTTTAAGTCGGAGATAAATGGTGTCGTAGGCCACCTCCTCTTTTAAACGATTGTCATTCCAGTTTGACATAGATGGCTTCTTTCACGGCTCTTTCAAACCATCTTTCTTCTCTGGCCAAGACGTGAACATTGCTGTCCTCGAAGGAGTGGATTTTGAAGCTTTTAAGTGTCTACAAAAAGAGGTTCCAAACAAGGAGCTAAATGAGACTACAGAATGTCATCACACTAAACATGGATTACAGCCTCGTTGTGGTGGTCATGCAACTGTGGTGTTTGTTTATACCCACCAAACATTAGCTTTTTCACTTATGGTGATTGCATTTATACTTAAAAAATCATAAAAATAGTTTTTATTTGTGAAGATTATCTCGCTGAACAAAACATAGAAGTATCAAAAACGTCCAATCCCAAATCCAGTGCAAATATCCCATTGGCTGTTTGTTGAGGGAACCAGGGTGATGTTAACTTCCAGGCTATCCTTCAAATAAACATCATCCCTGCAGCACTCCATGACGGTGCAGAGATGCAAAGATGTAGAAGACCTGGAAACGCTGACCAATCAAAGCAGACTGTGTCTTTTCGATAGGAGGGCTTAAAGAGACAGGCTCTAAAACGGAGCGTCTCAGACAGAGGGTGAATACAGGTGTTCCAACACAGACAGTATGAGAAAAATAAAGTATGATAACATGTTCTAATAGAAACCTTAAAGACAAGTACGAACCCTGAAAATAAGTGTAATAGGTCCCCTTCAAACACTGGTTTGATTTATCGATAGAGGATGCCTCCACGGTGAAAGCTCTTTTTTATTTTTGTCTCAGATCCCCTCGGTGCTATAGCGCCGGGAAACAGTCCTGAGGTTGTCCTTTTCAGATGTTTAATGTCCTTGTTACTCTTCCCTAGCCTTTGCTCCCATCCCGTTTGGAGGCATCTACCTACCACTGGAAGTGCCAGCTGCCAAGTGCCATCGCTCGCCCCTGGTCCTGGCATACGATCAGGCACACTTTTCTGCCCTGGTCTCCATGGAGCAGAGAGACAGCTCCAAAGAGCAAGGTAAAGCTCTGCATCATTCATCTTTAATATCATCTGAATATTGATTTTTTTTTTTTTTTTAGCAACCTCCTTGTAAGCAGTTGACATTTTAAATAATCAATCACGGGTGTAACACCGTTACATTAATTCCTCCTGAGAAGAGTTGCTGAGAATAAAAGCCCTCAAGTAATTGACATTTATTAATGTGTGCAGGGTTTAGAACCAGAGTTTCCTAACAGCACTAGGACCCACTTTACAGCTGGGTGCCTTTGCTTGATGGGTCAGTCTTTTTTTAAAACTGACTTAAGTGGTTTATTTAAGAGTGGGTGACTAATGATCACTGGGCTTTTGAGGATATCCAGTGATCTTTCTAGCTCAACACCAAGCCAGCAAATGATCCCCTTCCTGTGTTGAAGCTGAATGCTAATAAAGTCACAGATTTGTAGGTAAAAATGACTTTGTTGTCATGTAATATGCTCCAAATTAGATGAATACTTCACCCACAAAATGACCATTTGTATATCAGATACTCACCCCATGCTGCCTTGTATTTGCAAGGAAAACATTTTCTCGCATGCCTCCATGGTGAGCGAAGAATCCAAAAAAGGTGAACATTCTCCATGAATTGAATGGAACAAGAACAGCATTAACCAGCAGCAAAATGATATCAAAACACTCCTGCAGTATAATCAAAGTCTCATTTATCTGCACGTATGCTCAGTACTTCACAAACACGTTCATTTTTGGTAGAACAGTACAATTTGAAACAGGTCAGAACAAACAGTCTAATGCACGGCCAAGTAGCGTGTCTGAGCAAGCACGTGTTTGAACTCTGCTCAAACACAAGGCAGATATGTTTTATATTGTAACTGTTGTTAAAGGTGATTGCTAATTACTTCAGTTCATAATGTTCACCTTTTTTTTTTTTTTGGATTCTCTGTTGACCATGCGAGAAAAACTTTTCACAAATTCGAGGTAACACGGGGTGATTGATTATGAAAAAACTCTGAATACATGTGCTCACACTGAAGTTTCTGCACAAATTATAAGTTTATCCTTCAAATTCAAGACATTGGCCAGACGTCGAATTGTTTCCCGGTCTAAAAATACCAGAACGGACCATCCAAAAACAATATTGGTCAGACGGCACGGACTAAATGTGAAAATAGAAAGTGAACCAATTGATTGCACTCAGAAGTATTTCTGTCTGCAGACAATGCAGAGTGCTGGATTGAAATGTTTTGTCTTTTGTCTAAGAATACTTTCCCCCCCGTCTCTACCAGCAGTTGTGATCCCTCTCACCGACTCGGAGCACAAAATGCTGCCTCTGCACTTTGCTGTGGATCCTGGGAAAGATTGGGAGTGGGGCAAGGATGACACAGACAACGTGATGCTGGCGAGGTATAGTCTCCTTCTAAAATCAGCTCTCACATATTTACACCCTGTCATGTTTCTCAGCTCGAATGTATTCACGAGGTGCCTTTTACAAATGGATTCGTCAGAGGTGCTTTTAAAGGTCACAGATGATACAGATAAAAGCGAGAGTGGCACATGTTGACTTGCATGTGTACTCCCTTATGTACTCCCTACAGCTGTCCCTGTAGCAGAGAGTGTCAGTGTGTAGGGATTGACCCCTGACTCCAGATTAGCGACACCCAGTGCCACTGACAATAAGATTAGCTCTAAATACCTTCTATGAATGGACCAGGGAAGGAGCACCAAAATAGCAGCTCGGTAAAAATAACCTTCCACCTCATGTATGTCAGTTGATGACACTGTGGTTGTGTTATTCAAATGAAATGGTTTACAGAGATAATATTACACAAGTGACTGTTGATATTGTTTGGTAAGGTCATTGAGTTAAAAGGCCAATGCAGAACAAGAATGCACAACAGCAAGATGCTTTTAGTGCCATTACTGTACAATTCAAAGCCAAATTACTGTGTGTTGTGAAGCAGCAGCAGGTAAACACCACCCCTCTCACCAGATGACGACGGCTGTATGCATGCATTGATTTATTTAATCTTAATTCATTGTGCAGTTGCACGCAGCTCGTTCGTTCAACCCCTCCTTGCCCGCTTTTAATCTCTGTTTATCAGACCACAAATGAGACAACAGTTAGCTGCGAGCCACCCCACAGTCCCTTCGTCTCGCTTACCCATGAGGAAAGCAGGCACTAGCTCGGGAGACGGACTTTTGGTCAGCAGGTGTAGCAGTTCAAATTTGGGCCAGCGCAAACCCCCCCAGAGCTGAGTGTCACAGCAGGCTGGTGGCCAGCAGCAGCACAGGGTCTAACGTGTGTAACGGCAGCAACAGAAAGTTTACTGATCTGACAGGAAGTTGAGGCTGTCCGGTGTCCTGGAGCTGGCGGGGTTTGCCTCCAGAGCTGCTGCCCACTCTCCTCCCTGCGAGGTGGTCTGGCTCTTGCTAACGTTAGCTACATAAACGTGAACTTGAAGCCTCCGCTATGAGCCTTTAGCTCCGGTTGGCATAAGGCTAAACTACTAGCAACCTTTTCTCTCCATCTCTGAAATGCTTCGCAGATATTGACACACGTTTTGTTTGGTTTATTGTCAGACTCTTATCTTGATTAGTCTGTCTTTCTTTTTCAGGGTTCCTTTGCAGTGTGGGCAGTTGTTGCCATTGCTAGCATAACAAATGTCTCTGCAGGACTCTTCGCCATTGAATTAGGTTTTCACCTAAGCGATGTGCACACCTATCTGCATTTGTAGAACAGCGAATAGGAACACCCTCTCTCTGAAATGACCTGTGATTGGTCTGCTATCAAGGCCTAGATTTTCTAAAGCCTGAAAACAGAGCCAAGAGGAGGTGCAGAAGTCCAGTGTTATTTCAGAACACTTGAATTACAATATGCTCAAATTTATTTTACCCATTAACACCAAAAATAAACTGCTTACCTCAGCTTTAAAGAAGAGGACCAACGTTATAAAGTATATCAAAGTTGCGACCTCTACCATTAACATCTGTGTGTCTAAGCTCACAGTATGTTACTTCTTGTTGTAATGCTGCATTGTTTACTTTAATTTGTATATTTCTGTCGCTGGCTACCTCTGCATATTCCTCTGGATCTATTTTCTGTGGCTGAATATTTACCTATTGTTTCATGGTTTAGAATCCAACTTTTGATGGTTGTCCAATACTGTCTTACAGCACCACTATTAATAACATCATCAGCTTCCTGAACAACAACATAAATTATATTTCCATGAGTGCGACACAGGTGCTCTGGCAGAAAGTGTCGGTCTCCTCTCACTTAGCTTTGTTTCTCCCTCTTCCTCTTCCTCCCAGTGTTGCTCTCTCTTTGGAGGCGAAGCTCCAGATGTTACACAGCTACATGACGGTCACCTGGCTGCCCCTGCCCTGTGAGGTAAAGATAAAAGTCCACGCATCCATCCAGAGTCTTGTTTGCTCTTCTGCGGTAGAGAGGTTTATAAAACAAGTTCAGACAACAGGATTCGTCATAAACTTTATTGGACATCCTGGTTGTACAGAAGCTGCATTTGCAATGATAGAGTCAATAAACTAATAAATAAATTAGTGATAAAATAAACAGTGAATTATTTGTTTAACTGACCATGAAAGCTGGTTCAGAATTCCTGAGTCTCATTCAGTATTTTACCAGCCAAAAACAGAAACCCCAGCTTGTAATGCAATGTAAATAGACAAATGCCAAAGTGGTTGGTAGCCACTTACAGTTTGTGTTAATTTCCTACACTCATTATAAACAAGGGCAATATTTTTTTCCTTTTCCATCAGACCAGCTGTCCCCTGACTGCTGTACAACGCGTATGTGAAAACATACTACAGTGGGCCATTCAGGTCATAAAGTCACGCCATGCAAACACTGACAAAGCTCCTCTTGTGCGCCACATGCTAACAGCAGGGAGCATGGAAGGACAAGTTTCATGGCAGTTTCATGGTTGTGCTGCAGGGTCTGGTTGCCAGACAGGAAACCCTGTATTAGAATAGAATTTTGGGGGGTTGTTCTGTTTAGAAATGCTAGCAGAGGATAGCTGTGTGATGGTCAGTATTACTGAAATATGGGGCATTCTCTAAGTACTTCTCGTTTAAGATAGCACGTCATCATGTAGGTCATGTCCAAATACAGCATTGTTTATTTTAGAGCTTCCTTATTTTGTTTGTAGAGAAGATAAGACATTTGGAAATGGAGTCAGTTTGTTTCTGCAAAAAAAAAAAAACAGCTCTATGATTCACTCATTTCACATCCTTTTCCTCCCATACCTGAGGCACATGTGCGTTTGTGCTAGAGTTTAGCCAGAACTCCCTTTTTTCCCATTTCTGATGAACATTGTCTTATTTGTTTTCTTTTCCATTATTACATGGTCAGTAGATTTGGGCCTGATGTGCATTTTCCTACAGTATTTTTCCACTGTCTTATGTTTGTGCTTTGTTTGCTCACAGCAAGCCCCTCTGGCCCAGCCCGAGTCGCCCACAGCATCGGCAGGAGAGGATGCCCGAACGCCTCCTGACTCAGGAGAGTCAGACAAGGAGTCAGTCAGCAGCAGCTCCAATGGCAACGGAGACACAACCACAGGATCAACGGTCAATGGAGGAGGGTCCTTGGCCAAGAACAGCTCCTCTTCTTCATCTAGTTCCTCCAGCAGTGGATCGGCAGGGGCAGGGACGGGAACGGCGGGGAAGGACAAAACCAAGAAGGAGAAAGACAAGGATAAAGACAAGAAGAGGGCAGACTCTGTGGCCAATAAGCTTGGAAGTTTTGGCAAGAGTCTGGGCAGCAAGCTGAAGAAGAACGTGGGCGGACTGATGACAGGAAAGAACGCTGGAGCCGGAGGTGCCAAGCAGGAGGGCGTGGAGAAGAAGAAGGGCTCGTTTAGGGGGAGGAAGGGCAGCAAGGATAGCTCGCCTTCAGCCCACGCCTCAGAGGATTCTGGGAAAGGCTCCCCCTCCTCAGGTAGCGAGCGTCTCAACGGAACAGGGAGCAGTATGAGCAGCAGCGGTGGGAGCAGCACTGAGAGCGAGAACTACAAGTACAGTGCTGATGTGAAGGTCAGCCTGGGCATCCTGCGAGCCGCCATGCAGGGTGAGAGGAAATTCATCTTTTCCAGTCTTCTCACGACCAGCAACCGACAGCCGTTCCAGGAGGAGATGATCCAGCGCTACCTCGCCGACGCAGAGGAGCGCTTTCGGGCTGAGCAAGAACAACAGCGCCGTGAAGCGGAGAGGAAGGGCGTCACCAATGGCATCCAGCCACCAAAGAAGGAGACAGTTGGAGGTTCAGAGCTGACATACCGGCCTTATGAGGCCAAAGAGGAGCTGTCGGAGAACTCGTCTCCTTCTTTCAACCAAGTCAAGTCCACTCCCTTGAGCCCCTCTATGTACTCTGGTGTTGTGCCCATCCCCCGGCCCTCCTTCATAGACCAGCCTCCTGCAGCAGCACCCCTCACCCAGCACCTTCATATGCACGGCTACATGGATACTCGGCGTCAGCTAGCCGGGGGCTCCCCAGCCACCTCCTACCCCGGCCTCCCCTCTTACGCCACCCTTCCACGACACTGCCCCACAACGCAGGGTCCCTCCCATCCCCAGTACAATAACTCACAAGGCCCCGCCTCCCTGAGTCCCTCTCGACTCGCACCCTCGTATCCCCCTGAGTTCGACCCACCGGACTACCCCGGGTCTGAACCCGCTACTGGAAGTTACACCAACGGCTTCCGGGACGTGCGCTCCAACTTAGACTCTCGGAGTGGGCAACCCCCAGTCAGACACTACTCACTGGGCAGCGCCGGTGGTTTGGCCAGCCTGCAGTCCAGCCGCTGTCGGACACCCAGCTGCACCTACTACGGACACCCCGAGACGGGCAACTACTGCTCCTACTGCTACCGGGAAGAGCTGAAGAAGAGAGAGCCAGAACCGGCCATCCACAGGTTCTGAACGGACCTTTGCTATGGCTTGAATTTGATGAGTGGCCTTTTTCAGTTAAAAATAAAAATAACGGCTGGGGCAGATCAGCCTCTGAATGGACGAGAGAAAGGCACAACCAGCTCCCTCCCTTTTTTAGCTGTGTCACTTCCTGTTGGAATAGACGACCTCAGAAAGTGGCGGAGAGTCGACACGACCACAGAATAAACAGGGTGGTTTCTGGCTGCTGGGGTCACATGTTAGACCATAGAATAAACTAACTGCACTTCTGTTACATTTTGCTGTGGCTCTTATGCAGGCGTTATGTATGAGTGTGTGTGCGCATGTGTGTGAGTGTGTGTGTGTGTTTGTGTGTGTGAGCTGCAGGCTCTCCTCCTTTATCAGTTTAACGCCTTGCTACTGTCTCCTCCTAGTGGAGAGAATGTATATGGCAGGCGCCATACATAACACTCATCAACGCACACATATACAGTACATGCACACATTTACACTAAGTCAGACTCACACTGCTACACACACACACACACACACAGATGCAAGCACAAACAAACTCCATTTGTGGTCTGTGATAATGTTTGGATTGGTTAATTAAGGGATGTTTGAACATTTTGAAGTCACATCCGTTTCGAGTGATTTCAGTGTTATTCAGATTTTACACTACTGTTACTAGATGCTTGCGTCACATGTACCTCGGGAACGAACAGAAGTAATCCTTGTCGGTCACCGTTTGCGTAATGCAAATTGAAACTTCCGTGCAATGCTAATAATGAAGCGTTCTGTGGGCTGCTGTGGTGCTAATGCTCCAGAATGCAAACACAAAAATGTCCATGCATTAAAGCAAACTGCTCTGCACTGTTATCCTCCTGGCAACAATATCACACTATCTTATATCTATAAATTGGATTATAAAGATGTCAACCTTTTGAAGGGTTAATGCAGCCGGCCACATTATTAACCAGGCATTGCTGAACAAGACGACATAGCAACATGGCACTACAATAAGATACCTTTCCTCGAGCCTGATCCAGAGTATTTCATATGTTTGTTGCAATGTTTTCGTTTGGGTCTTCCTGTTTTTGTAACAAGAGGTGGCGTTGAGGCATTTGATTACTGTGGCCACGTCAGGCATGCAATACTACAAACTACAAAGTCACATCCAGCTCAACAGATTCTTGAGACCCGTCCCATACGCAACACGCTATTAAGTCAAATTACTCAAACACATTTATCGGATTTCAGACAAGTAAAGCAATGAACAGATCTGTTGTTCAATCAGTGACATCACATGCTCTAACGCTGTGAGGACCTCCTGCAGTTGTCTCCAGTTTCTGTTTGCATGCTGCGATGGGACGCATGCATTTTTGTTGGACATTGATACTCAATAACGTTCACATTGTACTGACGAATTCTGGTTACATGTTACGCCTCTGAAACTCAAAATGACAAACCCTCTGCGCTGTGATGGTTGACAAATGTGAAACATGTTTCATACAATCTCATAATCACACAACAAAATGTCATACAGTAACGTTGTCCTTCACAATAGGACGTTATTGGTTTGGTCGCCCCCTGCAAACTCTGAAGTTCTACTGAAGGCAGTTCCTTGATATCTGACATTCGTCCCTCCAAACCCAGTTGCGTAAATCTCTTTTTGCACAAATTCAAGCACTTTCCTGATGTCCGTAGATCCCAAAACTTTTTACTGTTTTTTGAAGTGGCCTGACTGTTGTCCTTTGTTCATCAGACACTGCCACCTCTGTTCATGGGAAACCAGGGGGCACAGGCCAGATGGGTTCCTCTTAAAGATTCAGTTACTGTAGAGCTAAAGCATTTTGGTGCCAGCGTCACCGTCTGACTCAGTTTCCTAGTTGCCTTTTTCAGCATCTGTCCTCGTGACGTCACAATCCCGTTTGTACGTTGTGCGAGACGAACGTCAAGTACCCACTGCTCGCTTGATTGCCTGCAGTTTCTACTACTACTGCCCCCAAATTAAACAAATTATAGTTATTTTTAAATGGTGTTGAAGTTATTACCATTGTTGTTTTTTCAGTTAGGCGTATCAACAAGTTGATATGTGGCTGATGTTCTGTTTGAGTCTTCCGTATTGTAATTTCAAACGTAAGGCTGTTTTAGTTGTACTAATGTCAACATGACTACTAGAATACTTAAATTTGTGATTATTTCCCCTCCTAATAAGCCATGACGAGGAGTTTCCTTCGAGGTAGTGTGACTCTTGTCGCTCTACTCAAGTTGAATTGAATCTATTCTTTGGCATTTAAGTCTAGAAAAGCACAATGTAGTATGCAATTCACTGCCTTGCCCAGTTGAGGGCGCTCTTGTTTTGTTTTTCTTTTAAACTCAGTGGAGCTTACCAACCTAAACTCAAACTACGAACAAAAAATAACCAAAATATTAGAGAATCATTTTCAGTAGTGCTAATTTAACACTATGTTAGACTATTTTCTATGTTGCTAAAGCTGGTCAAGGAAGAAGGGAGTTTATTTGCTGTGTATTTAAAGTAACACTAGAGTTTTAATGACAATAAAACACTTAAATGATGCTATTTCCCAAAAACAACATGTGCATTTGCTGTGTTTATGTGTGTTGACATGTGTCCATGCACTAATGTTTTAATCCAGACGAGACCCTGACTGTGGGAAGGTGATGCCTGTTTTAAAAAATGCGTACGTGTGCATACTCTGTCCCTCCCTCCAAAGTAATAATCAGCTATCAAACCTTTTTTGTTTGTTTTTTTTGCAATGAAACGGATGCCTCAGAAACATGTAAGACACCGGACTTTACAGGCTACAAACACTTTTTTGTATTTAAGGAAAAAAAAAACAATGAGAGGTTGTATAAATATGTTCCGAGTTATTTTTGTAAGCCCAAAGTTTTACAGTGTTTTTAAAAGGGTAAGAATGTATATTGTTGGAAACTGAAGGTGTGGATGATAAGCTTGGAAGAGCCTGGATTTGGTGTTTGCCAGAAAGTGACATTTTGGCCGTCGAAGGCGACTCCCAGACGAGCCTCTCGATCCTCGAGGCTCTCTCATTGCAAACTAATTTCCTCAATGCTGACCTAACGAGACACCATTTGAGAATATATATTTATAGTGAGATTTTTTTAATAGGTTTCCTTGTGGAATGTTTAGTTGCGACATTTTAGGATGTTCTTTCTCACATGGCTAATTGTCTAGCAGTCTGGCTTTTATTTGTTTGTTGCTTTTATTTTTATTTGTACATTTTGTTTACTTTATTTTTTGTTTTCTACAGCCACCGATCCGTGCTATGCTAAAGACATGACAGCAGCGTTCTCACTGACCCAGCTCGTTTCCTCCGAACCAGAAGAGAAATGGCTCAGAATTAGTTTTGCGACACAACTGACCCGATATATTTTTATATATTGTAAAACACTGTATTTTCTGTGTGAACAGAATATTCATCATCAGTGACATTAACATGGAATACTTCGAGTTGCATGGGACTGGAACTGTTGCATGTAAATGGCAATCCATTTTACCAAATTTGTGCATTATTTTAACTTGATTTCAGTTGTCCTGGTATTTTGATCTGTTTTTTATTTTGTATTGTTTTAATGTTTTTCTTTTTTTCATGAGAGGAGAGCCCTAAGGCTGTGTGACAGTGCAATCTGGATAGAAAGAACATCAGATTTTATGTTAGGTTATTATTATTATTATTATAATTATTAATTTTTTTTGCACCGTTTGAATAAATTCTCATTGTATTTCAAGAAAGCTGAGCCTCCTCTGTTCTCTTTGATTAATATTGAAAAGAAAATGTGTTAACTGCAGATTGCTGGATCCTTAAAGCTACAACCATAATGATACTGATACGCAGTTAATTCCATAAACATATAATTGAAGGTCCATGCACGTACACGACATAACGGTCATTTTTCACATTTTAATTTAGTCCATACATTAAGTCGCAGCATTTGACTGCAACAGCTTGGAATCTGAGTTGAGGCAATTTGCCAGATGACAGAAAATGATTTCACAATTTTCAATCAACAATGTCAAACACTTAACAGTCTCCAGCTTCTCGTTCGTGAATATTTGCTGTATTTCATTGTTTTATTTGATAATGAGCTGAATTTCTTTGGGTTTTGGACTTTTTGTCAGACAATAAAAGTTATTTGAGTCACTTTTATCAGACAGACACTTTATAGACCAGCTGAAAATAAATGACAGACTATACAAAAATTAAAAGAAAGGTCAGTGCCTATGAAAGTCAATTTCTGCCCATGATGAAGAACGTAGAACAGATCCTGTTCGTTATTATGATAAGAAACTTTCTCAAAATAATGACGAAGTTTCTCAAAATGACTTTATATCTCAAAATAGTGACTTTATATCTCAAAATAGTGAGTTAGTATCACAAAATAGTGACTTTATAAATTGAAATAGTGACTTTATATCTCAAAATATTGTTAGTATCTCAAAATAGTGAATTAGTATCTCAAAATAGTGAGTTAGTATCAAAGAAAGTGACGTTAGATCTCAAAATAGTGAGTTAGTATCTCAAAATATTGTTAGTATCTCAAAATAGTGAGTTAGTATCTCAAAATATTGTTAGTATCTCAATAGTGAGTTAGTATCTCAAAATAGTGAGTTAGTATCTCAAAGAAAGTGACGTTATATCTCAAAATAGTGAGTATCTCAAAATATTGTTAGTATCTCAAAGAAAGTGACCTTAGATCTCAAAATAGTGAGTTAGTATCAAAATATTGTTAGTATCTCAAAATAGTGAGTTAGTATCTCAAAGAAAGTGACGTTGGATCTCAAAATAGTGAGTTAGTATCTCAAAAATATTGTTAGTATCTCAAAATAGTGAGTTAGTATCTAAAAGAAAGTGACATATCTCAAAATAGTGAGTTAGTATCTCAAAATAGTGACTTTATATCTCAAAATAGTGAGTTAGTATCTCAAAGAAAGTGACGTTATATCTCAAAATAGTGACTTTATATCTCGAAATAGTGAGTTAGTATCTCAAAATGACTTTATATCTCAAAATAGTGAGTTAGTATCTCAAAGAAAGTGACGTTATATCTCAAAATAGTGAGTTAGTATCTCAGAATAGTGAGTTAGTATCTCAAAATAGTGAATTAGTATCTCAAAATAATTAGTATCTCAAAATGACAATATCTCAAAATTGTGACTTAATAAAATAACAACTTAATATATATATATATATAATATATATAATATAATTATGACTTACTATCTTAAAATAACTTAATATCTCAAAATAATCATAGTATCCTTAAATAATTACGTAATATCTTGAAATTATGACTTTGTATCTTAGCATCTCGAAATAATGATTAACTAAAGAACTACTTATTTAATTTGAGATATTAAGTCAATACCTTGAGAAAGTTTATTTTGAGATACTAACTCACCCACAATGGGTAGTGGCTGTAGAAGCCCTTTACAGAGGGAAACGTTACTACATCATGACTCAGTATCCCAAAATACTGACTATAAAAATACGTCAAACCTCAAAATAACTTGTTAGTATCCTGAAATCATGACTTCATTCATTCATTTTCCGTAATTGCCTAGCTGACATTGGGCGAGAGGCAGGGTTCACCTTGGACAGGTCACCAGACTATCACAGGGCTGACACATAGAGACAGACAGCCATTCACACTCACATTCACACCTACGGACAATTTAGAGTCACCAGTTAACCTGCATGTCTTTGGACTGTGGGAGGAAGCTGGAGTACCTGGAGAGAACCCACGCTGACACGGGGAGAACATGCAAACTCCACACATCCTCATATATCTAATAAGAATCATGTTATGATCATTAAAGTGGAGCTGCAAAGACATAAAGACATTTAAACTGAATAAAAACAACTTGAACAGATAAAGACAAAGCTCATTAATATATTTTATTGTGAGCACTTATTTTTTATCTGTGCCTCTCTGTATCACCCTAACCTTGTTGCATTATACATTGTTGAATAACTCCAGCTCAGATGATGCAAGGTCCTGTGTCTGCGACTGTTTTATGTATTAGAGAAATCGGAGAACCTTATGTAATATTGAACAGTTTCCCATGTGGTAAAAAATCCAGACCTCTCTCTATTATAGTTCACAAGGACACCGTCTCCCCACCTGTTCAGCAGGACAGACTGCCGCTCAGGATTATTCAGACTTTCCCCCCGTTCTCTTTGGAAAGGAATTTCTTCTGAATTGGCCTCCTGTGTTTGTCTGGAAGAGAGCTGCCGCTGGTTTCTTTCCACGTGTTTGGATGAGAGAGGAGAGGAGAGGAGCCAGTCCCCACACAGACCTGCTAAAGGACCAGAGAAAGGTACTGCCGAGCAGAGAGAGGCTGTAGATGGTAAATTAACAAGATTATTTTGTTGTTTTTAGGAGGGGATAGGCAGGCTTGAAACACCAGGAGGTCAAGAGTTGAGTGGTTTTATGGATGTTGGCTTCCTGGCTCAGCAACTGCTTCAGTTTAAACCCTCAATGTCAAGATGCCTGATGACAAAGCCAGAGCTCTCACTAACAGACGTTGTTTCATTGAATGCCATCAGAGAACAAAGTCAAATTTATGAGAACCACTTTAAATGTGTCATGCATGTAAAACAAAAGAGACACACATAGGAAAAGCAATTTCAAAACAAAGAGAAACAAACTTGTTTGAGTTTAAGGGTGAAACTTGAAACAAATTTGGGACTTTTCACAATTAGAAACCCAAGTACAATACAGTACTGAAGTACTTTCCATTTAATCTTAATTTATACTTCTATTTCACAACATTTCAGAGAGAAGTAATACAATTTTACTTCTTTTTAATACTACTTTAATTTCACAGCTTTTGTAACTTTGCAGATTAACATGTCATATACAAGACAAATGATGAACTTTTATAATATTGTGCATATTGTTATATATTAAGCTACACACACTTGTACAAACCAGATGAAATTACCTGCACCTGTGCCAGCTACAGCAGTAAAATGCTACTTGAACACATCAATCCATTACTGTTAATAATCCAGTACAATAATAATGATAATAATAATAATATGACAACAAATAATAATATTATATTATATTATTTTATAATATATTACATTATATTATATTTTCTTATGTTATATTATATTATATTTTATTATATTATATTATGTTATATTGGCCTATATTTTATTATATTTCATTATGTTATATTACATTATATATTATATTATATTATATTACACTACATTATATTATATTTTATTACATTTTATTATGTTATATTACGTTATATTACATTATTTTATTTTATATTACATTATATTTTATTATTTTATATTACATTACATTATTTTATTCTATATTATATTACTTTATATTAGTTTATGTTATATTATATTATTTATGTTATATTATATTACATTACATTATTTTAGTTTATATTATATTACTTTATATTACATTACATTATTTTATATTATTTATGTTATGTTATATTATATTTCATTACATTATTTTAGTTTATATTATATTACATTATATTTTATTATTTTATATTACATTACATTATTTTATTTTATATTATATTACTTTATATTAGTTTATGTTATATTATATTATTTATTACTTTATATTAGTTTATGTTATATTATATTATTTATGTTATATTATATTACATTACATTATTTTATTTAATATTATATTACTTTATATTAGTTTATGTTATATTATATTACATTACATTATTTTAGTTTATATTATATTACTTTATATTAGATTATGTTATATTATTTATGTTATGTTATATTATATTACATTACATTATTTTATTTAATATTATATTACTTTATATTAGTTCATGTTATATTATATTACATTACATTATTTTATTTTATATTACTTTATATTAGTTTATATTATATTATATTATTTATGTTATGTTATATTATATTTTATTATGTTATATTATATTTTATTATGTTATATTATATCATAACCCTTATTGATCCACAGACAATAAATGTAGGTGTTGCAGCAGCACAAGAACAGATCAATAGGAAAAAAATATATAAATATAACATTTAAAAAAGGAATAAAAATAAAAGTACACACTATACAAGAGCAATATAGTGTTGCTACATCGAGTATCCGTGCCTGGTGTTGTACTTAAATATGCTGTAATTATAAAACACAGCATGACAAGTAGGCTGAATAAAGGAGTTTAACTCTTTATAGATATTTTTCACATTATAATATTTCTTTCATCACTGAGTGCTGAGTGGTGGTGAGTTCAAGGGGTCCAGTGAAAGTGGGGGAAACTGACCTCTGCTCCCTTTCTGTCCTTGTGCTAAGCTTCTCAAACTTCCTGAGGACTTTGACTGTCACTCTGAGACTCCAGCTCATATATTCAGTCCCTCTCCACATGTACTGGCCCTTTAAGAAGCTCCACTGCTGCACTTTTTTCCACCAGTGTGTGTTTCACTATGGCGAATGGATAAACAAACAGAGCCCAATAGGTAGGAAAGCGGCAGTAACGGTGAACGCATCTCCCCCGTTAGTTAGTGACTAACAGCAGTTAGTAACAGTCCGGTGACTGCGGGTGTGCTCTCGGCAGGGTGTGCTCTCGGGACACGGATGCTTGTCAGCGCGAATAGCGATGAAAAGAGCGAAAATAGTTTGCTCGTCCACACTGAGCACCTCGGTAGTAGCAGCCGGTGATACAGGCTAACCGTTACCGGACTCCGGACCCTTTCTTCTCTTTATCACGGCGTTTTTTTTTTTAGCTAAAAATGGAAAGAGGTGAACTCTAACACAGCGACCGTTAGCTTGTAATATCACACTTTTTTTTTTTTTATCTTTCATTCAGTCGCTCGTTGTTTTTCAATTTAAGTCGAGTTTACCTGTCGTCCAAAATGTTGACAGGATCTAAAACCACGTTCAAAGTGAGACAAATGCTCCCAGACATCAAGGTAAGGTGATGACGTGAAGTTAGCTAACTGATGCTAACTATATTAGCTTTGATTAGTGACAGACTTCTAACAGTGTTAGCTTTAACTTGTTTTATCCCGTTTTGTGCTGTCAAATAACTGCAGACTGAGCTGTAATGTGGGTAACGCTATTTAACACGCAATCTTGAGTGCTTTTTATTTGAAATATCAGTTTCACAGCAGATTTTTAAGCTTTTTTAAATAAAAAAAATGTATGATTTTGTATGTGTTTCCATCCCTTGTCATTGAACCCCTCTTTTCCTTCTCTCCTCTGGCACGAGCCAGCTTCAGTATGTAGAATAAAGGTCATATCGTGTATTGTTTCAAGGTTACTGGTGATTTGCAAGTCAGTCAGATGAAGGTTTGAGTTCAGTTTTGCTTTCTCAGTGCTTTAACACCCATGTGATTAAACACCAGAGAGGCCAGGAAGCAGGCAATGACATGATGCAGGAAACACCGGCCATCATTCACTATGCAGAGCTATAAATGTGCATTCAGGTAGTTTGCAGCCTGCCTGGATTATAAATCTGCGGTTCCTCCTCAGAGATGCCTCTGTGAGCCTTGTTCAGTGTGTGAAAGTGGACTGTCAAATGGTATTTTCGTTCACAAGTCAGGACGGCAGCTTTGCAGGGATGAGGCTGCAGAGGGCTGCTGTTTCTTACTGTCCGGAGAACAGAGAGATGCATATTTATTGTAAGGATGAGAATGTATATATATAATTAGAAACCTGCAGTTCCTCCTCTAAAATCCCTCTGTGAGCCTTATTCAGTGTGTGAAAGTGGACTGTATCATGGTATTTTTGTTCACAAGTCAGGATGGCAGCTTTGCAGGGACGAGGCTGCAGAGGGCTTCTGTTTCTTTCTGTTTGGACAACATTATTTTGAGGGTGAAAATCTACATTCAGGTAGTTTGCAGCCTGACTGAATTAGAAAGCTGCGGCTCCTCCTTAAAAAATCCTTCTGTTAGCTTTATTCAGTGTGTGAATGTGGACTGTGTCATAGTATTTTTGATCACAACTCAGGATGGCAGCTTTACAGGCATGAAGCTGCAGAGGGCTGCTGTTTCTTTCTGTTTGGACAACATTATTGTGAGGGTGAAAATGTGCATTCAAGTAGTTTGCAGCCAGGCTGAATTAGAAAGCTGCGGCTACTCTTCAGAAATCCCCCTGTGAGCCTCATTTAATGCATGAATGTGGACTGTGTCATAGAATTTTTGTTCACAACTCAGGATGGCAGATTTAGAGGGATGAAGCTGCAGAGGGCTGCTGTTTCTTCCTGTCTGGAGAACAGGGAGATGCATAATTACTGTAAGGCTACATAATGTTTCTGTCTCTGGCTGCATGCCTTATTAAAGGCCAGGGTAGTGGTGGTGAATCTTAATCACTTCTCATGGCAGGAGGCTTGCCTCATATGGGATTAAGTTGTTGTACATGGGGACAAATGGTGCAGGCGATCATCATCTCCTGTGCAGCAAACATTTGGAGCCTGTTCCAGCTGCTTTGATCGCCAGAGGTCTGAAAGGTCACATGGTGCTACAATGAATTGCTTTGAAATTCAGAAGATGAAATCCCTGCATTTCAAATGATCAGAAAGATACTGCCCCAGTTTAGGAGTACCTGAGAGGATAGGGGTTAGAAGGGCTCATTAGTTTGATAGATGGCACAAAGCAATGTGTACACAGAATAAATGTGTTTCAGAGTTTCTCATTCCTCTGGGAACAGTCTCTTGGCACCGCGTCTGTGATGCCTGGCTTTTTGTCTCTCCCTGGTTATTTTCAGCAGCCGCAGGGGGAAACGGTAACAGATGCCTTTTACTCTGCCCTCGGGTGAGGCTTGCATGTGGAGTGGGGGGTGATGTGCACTGCACAACATCTGGCTGTCGCCATGGAGACAGCAGTTGGGAGGTAGAGGAGTTTTGAATTTGATTACCTCCGAATGAGACGTGCAGAAATCATCACAGCCCCCCACCAATGGAATCCCATGTGTCCAAGTATGAGAATGTGGCTGAGCATAAGATATGGTAATGTGGAGTAGTAGGCTGTGTAGATTATGTGCCACCCACACACTCTTGTGGGTTTCTCTTCCATGAGCATGTGTTAAGACTGCTTTAGAAAAATGAATCCAATCCTGGGCTGAATTTGGACCAGATGGCTTTGCTGTTTGCATGTACTGGTGAATCTCTTCTTCTTTAAATACGGTGTAATACTCGAGCCATTTTGGATGACATAAATTATGATAGGGCTTTAACTTAATCCTTATTTAATAAGCCAGTTACTTTCTTCAATAACTGATTATTTGTTTTACAAAAAACATATTTGGACCAACAGTCCAAAATAAGACAAAGAAAAGAAGCAAATCCTCACAACTCAGAAGCTTGAATCAGGAAGTGTTCTGCACTTTGCTTGAAAAATGAATGAATAATAAAACAACAGCAGTACATACATAACGATGCTCAGGCATGCTTCTTGACAGGATAGCAGGCTTATTCAGGCTTATTTTGGCTGTGCTTATCCCCCTGAGTTCTCTCTATCTGCATCTCGCAGCCAGCTTTGAAGCAGTCAGCATGAAAGGCACACAGCACAAAGCTCCACAGAAGCAAAAATGCCAGAGGAGGGATCATCTGAGCTCCATTCAGAGTGGCTGAAGATCCCAGCTTGATAGGAGTAGGCCAAAGCAGTACAGTCACCCACACCCGCTCCCATAGGACCCAGACGTCACGTTCACTGCCAGCTCCTGAGCTACCGAGGCTTCCACTGCTTAAACAGAGCACAACAATGGGCTCCTCTTAATGGCAGAGCAGATTTATGGTCCTGTTAGAGGGTGCATCGATCTGGCATTGGGTGATAATTAAGCAGACGCACTATTCACTTGCAAAAGGGCTGAGAGGCTAGGTTGTTTGTTTGGAGTGTATGTAATGGCTCTGATAATCTCACTCGTGGGACCTGAGCTGCAGACTGTCTCGAGGTGACTGTCAAAAACATTTCATACGAGTATGAGCCGCTGAAAACGCTCAATGTTTAGCATTAGATTTTCACTTAAGCCATTTAGCTGACACTGGCATCTGCAATGATGTACTGTCAGTGAGAATGTAAGAGGATTAGAGATGCAAGTGTGCTCCAGAGACCAAGAGGAGGAAATGCTGCTGTTGGTGGACACACTGCATGTTGTGGGCGGCAGACTTGTGATCTTTTAGTAACATCGTTTGGCCATTAGGCAACCCTGCAGTCCTTTAGATGAAGGATTCCTGAAACTGATATATCAGGGCTCAACTGACAGGCAATGTGGTGATTGATGAAAATAATCAAATGGCATGTGATTTATGAATGCAGGCTAATGGAAACAGGTCAGTAAGCTGCACTGGTGTCTTTTTTTGTTTGATGGTTTTTAATAATGCGGTTACTGTTATACCATGATGATAGCCGTGCTCGCAGCGTGACCCTAAAGATGCTGAGTCAGTACCTATTGGATGGATTGCCATAACATTTGATACCACTCTATGCGGTCCCCAAAGGATGAATCCCAATGAATTTAGCGCCATCATGAAGGTGACAATTGAAGCTTTAAGTGAAATGTCTCGAGAACTATCGGATATATTGAATTTTGATCAGACATCATGTTCCCCTCAGAACGAGCTGTAATAGCTAGGGATGTCCCGATCAGGGTTTACGGCTCCCTAGTCTGAGTGGGCGGAAGTTCGCTGCATAGATCAGCCTCTCATTGGGCGGAAACGAGCCACCCGCTGAAGTCCCGCCCTACCACCTCCGGTTGTGTAGCAGTTTTCAACCGTTTTCAACACGTCCTTTACTAACTTTTGCGGTGTTTGATCTTGCGGGGATGTAGCCATTTTTCTGCCATGGTTCGCGTCCTGTAGGCGATATTTTTGTGGGCATGTTACACCAAAAACCTGTTTCCCCCCGGCAATATTTTTGCAAGCGCACCGTTGCTGTGGCACCGCCCAGAACGATTGTGATTGGTTGAAAAAAATACAAGCAGCCAGGGCATTTTTTTCTCCAATCTTGAAGTGAGAGTCGGCCCAGCCAAACCTTTCTTTTCTTGAGAAAGGTCTGGTGAGCAAGACTAACGGATCCCAGATCCCAGTCCTTTAATTTTAGGTATCTCTGATACCAAGTTCAATCAGACATTTGTTTTTACCTAAATGTTGATTAAATTTGTATCTTGACACATTGAAATAACGTGTAGCCCACTAAATATGTGTTAGCATGCTAACACATGAAATGTGATGGTAAACATGATCAACATTATGACTGCTAACATCAGTATGTTAGCATTGTCATGGTGAGAATATTAGCATAATGGAGAGAACTGTGTGGTCCACAGAAAAATGTGGAATTGTGTATTTTCACTATTATGAGTCTGAGTCATAGGAGTGTTTATTCTGATCACTGGTTTCACTTCCTCCACAGTAATCCCCTCAGCTGTAGTTGACAACTATAGAGTTCTTAATCATATCTAACAAAAAAAAAACCTTGACTCCAAAAAGGTTAACCATTTGGCATATGAGGGCAAAAAAAGCTTGATTTCCGCTGTGTAAAATTACACGGATCTTCCGCATTGTGGGGCCCATAGAGCAAGTACACTAGAGACCTAAGCTGCTTTCACACCACTGCGCAGTGACCACCTTGACAACCGCTGACCTGCAAGTACATTCCCCCAATAAGCTAAGTGTTTTAAAAGCTGTTCCTTTTGCTACAGTCCACGGCTGCGATGCGAGGCTGGTGCTGTGTTGAACACTGTCAGAAGTGCAAGCTAACTTGTAGCTGCATACTGTAGCGAGACAATTGAAATCACTGAAATTAACAAAGATTTTTACATATTTGGAGAATTTGCCAGTCCTCTGAAGTTTGGTGGAAATTTTATCCCAGGCCCAGCTTTTCTTCTGGTTGTTCTTATAAATTGTTAGCACTAGGGGTGTAACGGTACACAAAAATCACGGTTCGGTACGTACCTCGGTACACAAGTCACGGTTCGGCTTTTTTCGGTACAGTAATGAAAAAAATAGACAACTATTAAATATCTTTTACTTATTGGTAACCTCAGACAACTATTAAATATCTTTTACTTATTGGTAACCTCATTAAAACATACCACCGCAGCAGTTAACTTTTTTTACACAATTTTTGAATGAAACAAATATATATAAAATCCTGCTTTTTCACATTGTTTGAATGAAAATAGAAATATAAAAGTGAAAAATAAAATCCTGCTGTTTTTTTTAACACATTTTTTGAATGAAAAATATAAATATACATTTACTAGGAACTTACTTAGCTTTCCCACTTTGTTAAAGTGCAGTAAACAAAACATGCTTATATCTAAAGTGCAGCTTAAACAATTTTACTCAACTCCAGTGGCGCTGATTATTTCTTTAGCGCGATGGTCAGGGAAACGCTCTTTCTTTTTAAACAACGACGATATCGTAGTTTGCACTACATTGCTTTTTCTAGT